>NC_073302.1:293678955-294003241 GCF_027595985.1 Sorex araneus
CCAGGGTCTGATTGTAAACTAACAGCAAGATCCACCTAGCTTTAGCTCCAGGCATCATAAGCAAAATCCACCCCCCCAAAAAAATAGACAAGAATTGTCAAGTCACGAAGCAGTGCTATTGGCTGCACCCAGGGGAAACGCTTTGTTCCTCTAGAACGCCAGACCCCTGGAGCCCCCGCAGCTTTTGCCCTTGGTGCCTCTCCTACATGGGAACCTTTTCTTTTTCTTTTTCTCCTTATCAGCATCTTTTCTCTTCATTTCGAGCTCTAAAGTTTCAAGTCATTATTTTTTCAAATCTTCATCCTTGAAAATACTGAAGAATCTAGAAATTGTCACCACAGAGACCCAACACTTCCACATCGGTATTTCTAACCACGCAGTGTCATCTTAGAGAGAAGCGGGTAAAAATAAGAAACGTTAGCAATAAACCACGGGCCCAGAACCAGCCTAAATCAACTCTACCGGCAATCCCCAAAAGCCCAGTGTCCAAAAATACAAGTGGCTGGTCCTCAAGTTACCTTTGTTACGGAGCCACCACATCTAGGACAGATACGAATCCACGTCCCTACAGAGGCCATCTGGAGTGAGCCTGTGAGGAGCGGCCTCACTCAGTCCCCACGTCTCAAATGCATGACAGGCTAAGCTAGTCCCTATCACAGCCCAGGGTACCCACAAAACTCACATATGGCCGCTGTCAGTCAGCCCCTCAGTTCCTAGCATGAGCCAGTCACACTCATCCCAAGATTGGCTTAAAGTAACGTAACATCTAACTCCCTTCGCATGGCTGGCAACTAGCATTTTCTCGGCAATTCACTCCTTTCTCAGAACTGACGACCCTCTCCCCTCCTGCTCCCCACTTCACTTCCCTTACTGGAACTGGCTGAGCTATAGAAAGCAAACATGTCCTGTTCACACAGCCCAGAGACACACAATAAAAGACTCCCCAAGCCTGGAATCAAGAGCCTTCCTCTCTCTCTCCCTGTCTCTCCCTCTTTTCTCTCTCCCTCTCTCCCTCCCTTGCTCTCCCTCTCCCTGTTTCTCTTCTCTCTGTATCTCTTTTCCTCTTCACATCTCTCTCTCCTTCTCTCCTCTCTCTTCTCTCTGTATCTCTCTTCCTCTTCATATCTCTCTCTTCTCCCTCTCTTTCTCTCTTCTTCTCTTTCTTCTCTACCTCTCTTTCCTCTTCATATCTCTCTATCCCTCTCTCTCTCCCCCTCTCTTCCTCTCTTTTTCCCTCCCTCTCCCTCTCTCTCCTCTCTGATAATCTCTTTTCCTATCCCTGTCTGTCTCTCCTCTCTTCCTCTCTCTCTCCCTCCCCTCTCCTCTCCCCCATTCCCTCCCTCTCCCCCAGCTGTGTGAATCTGACTCGTGTACTCTTTCTTAAGTAAATTTACTTTGTTCTCTAACTCATCTCACTTTCTCAGTAAGTTCTTTTACCAGCGGGCTTGTATTTAACTTCTGCTTCTTCCGTTCCTTCTGAACTGCCTTGTGGAAAGGGCGTTGCCAGATGCAAAGCTCTGAAGCCGGCAGAACTCAAGGACAGCGCAGGCACAAACACAGGAGACTCAGGCTCCTCAGATGCCAAGGGAGAGAGGCTTTGCTGAAGGAGGAGCTGCAAGGGGAGGGCAGACTGCGCCCGCCATTCCTGTTGGAATCAACTCTTCAAAACTGACAGATGGTCTCAGCCCAAAGCCGTTGAGTCTGTGTTCGAACTACACAGTGTAAGCAGCTCTGGCAAATAAAACATTTCCTGAGCCCTCATAAATTTATATGCGACAACCTGTGTTTTGAGAGTCACTTGCTTTGTTTTTTATGTTTATTTTTTGTTTTGTTTTTGATCCCCACCCGGCAATGCTCAGGGGTCATTCTTGGCAGTGCTCAGGGGACCATATGGGATGATGAGGATCGAACCCAAGTTGGTGGCACAAGGCAAGCGCCCTTACCACTAGAGTATCACTCTGGCCCTGAGAGTCACTTGCTTTAAAAATAAATAAAGATATTCCACAGAAGTCATATTATCCTCCCAAGGATCTGACTTTCATGGATCGAGTGAGGACGGCAAGTGAACGAGATCTCAGTTCTCTCGTTCACAGCAAGGAAGGGTGACCCTTGTAGAATTTGAGGAATGTGCGGGTCCCAGAAAAGTCTCTAAGTTTCTCATTGTATTGTTTAGTTATGTGTTTCTTACTTACTCTTTGGGTTTTCCAGAGAAATATGCCACTGGTTTCTCTGTGAATGTGTCATCATTCCTCATAATCTCTTAGTCACCTTGGGGTGACTAAGGGTTTATCTTTGCATATCTGGTTACATAGACTAAAAGGTATTTTTTCCATTTGCTTAAAGCACAAACCCAGTCCCTGGAGGACTTACACAGATCATTGTAAGTGTGAACACCAATTATTGATGAGATGAACAGTAATCCAAGGCTTTGAAAAATATTCACTGAAATGACACATTGTTTGACGTGCACTTTTTCATTATTCACTCAACACAAAATGCCCTTGTTTTAAACATTTGTAAAGCCATTAAGTGGATACAACATACTGAGAATCTTCATTCCTGTTTCAATTTGGACAGCTATGGAGCTTTCTTGATTCTTTCTGATTATTAAAAATTCCATTTTGTTCTACAAAAAGAAAACATCCAAACCTATCAGAAAATTGGGTGATGAAATGAACAGAAACTTTCTCAAAGAAGAAATCCAAATGGCCAAAAGGCACATTAAAAATGCTCTTCATCACTAATCATCAGGGAGATGCAGATCAAAACAATGAGATATCACCTCACACCACAGAGACTGGCCCACATCCAAAAGAACAAAAGCAACCGGTGTTGGCACAGATGTGGAGAGAAAGGGACTCTCCTACTCTGCTGGTGGGAAGGCTGACTGGTTCAGCCCTTTTGGAAAACAGTATGGACGCTTTTCAAAAAATTAGAAATTGAGCTCCCATTTGACCCAGCAATACCACTCCTGGGAATATATCCCCGAGATGCAAAAAAAGTATAGTAGAAATGACATCTGCACTTGTATGTTTATTGCAGCACTGTTTACAATAGCTAGAATCTGGAAAAAAAAAAAACTTGAGTTCCTGAGAACAGATGACTGGTTAAAGAAACTTTGTTACATCTACACAATGGAATACTATGCACCTGTTAGGAAAGATGAAGTCATGAAATTTGCATATAGGTGGATCAACATGAAAAGTATCATGTTAAGTGAAATAAGTCAGAAAGAGAGGCGCAGACATAGAAAGATTGCACTCATCTGTGAAATATAAAGTAGCAGAGTGGGAGACTAACACCCAAGAATAGTAGAGATAAGTACCAGGAGGATTACTCCACAGCTTAGAAGCCAGCCTCACATGCTGGGTGGAAAGGCAGCTCAGAGAAGGGACCAAGTAAAGGGTGCTGGGAGGGCCCACTCCAGATGGGAGATATGTGCTGAAAGTAGACTATAGACCAAACATGACGACCACTTAATACCTCTGTTGCAAACCACAACGCCCAAAAGGAGAGAGATAGCAAAAGGGAATGCCTGCCACAGGGGTGGGATGGGATGGAGGGTACAGGGTGGGAGATAGTGGGAGGGATACTGGGACCATTGGTAGTGGAAAATGGGCACTTGGTGGAGGGATGGGTACTCAATCATTGTATGACTGAAACACAAGCACGAAAGTTTGTAAGTCTGTAACTGTACCTTATGGTGATTCACTAATAAAAATTTTTTTTAAAATTCCATTTTGTAATTTTTAACCACAATTCCCATCTTTATTGGACTTGCTTCTTGCTGCTGTTCTCCTAGCTCTGGACTCATCCACATGGGTCAGTCTATTTTCTTTCAGTTCCCCAATCTGATTTGTGGGTATAATGAGTTTGCTAAAGATAGAAAAGCCAGCTAAAACACAGGTTTACAGTGTGGGAATGCAAGCAACTGAACCCTGGGTACGAAAACTTCCCTCTCGCCAAAGTTCTCTCCCCCTGCTGAAATTGTTCACCAGGTACTTTCTCCTTGGATCCAGCCTCCAACCTTCCTAGCTTTCTGCTACATTCGTAGCCACTGTGATTTCAAGTGTGGGTACATTCAGTGGCTGAGAACTCTTCCCCCTGCTGACTGACGGTGACAAACAAATGTACAGGATCACACGTTGGTTGATAATCAGCCAAGTCTCATAGCTTTAGCTATATAGAAATCATAAAGGGTGAGGGTACACATAGGTGTGGTTGAACATTATAATAATAAACATGTAAAGTCCTTCCTTCAGGGCAAGTTCTTCTAGGAGAGTAACTCAGGGTCAAAATCTCATCTGGGAGTTCATCACTCTAGATTACTAGGAGATACGCTCAAGTGCGGGATTCCACCTAAAGGGCACGTTGCTTTCTCCTTTCCTTAGCTAGGAATCCATTTAACCAATCATATTAAATTTACTTCTCACTAATACTTCAAGTAATTTTGTATGAACACAGTAAGAGATATATCAAGCTTAAAGGATGACTCTTCTTGGGAATATCTCTCTATATATCCTAGATATAGAGACACCTCTATATCTATCAGGCCAGGTTAACCTTTCCTAACCTCAGAAGGAACTTATTCAGTTACTTCTGTTTCGGGCCATGACAGAGTTTGTTCCATGACCACACTCATAACTTATTATACTTCTTATGGCACTTAGCCTGTCCCTTTTCTATGCCAGTGTAGCTCACAGCTTGTCCTGGGTCCATCCAAGTCCCTCGCCATGACCCTCTTTTGGGGGGTGTTAGGAAGTAAGGGAAACTGAGGCTTATGTCAGATAAATATGATGAGTTCCCAAGAGTAAATATTATTCCATGTCAACTAACTCCCATGTTACAAAAGCATAGCATCAACTGTTTTCCTGCGTCTATACAAAAAAAGGCCATTGGTAAACCATGCAAAGAACATAAAGGAAAGAAAAAAGCAATACAGGATTAGGAGTGCCTGACGGAATGGGCTGTGCCTTGGGAGCACCGTGACAGGTGCAACTCAGTAAATCTAAGCTCCCTACAGGAGGAACAAGGACAAACCAATGTTTCCTGGCATCTCACTACTTCTATCCCACATCACCCCTTTCTGTCATTCTCTGCCTCTCTATTCTTTAACTTCCGTACTATCTGTTCCCCTCACCTGAATTCAAAAGAATCCGTTCTTAACCTACTACTAACTTCTGGCTCCGCTTTTCAGATCTCTAAAATGTTGTTCATAGAAGACTTTCTCGTCTGCATTGCAACCAAGAGCAACACAGAGATATTGACCAAGGAGACCCTTTTATTCCTACCTCTTCTTCCAGCTCTACAAACAGCAAAAGTACAATAGATATATGCCTTTCTAATCATGCTATTAGCCTGGCAAGCTACCTGTGGCGTACTCGATATGCCAAAAACAGTAAAAACAAGTCTCACAATGGACATGTTACTGGTGCCCGCTTGAGCAAATCGATGAGCAATGGGATGACAGTGATACAGTGATTATCAACACCAGTTACAGCAACTATCAATTTGGCTTATAATTATGAATTTCCTTCATTATATTGAAGCCAAAATTTAAACAAATAAGAAAAAAAGGGGATTTCAAGTAAGCTTACCTCATGAAGATCATTTCCTAAATTGTCTCATATGACTGAATACCACTCACACCCCCCTCACTGCCTCAAGGTGGACTATGGTGTCAAGTTGCCTAATATGGCTGTCACCAGCCATATGTCGTCTACCTACATTTGCATTCTTATTCATTAAAATAAAAAATAGTGTTTGTACATATATTATGTATATGAGCCACACCCAGTGGTGCTCAGCGCTTACTCCTGCTGTCTCTGCACTCAGGATCACTCCTGGTGTTGCTGAAGGGATCATAATAGGATGCCAGGGATCAAACTCAGGTTGGCTGCATGCAAGGCAAGCACCCTATTTGCTGTATTATGGCTCCATCCCCCCCAAAAAAATTAGTGTCTTAACTATGTTATTCAAGGAATCAATAGCTGCATGAAGCCAATACTATTAGTATATAACTATTAAGAATTTCTATCAATATCAAAATTTCTACTGAACTGTGACATGCTCAGTGATTGAAGCCACATGTGAGGCAATAAGCTCCCTTTTACACATGAGGAAAGGGGCCCGGGAGACAAGAGAGAGTCCTCGGGTCAGAGACCTGGTGCCAGCTGAGTCCAGCTCCCCAGAGCTCCTCTGTACTGTGCTGGATCTCTGAGATGAGAGAGCACTGGACCTCAGAGAACACAGGAGACATCATTTCTTTACTGATCACAAGATTCCACCAAAAAGGAGAGCAGTAATCTGCCTCAAATCGGATGCTAAGAGGAAACAGGGACTCACAAATGTGTCCCGAGTTTTCAGTGACTCCACACTCCACGGAGACATTCACTTCTGTGAGTTCACGATGTGGGGGTGTGACGTGTGTGCTCTGTGGCCAAGAACCTCCTCTCTGGCCTCCCCAGCAGAGGAACAAAGAGATGGTAAAATTGGCCTGTTGAATGCAGAGCTGCTAGCATACTTATAGACCAGCTGACCGGGTTCGAGTATAGGCTGGCATGTTGGTGTGACTGGTCACTTACAGAGATAGAGCAATTGACGGACACAATTCTCTTGGAGGAATTAACTCACAGAGAGACTCTGTCCCCCAGGGACATCTGTATATTGCCTTTGTCTTTCCCTTTTGTTGTACATATTAAACAATTAATTTACTTCTTATTAATAACTGCAGTTATCTGTATAAACACAGTGAGAGATATCGATTCCCAAATTTAGTTCTCTTGACTCCACGGACAAGGAAGACTTTTACCGCAAATCCCAGACTAAGTCCTCAGGCCGGTTCAATTTGTCCTTCCCCAGCGAGGTCGTGTCTCTTAAGTCATAACAACGTGCACCAAAACCATGCTTTTATGCATTCTAGACTGTCCCATTTCAGTGCCGGGGTAGCTTTGCTGCTTGCCCGGGCCAATCCAGGTCCCACAGTTGGACTCTACTTTTGGAGTATTAAGAACAATAGCAACCTTAACCCGAGTCAAGTAATTATGACAGATGCCCAGGGGTAGATATATTTCAGAGGTAATCAACTCCCAAATATTAGGAGCACAGCATTTAATGGTCTCTCTGTGTTTAAGCAAAGAACATTGGTCTATAGTAATATATGAAAAGGCTATAGAGGAAATAGAAAAGCAAGTAATTCACTACAAATATAAAGTGCAGAATCACCAGAATTTTTGGCTTATAAGTAACTAAAACTTACTTGAGGACCCTAGTAACTAACACAAAGGAAAGGTTAAGGATAAATTCAGGGGATTAGGGGTGCTCACGAGAGCACTGTAAATTTCTATGTGGGGAGGAGAAGGAGCAATTCACTGATAAGGCCTGAAACACTTAGGGTTAATATCCAACAACTTCCACTAATGGTTACAAGAATTTTTGTTCATTTCCAAATCTAGGATCAAGAGAAACACACCTCCATTCATTCTACAATTGTGTCGTGGTCTCTACCACACACATGTGCTCAGTGTTCTACTCAGTACAGCACTGGGCACATGCCAGGATGTGGTTCCTGCTCTCATTGACCTGATGGATTGATTAGTAGCCACTAAGACTGGGCAGTCTCACTTAGGAGACGCTTGAAAAGATTCTTAACTTAGAAGTCAACAAATGTGTAATAGTAACTGAGGTTTGTTGAATTTTATGTGCTAAAAACCTACCTAGTCACTTCACACCTATTTGAATAGCTACTATAAAAAGAAAGAAAATAACCAGCATTGGTGAGGATGAAAATAAATTGCAATCCTGTGCGCTGGTGGTGGAAAATAAAATTATGTAAACACAGAAGAAAACAATGGGGCAGTTACCCTGTCCTGAATAATAATAGAATTATCATAGATAGTCAAAGAATGATCACTGTATCACTGTCATCCCATTGATCATCGATTTTCTCGAGTGGGTGCCAGTAACGTCGCCATTCGTTCTAGCCCTGAGATTTTTGGCAGCCTCTCTTTACTCGTTTTTCCCAGTGGTGCCACATTGGAGGCTCTTTGAGGGCCAGCGGAGTGATACCCATCATTGTCACTGTATTTGGCATATTGAATACGCCATGGAGAGCTTGCCAGGCTCTGTCATGTGGGCAGGATGCTCTCGGTACCTTGCCAGGTTCTCTGAGAGGGAAAACTAGGCTATAAGAGGTTGCGTGGCTGAAATTTGGCCAAGCGCTTCCGAGAGTGTTGTTTTATAGTCTCTGGATCTTGGTCATTGATGGGATTACATGACATTGGGGGCAGTTTGTGGGTGTGGCTGCAAAGCTACTGGAAAATGGGGGGTCTGGGTAGAGGAGGCCCAGTCCTGATCCAAGCAGGCTTAGCGATCTCAGCCCCAGGTCCCACACACCTGGGTTCCTTCATGCATGAGGCTCATTCGAGCATGTGGAGAGGGGCCTTGTGCATGGCTGTGGCTAGGTTCTGGAGGTCTTCGGCTGCTGGGGCTCTGCTCAGGGCAGGGAGGGAAACTCAACCCAACCCGCTCCGAGGGGCCCCGGTGAAGACAGCCAGGCACAGAGGCAAGAGACTCTGCCCAAAGAATAATAACTAATAATAATGAGAATAGAACTAGGTATTTCACTTATGGGAATAAGCCTTTTTCAAAAGTGTTAGAACTAATAAAAGAATCAGTAACACTGCAGACTACAAAATCCCTAAGCAAAAATCAGATGTACTCCACAGACAATGAGGTCCTAGTAAGGAATAAAAGAAAACAAATTTGCCTACAATGAAATCAAAACCAATAAAATACATAGGAATAAATTTAGCCAAGGACGAGAATGTCTTAAATGAAGTGTGACTGATAGAGAAATGAGGGGGAAACAAGGCAAGCTGAATTGAAACAAGAGCATGGGAAAACAAGAGAGAAAAATGGATTTAAAGATCATTGACTCATGATCCACAGACCCAGTTTAAAGAGCTAGACTTTAGGTCCCTCTTGACGGAATTAGGCGATATGGGATAGGATAGAAAAGGGAGAGAGAGGTAGGGAGGGAGGGAGAGAGAGAATTTCTTCCAGGTGGTCCCTGCAATCCAGAAAGAGTTCTTCCCAGTATCTACATCACTACACACTTTAGTCTTCGAATCCCAGATCCTAGACCTCCAAGGCATGCACCTCTGTGACTTAAATCATGGCCTCACACTCATGTCATCATCTACTGATGCCAATTTCTTAATGTTCTGATTTTGAGATTAAAGTTTTCCAGAAACAACCATATTTTACAGATCAAGATAAGCCACAGTTTTACCAGAGCATGAAGAATGAGAAGCGAAGTGGGTCTACATGCAAAGGATTACTCTGAAGTTTCTCTTTTCGTATGGGTTTCGAAGTAAAGAGACTGAGTGGCAGAACAGCAGATACTGGCCTTTCACACCCGTGTCCACTCTCTGAACCCTGGAAACCAGTGAAGACAGAGCCACAAGCCAGCCCTGAGCTCAGCTGGATGTGGTTGCTCACCCGCCCAACTAAGCCAAGAGGTTGGGACATAAACTTAGTGATTCTGGAGTTCTGAAAACTAGGGAATTTTTAAAACTTCTGACCCCAGGGAAATTTTCCACTCCCCACACGTTCGGAAGAGCGTCACACATGAAGGAACCGGCAGAGGAACCCAGGTGTGTGGGACCCGGGGCCTAGATCTCCAAGCCTGCTCAGCCTGCTCGGATCGGGACTGGGCCTCTTCCACCCAGATTCCCCATTTTCCGATAGCTAGGTGGTCACACCCAGATACTGCCCCCCGGTGCCGTGTAATCCCATCAACAGCCAACATCCAGAGACTGTAAAACCAAGCTCCCAGAAGAATATCTGATATCCTATTTCTCCCTCTTAAAGAACCTGGCAAGCTACCAAGAGTTTCCTGCCCACACGGGGGTGTGCCTGGCAAGCTCCCCGTGTCATATTCATATGCCAAATACAGTAACAAAAATGGGTCTCATTCCCCTGACTCTGAAGAGCCTCTAATGAGGCACCATTGGGAAGGACGAGTAAAGAGAGGCTGCTAAAATCTCAGGGCTAGGATGAATGGAGACATTACTGGGCCCACTTGAGCAAATCAATTATCAACAGGATGACAGTGATACAGTGTACCCCAGGGAACAGAACAATAGCACAGCAGGTCAGATATTTGCTTTTCATGCCACCAGCCCAATTTTGATCCCTGGCACTCATGGTCCCCAGAGCCAGCAGGAGTGATCACTGAGTGATGACCCAGGAGTAATAAGCCCTCAGCACCACTGGATGTAGCCCCAAAACCTAAATAAACAAATTTTATTAAATAGATAAAATTTTTTTACCCTAAACTTACTTTCCTAGAGATTTACAATGAACATTACCAAATAACAAAATTGGCAACATCCTAAAATAAAGAAAATGAGTTACTCTCATTGAATTCCCAGATTTTCTAAAGTTCATCTGGCCAGAAATCCCCTTATTTTCAAGTGATAAAAAAGATCTCAAGGGGCTGGAGCGATAGCACAGCGGGTAGGGCGTTTGCCTTGCTTGCAGCCGACCCGGGTTTGAATCCCAGCATCCCATATGGTCCTCTGAGCACCGCCAGGGGTAATTCCTGAGTGCAGACCCAGGAGTAAGCCCTGTGCATCGCCAGGTGTGACCCAAAAAGAAAAAAAAAAAAGATCTCAAATAAAATGTTTTAAATGCTGATTTAACCTTTAAGGACATTGTAAAGGCATATTAAGAAAGAAAAATATTTTGAAGGTCTTGGGATTTCTTTTCCACAAGTTATGTCCTCTACTTAGACACATATCGAGAGGCACATGTGCTCTCATCAATTGTCAGCGAATCTTTAAATCCTAGACACTGTCTTCAAAAGGTTGGCAGCTGAACATGATTGTAGAGTGAAATAAGGAAGCCGTCCTCGGATCAGAAAACAGGAGTCTTAAGGTACTTGTCTCTCTTGTGGCCCATCTCACATGGCCTGTGGTCCCTGTGCTTCAGAAATTGGACCAAGAAACAGGAAACAGGAGTAAGAACCTGGGAGCATTTAGAGAGCAGGCCAGCTTCAATCACCCCAAAGGGAATCGAGCTAGCAACACAGTTCACAAGAGTTCCCACAGGGCACCAGCAGATAGGGTGCTTGCCTTGCATAAAACTGACCTGAGTTTGATCCCCTGAGTACCGTCAGGAGTAAACCCTGAGCATCACCAGTTGTGGCCCCAAAACAAAACAAAACACCCAACAAAACAAAGAGCTTCTACAGATACATTTTTTCCATTTAACATACACAAAGAAGGTTTCTAACATACTTGCTGACACCTACATAATTGGTACAATCTTGTACGACTGGTGATTATTAATACAATTAGTTCCTAAGTGCCATATTAATGTGTTCTAATTGTTTCTGTGACCCATCCCGTTCCTGCTCAGGTAGTCTGATCACCCTGTTTGTTTGCTCTGTTCTGCCTGAACTTCATGATTTTTCAGCTGATTCATCTTTAGCCTCTAGATTTTAGCCTCTAGATTTTTCCCCTTCACCTGATTATTGTCAGGAGTCACTCCTGAGCACTGATTCAGGAGTAGCTCCTGAGCAGCGCCAGATGTGACCTAAAACCCAAAAAAAAGAAACCAGGGATAATAATTCACTATTAGGACAGGACAGAACTTCTTCACCAGTAGTGACAGATATAAGCAAATTGATTCATTCCTCTCTTTCTTCCTAAACTGAGTGACATATTTCTCTAGAACAGCTGGCAAAGGGTAGAGACAGGAAATGTACACCAAAGCAAGATTTTTTTTAAAAAAGCCACTTTTGGAATTTTGCATTTTATAACTGCACTTTAACAATTGAAGGGTTTTCAAATATATCCTTGCATCTGATGTTTAAGAGAGGGACTCCAGTTTGCCTCTGTATTTCTTCATTTCTAATTCATCCCTGTACAGCACATCTGCAGAGTATTCAAAGAGTCAGCCATAATTAAGACTTAAATCTTGATTCATATGCTCAACTGCTAAAGTTCATTTTTTACTTCTTCCTTCATTTTTTTGTGGTGTGTGTTGCTGCTTATAGCGAATTTGGATGCCCACAGATATTATCAATAGTCCTAACTTGGCACTAGTTCCACTGTATAAGGTTAAACCAAGACTTTAAATGCTCACCATTGTTTAAAAGGGAAATGTCTCACTTAGAAATTATTTTAGGTTCCACAAATAAGTACAGTCCTTCTGTGTCTGTCCCTCTCTTTCTCACTCATTTCACTTAGCATGATACTCTCCATGTTGATCCAGTTATATGCAATGGGAGACTAATACCCGAGGATCCCAGAGTTAGTAGAAATAAGGACCAGGAGGATGGCTCCACAGCTTGGAAGCCGGCCTCACATGCTGGGGGAAAAGGCAGCTGAGATAGAGAAGGGAACACCAAGTAAAGGATGCTTGGAGGGCCCACTCGGGATGGGAGAGTTGTGCTGAAAATAAACTATAGACCAAACATGATGGCCACGTGATACCTGTATTGCAAACCACAACATCCAAAAGGAGAAAGAGAGTAAAAGGGAGTGTGCCTGCCACAGAGGCTGGTGTGTGTGAGGGGGTTATGGGGTGGGGCAGAGAGATACTGAGAATATTGGTGGTGGTGAATGGGCACTGGTGGAGGAATGGGTGCTTGATCCTTGCATTGTATGACTGAAACATAAGCACAAAACTTTGTGAGTCTGTAACTGTACCTCACAGTGATTCATTAATTAAAAATTTTTAAAAATTTTAAAAATTAGTTTAGAATATTGTCCAAGTTAATATTAAAATGCACTAAGTAAAATTGGCTTTCTATACAAGCATAGCATGAATCCTAGTTTTTCCAATAGAATGATAACAAAGATTTCTTTAAAAAAAAAACAACTTAGTTCACAAAAACTGTTTCATAGCAGCTGTACACCTTGATTGATATAATATGCCACACCAAATCCACTATCAAATTCTAGTATCATTTACCATTATAAAATTGATGCCATTAACTTTTTCTTCCCATTTCCCTTCCTTTCTCTGTCATCAGAGACATATAGCTAAATTTGTGGAGTTTCCCTAGTTCCTTTGCTACACACACATGTTCATTGCAATACTAGTCACAGTCGGCTTTCTTTAGAGCGTAGATTCGAGCACCAAATTATGCAAGTGGGAATTTGAAACCCAGGCTTGTCATCTGCTGACTATGTGATCTGAGTTAAAATATTTATCTCTTGATGCCTTTTCATTTTTGATCTTTAATTTAATACAGAATTTTATACAAAATGCAATATCTTTAATTTTATTCAAAATCAGATGGGCCGGACATGTAATGTGATTCAGAGACGACCGCTGGACTCTAATTGTTACCGACTAGATTCCACTGGACTTCAAAAGACCGAGTGGCCGCCCACCAACGAGATAGTCAGACTTCTTCGTCAAAACCCTGAATGAACAGTTTGAGGCTCTTCCTGTTCCTGGAGCGAGCAGATACCACTGGGCTATACTAGCACTGGGCTATACTAGACAGGGACAAATGGAGACGTTACTGGTGCCTGCTGGATCAAATCAAAGATCAATGGGATCACAAGTGTTACAAGTGAAGTGAAAGATTTTCATACATGCACACATACCCCACACACTTACACACTCCCCCCACAGAACGCACACACAGTTTTCCTTCCTTCCCCACCCTCTTTTCCTGAAACTATTCACAATTAACAGGACTGAGAAACAACATACAAGCCCATGGATAAGCAAGATATGGCCATTAACTCAATGGAATAGGATTCAGCAGTGACAAAAGGTAGAGTCTTGCCTTTTGCAACAATATGGAATTCAAAGTGATAACTCTAAGGAAAAACGACTCACAAAGACAATTACCTGGGCCGTTTTAGTCACATGTGGAATATAAAGGCACAAATTTAGTATTTTTAATTAAACATTATCATTTTAATTTAAAAGACACTCACATGAAAATTTGGTGAAAGTTAAGTTCTTTGAAAGAAATGGCCCATAGTAGAAAGTCTACATCAACTGCTTTAAGCTCTCATTGTGGAAAATATTGAAGCAATGGAAATTAATTAAACCCCTGGGGCCTGAGTCATACTACAGAGATTAAGTGCTGGCCTTGAATGTGGCTGACCTCAGTTTAATCCTTGGCATTGGATAGGGTCCCCTGAGCACCACCGGGAGCAAGCCCTGAGCACAGAGCCAGGAGTAAGCCCAGCACACAGTTGGGTGTGGCCCAAGCTCCCTCCTTCATCTTCCCCCCAAAAAAGAATTAAATCCTGCTAAATGCAACAACAAGAATACTGAAATCATAATGTTGAGCCAAAGAAAGCCAACATAAAAGAATGCCAAGTATATGTTTTACTTGCATATACTTCAACCAGGCAGTTCAGAGACGGTGAGCCAAAGAGGTTGGTAAGAACTAAGAGAGCCTTGACCATGGTCTAGTTGGAAGAAAGTTCTGAAGTGCTGACCACTTCCAGGGCGTGGTTTTTGGGTGGGGACTCTTTGCAGCAGCTTTCATGATTAGTGTACTCTGCTCTGTGTATTTTATTCCCATTAAATACATAGAGTGCAGACATGTGCAGACGTGTGGCTCAGTGCTAAAGCATGTGCCCGCATGCATGAGACTCTGGATGGCGCTGAAAATCTTTTAGGAGATACCTTTTCCCCTGAATTCTAATGGTGGCAATGTGTATAAATTCCTGCCCTCTTTCTGACAGTCCTTGCTCACTTCCCCTCCTAATCAAGCACTTGCCTCCACACTCACCTCCCTCCTCTTTCTCACTGTCTTCCTCGGGGTTTGCTTCCAGCAGCCTAGACAGACCCAAACTCCTTACAGGGGGCAACACCCTAGAGGGCTTTTTTTCAAAGTAGAATCAGACACAAAATATCTGTCTCTAAGCTTTGTGCAAGCCGGGATCCCTCCAAAGCTCATGTCCAAAATCAAAATATGAACAATAAGAACCTGTTTTGTTCACCTTTAAACTGCAGCAGGAAAGCTGCCATGGGACCTGCCAAGTGACAGCCAGGCTTCCAGTGAGGGAGGGATGGCATTGCCTTGATAATGTATTCCGTGAAAATGTGCGTCAGAGTCCAGAGAAGAAGGGGTGTTGAGTCCAGGATTGAGGGGGGCAGGGGGCAGGGAGTGCTTTGATGTGCCCTGCTCTTGTCAAACACATTCAATTGCATAGATCTGAAAGGTTTGAATGTCTTGTTTTGTTTCCTTTGATTTTGCTTTAAACGTAACTTCAAATACCCTTCTGCCGAGTTCCAGCTAAGGTACTCTTTGCTATAATTATCTGATTGCCAGAGAGATTAATAAGCCTTTTCAGTGTGGCTCATACATCACAAATTTGTACAAGTGGGAGATTTCCAAATAGGAGGCAGAATCCCATTGCTTAGTCACTCTATTGTCTACCTGAATCTGTTTTAGAACATAACAGCACTTCATGTTCACAGGCATATAAAAGTATTGACTTTCTTTGGATGAACATTATGTTCTAATGACCAAAAGTGATAAATATTATTTTGAAGGTAAGACAAGCCCAATATTTCAAAAGACTATAAATCTTTATGTTCTCCCAAACAAAAAAAAATACATTTCTGTTTTATTAGTAGAGAACAACTTTAAAGATAAACCTCTAAAGAGACTAAGTAATATTCTGTCTAGTGAAAGAAACTGGGTATTATTGTACCTAACGGGGTTTATGGAGGAGTCAATATTAAGAAACATTGTGTGGGCTCCAGATTCTGTTTATATAACAAGGAGAAAAGTAAAATCAAATCCCAGGGTTTCTGAATGGATCACCAAGCTGAGAAGTTCTAAGTTGTTTCCAAGGACAGTAATACTATTTACGTGAGAGAGAGGTGTGTTCAGAATACAAGAAACTACAGCTGGCATTACTCGATTGATTTTGTGATTTGGTCCTTTTTCAACAAACCATCAGGAATAAAAACTTATTATCTACCATGTAGATTATTTAAAAAGCTACACTTAACTAGTAATCTCCATCCTGAACCCTCTGAATTTCCTCCTTACTCTTACAATTTTGCATTATTAAAGAAAATTTAATAAAAGGAGTATTCATAGGGGTATTTTTAACATATTATCTTTTGTTTTAATTGGTCAACTCCTTCTACAAGTTCCTTTAGAAAGAAAGTACAAATAATTTCCATAAATATGGCCATATAAACTTAAAAGTTTTATACAAAAGAATTGAAACATAACAGAATGACACTAAAGAAGATGAGGTTCACTTTTCTTAGTCCAGACTAAGAAATACATTTTTATATGTATTTAATAGCATAGCAGATAGGGCGTTTGCCTTGCACCCGGTTGACTCAGGTTCAATTCCTTCATCCCTCTCAGAGAGCCCGGCAAGCCACGGAGAGTATCCCGCCCACACAGCAGAGCCTGGCAAGCTACCCGTGGAGTATTTGATATGCCAAAAACAGTTAACAAGTCTCACAATGGAGATGTTACTGGTGCTCGCTCGAGCAAATCGGTGAACAACTGGAAGACAGTGCTACAATTTATTGGAAGAACTCTATCTTGAGTCACACATATACATCTCTCTGAGGACAGAAAGTCTGAATAATGCATAATTGGCAGTTTCCAGTAGAACAAGATTGCTATTTGCAGACAATGTTTGTTCTCTAATTGCTTGTTGCAATATTTGGGGTATATAATTAATATTCCACTTGAAATGTATTTGGGTTTGGAATTGGTTGAGAGAGGAAAATGGACTTTTGGTGAATAAATTAAACCACCTTCGTTCTCAAAACAGAGCAGGAGGGACTATGTCAGCTCTACAGACAGTTCCGTATGCTTGACCCTGTGTGGAGACCGTGGAATTCAGTGGTCACTGGGCAATCGGCATCTTCGAAGGAGATACAGCCGCTCTGTCAGCTGCTGCTGGCCTGCCACCACGGTGACTCCCCCAGCAGCCCTTGGTCGACTCCCAATTCCCAACTAAATCTCCCAATAGATACCCACCAAGCAGCTAAAATTCATGGAAACAGTGGTCCCATCTGGGGCACCCTGGGGAGGTGGGTGAGCCAAGTATCCACCCTGCTGAAGCCCCCAGCAGCTGCAGCCAAGCCACGGGGCTCAACTACACCACTGCACAAATAGTCTCTGAAGAGACACTAAGTTGCAAATAGTTTCAGGTACCCAGCGCCCAGGCTGAGCCCTCTAGGGACTTCTCAGAGTCAGGGTAGGCAGCTCCTTCCCACTTCCGGTACCTCCAGAAGCCACGCCCACCTCCCCCAGTCATGGCCATGTCAACTCATTGGCCCAGACCTGACGTCCTGAAGTCTCTGCAGCTGCACGAAACCTCCTTATCTTCAGTACTGAAGTTCCAGCAGGAACACAACAAATTAGATGGCAAAGTAACATGGGCGCCAGCTCAACAAACAAAAACAGTAACACAAAAGGATTAACTAGAACAAACGGCTTAATAAATTCTTAGACAAGGACTTAACCTCATGATCAGATATCGTGATTTTCACATGAATTGACTTTTATACTTATTGGTTTTAATATTGGAGCTTTGCTATGTAATCAATTTTAATTCTAGAATTGTATCGACAGTCGTGGCTTCTGCCTACATTAAAATAAATTTAAAAATTAGGAAAAAAACCAGCTGCTGCTTACCAAATGAAAAGAGAATAAGTGTTCTTTTCAATGATGTTATATTGTATGCACAGCATGTAGATATAAGAATAATTGATCTGTCACTGTCATCCCGTTGCTCATCGATTTGCTCGAGTGGGCACCAGTAACATCTCTCATTGAGAGACTTATTGTTACTGTTTTTGGCATATCCAATACGCACGGGTAGCTTGCCAGACTCTGCCTCACAGGCTCGATACTCTCAGTAGCTTGCCGGGCTCTTCGAGAGGGGCGAAGGAATCGAACTCGGGTCAGCCGCATGAAAGGCGAACGCCCAACTGCTGTGCTATCGCTCCAGCCCTAAGAATTGATATTTACAAATAAATGTCATGCCACCGTTCACAATCAATTGGACAGAAAGGTAGGAGTTTGCAGTGACGGGATGGGATGCATGGGGAATCTCGCAATGGGGGAGGCAGAACCGGCCCTGCCTCCTGCCCAAATGAGACCCCGAGCAGTTGCCCATGGACAGCTCCTCTGCTCCTGAATAGCCATGATCCCAGCGCCACAGAAACCAATCTCGGAACGCAGCAGCTGCTGGCTGAAATACCTCTGGACTTAATACCAGAATTCCAAATCTGGGCAGCCACTTTGCGACTGTGCAACATCATATGCTCTTTGTTACCAACAATAGAAAACATACAATCTAATGATGTCATTTTGACAGGTCTGACTGTTGGGGAAAAAACACCAAATAATGATTGTGAATTTCCTGTCGAAAATTGAATGTAATCAAAGTAAGGAAAGAGTAAAGTGATAATCATCTGCCACACAGGCAGAGGGGAAGGGGAGGGGTATGCTGGGGTTATTGGTGGTGGAACATGTGCACTGGTGAAGGGATGGGTGTTTGAGCATAGTATGACTGAGACTCAATCCTAAAAGCCCTGTAACTGTTCTCACGGTAACTCAATTAAAAAATAAATATAAAAAAATGATAAAATAAATAAATAAATGCCATCTGTTCATTTAGTAAACATCTAGTGAGTGTGTCCTATGTACTAGGTACTATTCTTGATGTTTGGCAATCATTGTACCAATCCAAACCCACTGACCCTATGGAACATAGTCTCTAGAAGTAAAATAGAAACTATGGTAAGACAAAAGGAAAGAAAATTTTAGAGCCAGAGGTTATGAGTAAAATATAAAGAAACTGAGTCAAATTAACTTGATATAAATAGATTTATGTGGTTGTGTGTTAATCATAAAAAATGAACAAATCCCGGTGAAGGAAAGCTAGAGAATTTGACCTATCTTTAACCACTAATAAAAGAAAAGTTTTAATACAGGGAAGCAAGCAATATAAATACCAAATATAAATAAATACTGTGTCATGTATTGAGTCTTTCAGAATCCAAACAGCAAAGTGGAACCAGTCAGAGACGAAAATGAAGAGATTTGTTGAAAGGAATTTACCTATGCATTTGTGGAAGCTAGCTAAGCAAGTCAGAGCTACTATCAGGAGCACAAGTTACTCTCTATGGAAGACTACTGAATTCATCATTAAAGCTATCATTCAATGTCTGCTGACTTTAAATTTTCATTGTCAACTATGCCTCAAAACTGACATCAGAGAGAACCATTATTGTCAATGGAGCAAGTTTGATTATACTTTGCAAGAGAAAAAAAATGCTTGCACATCTAGTTAGGAAAAGATGGAAAATTAGAAACAGTGGCAGAAGAGGCCAGACAGCAGGTAGGGCATTTTCCTTGTATGCAGCTGACCCAGATTCAATCCCCAGCATCCTACATGGTCTCTGAGAACTGCCATAAGTATTTCCTGAGCACAGAGCCAGAAGTTACCCCTGAACATCACTCAGTGAGCCCCCCCCAACAACAACAAAAATAAATAAATAAAATAAAACAGTGGCAGAAGTCCTCCAAAAATTGCTTCTTCGTGCATCTACATAGGGCCTGAATATCTCTCTATTTGACTCATTATTGGTCATTCAGATTTACAGTCCCTGTAATTTTATTATTGTTTCATGATTATTAGCTAATTTATGACCGAGGTAGACAATTTAGGAACTATAGCAAGGATTCCATTTCCCTCTCATGCCGATTTCTTTTCCATCTTTGCTGTCACTTACAGATAAGGAGTTCTGTCCCCTTCCAAATAATGTGCCTGCAAGCTTACTCTTACAATCTAAAAGCTTGTTTGGTGTTAGTTAGCTCCTCAGTTTATTCTCTTTATATGCCATGTATGAAAGAAATCATATGGCTTTTGTCTTCCTTGACTTATTTCCTTAAGCATAAACCCGTCCAGCTTTGGCCATACCATTGCAAATGGCAGAATTTCATCCTAGTATGCATATAGTATATATAGATAGCATATATATGTTATATAGATATATATATAGAGAGAGAGAAATGTATATAGCATTCTATTGAGTATATGGACCACCTTCTGTCTGTTTATCAATTTCTGGGCACTTAAGTTGATTCCAGTTCTCGACTATTATAAATTTTAAAGGCATCTTAGTTTTAACCATATGGTGAAGCAACTCTTTTCCCAAACACTTGCAAGTCAACAAAAGTAGTGAATAGTCCTTCCCACTAGATGCCTGCAGCCTGACCCCAAGAACAACCAACCAACAAACCCACCATGTCTCTCTCTCTCTCACTCTCTCACTCTCTCCTCTCTCTCTCTCTCTCTCTCTCTCTCTCTCTCTCTCTCACACACACACACACACACACACTTCTCTTCTGTATTATGGTTTTCAATATAGGGCTAAGAGGTCATCATGTTCGTTCAGGGCGTTCAGTATTTTTATTGAGTAGGTAAATCTGGGTGGCAGCTTTGGGGTATGGACGTGACTGCTGGGACTTTGGGTTTGCCCAGTTCCTGCCCAAGTGCTTGCTCCCACAATCCAAAATCGCCACTATGCCCAGACTCCAATATCTCGGAAAGGATTTTCCCCAAGCTACTAATCTGCCAAAAAATTCGAGTATATGGGCTTTGTGACTAAAATAGTCAGCTTTCTCGGGGTTGGAATGGGCTACCTCCCCCCACCTCCCTGTACCTCCAGAAGCATCACTATACTTTGGGACACAGAAATGGAGAGCTAAAAAAAATTTTTTTTAATTAAAAAAAAAAGTGCCCCTGGCCAGATGGCCTTTTATAATGTGTCTCTGGGGGACAGTCCTGCTCACCGGGTCAGCAGTCTGAGTCAGTCCTGACGGAAGGAGAGCCATCTGCAGCCAGCACCAGATTGAGAGTAATTGCTCCCCCGGGGCCTTGCTGAGTTTTCAGTAAGACGGGGAGTTCACGCGCCTCTTCCAGACAAAACTCCAAAAGCTGACGTGCCCCCCTAGAAGCGCAACAGTGAGCAGCTCTGCACACTTTCCAAAAAGATTTTAAATAACCTCCAGCAAAGAAAAAAAAACAAAACGAAGTGGAAAACTTTTCCTTGAGGAAAAATGGAAATTCCTGGAGCGTGGAGTGCGAATGTGAGGCTGCCCTGCCAGTACTGAAGAGTTGAGGGCGTTATCCCATCAGTAGGGGTTCTCTCCCATTGCCACAGACCAACCCAGGAATGAACACCGACAGCCTAGTGTCCTCTCGGGAAGAGGACGTTTAAGGTTACAATAAAAATGAGTAGAAATCATTTATGCCCTTCGCTACTTCACAGTTGCCAGTCCCACCAACTTCCCACACAAAAGCATCCCGTTACAATCTATAAGTGGGCACTTCATTGTCACTCTGAATCGTCGTGTGCATTAGGGCTCACTTGGCTGTGTCAGTCTATGGGTTTGGACCAATTGTAGAATGACACGTAACTTCCTTTGTACTGTCATTCAGAACAATTTCACTGCCCTACAAAAGAGTCCTCTGTATTTCATTGTAGCCAGGATAGTCAAACAACCCAAATTTCCAATGACACATGAATGAATAAGGAAGTTACGTTCTATATACGCAACGGAATACTACGTAACTAAAAGTAAAGATGAACTCATGCAGCTTACTGTGGCTTGGATAGAACTGGAGGGTGTTGTGTTAAGTGAAATAGATCAGGAGAAGAGGGACAAATACCAGGTGATCTCACTCATCTGTGTATGGAGAAACAAAACAAAGGACTAGATAGTATGAAATGACGATAAGCTCTTGGTCTGAGATTGCAAAACTGAGACTAGCATGGGGGTGGGGAGCAAGATATAGACTTAAGGACGAAAGGAATCAGGAACTTTGGTGGTGGGACGATATTTTTATTCATGAGACTATTAAAATTAACACTATCGTAGCCATGTGACTAAACAATAATAATTTTTTGTCCTCTTTGTTCTTTCTTTCTCACCATCCTGAAGACAACTGATCTTTCGAATTGCCTCCATCATTTTGTCTTTCCCAAAACCCATATATTTGTAATGTAAATTATATCACCTTATCAGACTGGTTTCGTCCACTTAGTAATATTCATTTAATTTTCTCCATGTCTCTTCAAGACTTGGGAACTAATTTCTTTTCAGTTCAGTCCATGGTCTGGATAGACCATGTTTTATTTATCCTCTTGCCCATTGAAGGACATGCTCAAGTCTTGGTGATCATGAATAAGAGTGCTCTGAACATCTGTGTGCAGCCTTTTCTGTAAATGAAGTTTTTAACCCCTTTGTTAACACAAGGAGTGTAATGGCTAAATATAAGTGGTAATTTCAGTATAATCGGGTCCTGATTTCATTCATAGTAATTTAATTTCTTGTATGTCTGTTACTTTAACTTTGATATTGTATTTGGTTCATCCTAATTGGTGGAGAAGTGGACGTTATAATTGGTGATTATGAAACTACTTACGCATAGACAAAAATGCAAATGTGGCAAGAGATGGGTTGCTCTTCACTAGACTCCACTGGCGTTTAAATATTTCTATTTTGAACATTTTTTAACTCTACATAAAACCAGAGATAACAGGCTCAGATGAGATCCAGAGCAGCCGCACACGAAACGGCTCCTCTGCTCCTTAAAGACTATGATCTTGGAGGTCTACTGACCCGTTTGGCACCCAGCGGCTTCTTATAGAAATGCATCTAGACTGTGAACTGAGCTACAACGCCATGCCGCCCCAGGAGGGGAAAGGATTTTCTCTCTCAATCCCTTCTTGCTATGGGGGAGGCGGCAGCAGCAGCAGCAGCACCGACGTGGCGACCGCCATCTTCTAGATCCCACTATTCAGAGGTATGGGTTTGCAGTGAGGTGGCGCGCAGGAGATCATGGGATAGGGGTGTTACCGGCACACTCTGTGCCCAGATGAGATCCGGAGCAGCTGCACACAAAACTCCTCTGCTCCTTAAAGATTACGATCTTGGAGGTCTACTAACCAATTTTGGCACCCAGCAGCTTCTTATATAAATGCATCTAGACTGTGAATTGAGCTAAAATATCAGAACTCCAAAATTTTCCAGAACTCTGGCAGACTTAGTTCACCCCTCTTTCAGGTGTTTTTTTTTTTTTGGTTGTTTTTTCTGAAGTGGAGCTTTGTTTTTGTTTCAGCTAACATAGTTTAAAGAAAATCTCAAAGGTGCTATCAACCAAGCACTAAATAATTTCAATGCTCATTACACATCACGTGTCCACTAAATCATCTGAATTCAAAATCAATATCACAGTTCAACAAAGTAATTCAATAATCAAATTCCTGGCAAAGATCTTTCATCATTTTCTCAAGCACTCCTCTACCAAGGGAAATAATTCCTCTAATGGGAGTTACCTTTAATCTTTGGTTTTATAACGTCCTGACTAGTTCTTTCATCACTCAGTCATTCCTAAAAGAATATGACGGCTTCCTTTATTTTGGGACTTTTATCCAACTCATATAGTTTTAGACATTCATTTTACACATTCAGGAAACTTGTATGATCACCTCCTCTGAATTTTGGTAGAAAGTTGAGAAGAATGTTTGCTAAGAGCTTTTATTGAATGATAATGATGAGCTTGAAGTGTAGTAAGCAGAGATAACCAATGTCAATGACAGACAAATATGACACGCATTGTGCCATGTACAAAGATACAGCAAGCCCAGCCCTGGTTCCCCTGAAAAGAAAATGTCACATGGTTTACGCTCCGCTGATTCTTGATAATAACAAAACTCAAAATTTTCTCTCGTTTCTTCTAATCTAGCATTTACTGGCCTCCATCTCCGGGAGTTCTTTTTAATCAAAAGACGCCTTTGGAGCTCTGAGTCAGTGTTAGGTCAAGTGGCAGATTTTTATATTCACCATTTGTTCAGCAAAATGGAATTTTTTTCCAAAATGGAACTTTTAAAAGACAATCGATAAATCACTCTGTTACTCGAAAAGTGAACCAGGAAAAAAAAAATCAGGTAATGGTAGTGGTAATAATAATTATGAAATTATAAAGGCCACATTCCCCCTGTTCATTTATAAAGCAGAGATGAACCCATTTCAATATTTGACACATAATTCTAATATAACCTTCCTTTTCCTTCTGCCAAGAAGCTCAGAGTCACAACCTCAGCTCCCAGGTCTCTAAATATAGAAAATCAGTTTAAATTATGAACAGGGGACTGTACATTGGTCAGAGAATTTTTCTAAGCTGCTGCAGTCCCAGTTTTCACGTTTTTAATATAAATGATGAATCATGAACAACAAAGCCACCTTGTCAGCTCTCATTTCCCCCGTGGCAGACTCCCTTCCTCCCCTGCCCTCTGGTATAACCATCACCGGATTAGCTTGTGCGGTAAGCAGGCAGCCCCCAGTCCTGCCTTTGACTCCAATGGTGCCCAGACTATTTCACTTCTGAGTCCTTCTTGTGCCACTAGAAAAATTTGAATTTGAAGGCCACTTTCTCAGTGGTAGGGAGAAGCAGGGCTCTCAAACTTCACAACACATTAGCATCACCTGGAAAGCTTCCAGCACCCCCGTTGCTCGAGCCCCCACCAAGACCAGTACAACGGGGTGGCTGGAAGAGGACCGCAGGGTTCCTGTGCCTTTTAAAACGTCCCAGGGGATTTCAATGGACAGCCAAGTCAAAGGATCGTATTGTGTGCAGCAAGTCCAGATAAACATCAAGCTCTCTGCCTGGCCCTTGGCTTTCAGTGGCGGCTAGAAGGACCACGTTGTCTTGAATCACAGAATCATTCCTGTGTGTTGTCCATTCTTACCATTCTGTTACCTGAAGTATCTCCAGACTATTTGAGAGAGTAAGATTTATCAGGAGATTTTGGTCATCTCTGCTTACTACAATTCAAGCTCATTATGATGTTTCAATAAATGCTCTCAGTAAACATTCTTCTCAACTTTCTACCAACATCTAGAGCAAGTGATCATGCAAGTTTCCTGAATGTGTAAAATGAATGTCAAAAACCATATGAATTGGGATAAAAGTCCCAAATCAAAGAAATCATAGTCGTGACCTCAGCCCCTACCCTGACCCTACTTTGAAATGATTCTCTCCTTTTCTGTCTCTGCAGCTACTCAAAGTTCAAGATGTCTAGAGAAAAGTAGAAAGTTCCTTTCACCAAGTACAATTTCATAGTGCATGGGGTGGAAAAGTGAAATATTCTGGGATCTCTCAGTGCAAAGCTTTGTCATCACTTGGGGTTACCAGGGGGTTGAAACAACTGATTCATCGTTTCCAGCTCTATTCAGTGACATAATCTGCCTGTCTTGATTGCTCTTTCATACAATCACACACTTACTTCCATTTCAGTTTTGTCCAGAAATTGCCCTACTAAATTTCACAGGGTCGTGACCATGGATCTCAAGAACATAATCAAACAGTGCACATCTCTGAGTGGAGGGACGTCCACCTTCAGGACTGCAAGACTGTGATTCCTTTTCTTTTGGGCTGAAATTAAAATATAAGTTAATTAAGATGAGATGAGAAGTGATGAGTCTGTTCTTAGTCAAGGAGTTACTGTTTCAGGAAAACAAGTGGTATTATTGTTACATGCAAATGCCACCTCATTTTTATATTGACATGCATTATAAGTGTGTGTCAACCATTCTCAGTTGATTAATCCCACGAAGATGAATAATTTTCTGCAAGACTTGTTAGATCAAATTTAGGATTGAAAATTGACAGATGAAAAATTGAACCTCTCAAGCAAGCCAAATATTTGAACCAAACAACATGAAATTTCAATCTCTGTCTCTTTAAGACCTAAATCTTTCTGTCCAACTATACCTTAGAGAAATAAATAAACACCTTCCCCCCAAAAAAAATTATTCTTGTCAAGCCATTTCTGAGCTTATGACAATAAGATTTTGAGGGCCTGTGCATAGCAACACTAAGATTTCATCTGGCTGTGTTTGGTGTTCAACTATTACTGAGCGTATTCTGCATCCCTAACAGTCATTTCTCAACTCCCATTGACTTCTCAGAACAGTAATGTGTGGCTAGAAAAAAGAAATTGAATTTTAACTCAACGTTTAAGGGGGTGTTCCTTGGCCATTTTCCAATCATGGTTCCCTTCCAACCTTGCTTCTCTCCTCTGATACTTCGAATGCACTGGTTAGCCCCTGGCCTCATGCCCTGCCCCCCACACACATTTAAATAATTTTCACCTATAGTCCCCTTAGACTATCCTGAGGGTCACAAGGAGTCCATATGGCCCTAGTTTAAAAAAAAAAAAAACCCTGAGCTAAACAACCTTTGTTGTAGTCACCTCCTGTTTACCCCATTGGTAAGATAAGGGTTTCCCGCACAATAATGCTAGTCACATGCTCTGTTGGAGAGTCGCACCGGCTGACAGTCCAGGAGAGATGCCTCCTCGTGCAGCGTCCGCTGGACCTTTACTCTGGGACAGTGAACAAGCAGAGACTAAAAGAAGCGAGCTTTGTAGCGCGGACTCCTGGGAGGAGGTGGCTATGATTGGCTTATTTGAATATTTCTCTGGACTGGCAGGGAACCCAAACTCACCACACAGAGAATGCAGACATCGATCCCCAGGATGAGCAAAGCTGTTTGCCTCGGGCTCCCTGGCACTGGGAGCAGACTGGGTAGGGAAGCCTCCCATGAAGGATTTCCCAAGCCGTCCCAGTTTCTCCCACATATCAGCACTCATGGACAGTGGGTCTTAAGCATAGACCTTAAACAGCCTTCCACCTTGGGTTTTCTGTCACTAGCAGGTTGCTAAGTAATAAGGTAGATAACGGTGCCAGAGTTTGGAGCATGCTCAGCAGCTGCTTTTCATTTAACTGTGTAGCCACTCCACTGTAAGTTTATGTAAATAAAAGCTATCTTTGTTCTCCACGATAGCCCTCACTCTATCCAAACCGTGCTACAATAATTCATCAATTGATTAGCACCTAGATAAGTCCTCTCAGAGCCACTACGCTTAAACATCCTTTAGGTTGATGACTCTGTGGTGTTAGTTTCAAGTTGGCAGGAGATTACGGCACTGACATTACCACCTTGTCATCTCCCGTTTCTCAATATATCCCAATCTCTCTCCACTTCCGAAGGTTCTCAGGAAAACAAGTACCGAGTTGAACTTGCTTATAATTGCCTATTTGATACAAAAAGCATGACCTTAATAGAAACCAAAAATAAAATAGAGCCATTCCCAGTCAGCGAAGGAGTGAGCATGATTGTCGTGGCCAGAACATGCCACCCCGAATCCCTCAGCCTGCACTGGAACTGTCAGGAGCAGTACACTCAACTGTGCTGCTCTCTTCGGCACAGATAATTCTGGAAAATGAGTCAGCCTTTTTGCCTCCGCCTTACTCCCTCTTTATAATTCAAAGCCCAAGCCCACTCTCAAATAGTGTTTCTTAAATGTTGAGTCAAGAACAAAATATACCGAGAGACAATTGTTTAAAGTTAATTTAGCACCCTCTGCCCAAAGAAGAAGTAAAATAATGAACACTGATGTCCAGATGGCTTTTAACTAATTGGATTAAATCATATCTAAAATTCATGTACTTTTTTCTTATGTAGTGTAATTTTTCATTTTTACTGATGATATTTTAAGAGACAAGGCACCACAATCACTTGAACATGATATCAGCAACAAGATAACTATAAAATCTCCACAGATTAAAAAAAGCCTACATTTCACTAATATTGTAAATATTAGTCCATCTCAATTTTCTTCCTAATAAACTTTAGTAGAAAAATATTCAAAAGATTGCAGTCTTCATTTTGATCAGATTCTGGGCTTGAAGATTACTTAGTCTCAGCAAACTTCAATTTATTCATCTGTTTACAATAGGGATAATACTTGCCTTGCCAAGTCATTTTCAAAATAAATGAGATAGTATTCATAAAACATTTTGAAAAGAACAAAATGTTACTTTTGTCGTACTTTTCAAAATCTTCTTCATCATCATCCCGTTGATCATCGATTTTCTCGAGCGGTCTCAGTAACGTCTCCATTCGTCCTAACCTTGAGATTTTAGAAGCCTCTCCTTACTCGTCCTTCCCAACAATACAACATTGGAGGCTCTTTCAGGGTCAGGGGAATGAGACCCAGCGTTGTTACTGATTTTGGCATACAAATACACCCTGGGGAGTTTAGGAGGCTCTCCTATGTGGGCAGGAAACTCTCAGTAGCCTGCTGGTTCTCCCAGAGGGAGAAGGAGGCTATAAGATGTCTTCTGGGAGCTTTGTTTTAAAGTCTCTGGATATTGGCCATTGGTGGGATTACAGGACACCAGGGGCAGTCCCTAGGTGTGACCACCTAGCTACTGAAAAATGGGAAATCTGGGTGGAAGAGGTCTAGTCCCAATCCGAGCAGGCTTGCAGGTCTCAGCCCCGGGTCCCACACACCTGGGTTCCTCTGCCAGTACCTTCATGCATGAGGCTGGTCTGAATGTGTAGAGAAGGGCCTTGAGCATGACTGTGACTAAGGCTGCTGAGGTCTTCGGCCACAGGAGCTCTGCTTTGGGCGGAGAGGGAAGCTGGAGCCCATCCCCTACGAGGGGCCCTGGGTTAGACAGCCAGGCGTGCAGGCCAGAGACTCTGAGTCGCTCTCGTCCAGGAGCTTGCTTTTAAACTTTTAAAAATATTATGCACAAATATCAGATACTCTGAGGACAAAAGTTCTTAGCTATTTTCATTAGCTAAATTTCATCTTGCTTTTCCCTTGCATCCTGCAGCTATTTTTCTGTTAATGAGTGGAATAGAAACTCAAATACTGCCATGATTATTAAAACTGTGCTCTGTAATTTTTCCATCCATGGATGGAAACCCAGGATTTAACTTCAAGCTCCAAAGCCAGGTTCCAAATGTATGTCATCTCTGAATCTAGGAGTTTGGCTTCCAGGTCAATTGTCTGGATTAGAATCTTGTTCCGTTACCCCTTTGCTGTGAGAGCACATCATTTAATCTCTCTGAACCTCTGTTTCAGTGACCATAAAATAAGAATTGAAGAATAGCAGATAAGTTGCCTGCCTTGCATGTGGCTGACCCATGTTCAATCCCTGATACCCCATTGGGTACCAAGTTCCTAGATTCTGCCAGTAGTAATTCCTGAATACAACACCGAGTCAGGAGTAAATTCTGAGCACTATGGGCTGTGGCCCCAAAGCAAAACAAAACCAGAATAAAAAGGTCCCCCTCAGGAGTTCTGTTGATTATCAAAGAGTTTCACTCAGGCCATGCACTCAGACAGTGGTGGGCTCATAGGAAACTACTTGGTTGATTTTTTGGTCTCAGATTTGGATTTGGCGTGTTAGAGTACCTGGAGTATTTTACCAGGTAACTTTAATTCAGTAGTCTGTTTTGTCTTTCCAGTTTTCATTTTAATTCATGAGGCAAAAGTAAATTTTTTTAAAGTTTTTTATAGCCTACGGAAAACTCTGTGCATTTAATGATGTACAGAATTACTGTGATAACTGTCTATGGAGTGCCTATCATTGTGTTTCTTTCATATATCATGTGATTATTCAACTGCAAATTAATTGATTCGATTTAATTAATGAAAAGGAGTCACATAAAAATTAATTTCATATAAATGCAACTCATTGACATAAACTTTTGTTTATAGCTAAAGAAGCTGAATTTGGAGAGTTAGTTAAGCAATTTGACCAAGGACAGAATAATCCCCAAGTAGATTCAATTCACAACTTGAAGACTCCAGAGCAATTGAGACCTCTCAGAGATAATGCCTTTCCTCTGGCTGGGAGAGTTTCACATCTGATACTGATGACTCAGTTGTCTTAACGTTTTGGTTTGGAAAGGGGTGACATCCAAATTTAATAAGACTAAATGTTTTTCAGAATAAATAAGACTTCTCTAATTACAACATATGTAAGTTTTGACCTTCTTTCATTAAGCCTAAATTTAGGAACTAGAGACTTTGCCTCCAAACCTGCTAGTTCAATTAATCCAATTGGGTATTTCATTCCACTTATGCCCTTAGCCTGTTCTCACCACCTTAAAAGAAGGACCAGGACCTGAGTGATAATTCAAGAGGTTTTGGAGTGCAGTGCGTGCTCTCTGCATGCAGATTTGATCCTCAGCCCCACCAGGACCCCAGAGCACTGCCAGGAGTGACCCTCCCTGTTAGCACAGAGCCAGGCATCACCCCCAAGCACCATCGGATGTGATTCCATCCAAAACAGGAAGAATCCTAGCTCTGCCTTCTAGGTCAGTGTCTCTCAGAAGAGCGCAGAGGAAGCATGCTATTGGAGAGAACTCAACAGAAGAAACCCACTAAGCAGCTTATTCTAAGATAGATCCCCCCTTTTATCTACCCCCCCATTTAAAAAGAAAACATTGCCCTAGGGAGAGAGAGTCAGCATGCTAATCAAATAGGCGACCTTGCCGGGCAGATTCCATTCCAGACGTGCAAGGAGGAAAGCTGGGTGACTGCTGTGGTGAGACCAGGAAGGAATCTGAACATTCCCTGGGCGTCACTGGGAGACCCATGCCAAGGACAGACAGCAAACAGCATCTCTCCTAGCTGTCTCTTCTGAGATCAAACATAGAGAAGAAATCTTCAAGACCAATATTCTCCTGTGTCCTGTGTCCTTCCCAATGTCCACAGCTGGACCCGCCCATTCATCTGCAACACCCTCAATTCACAAACCACAGTATCTGAAACCTTGGAAATACTCTAGTTTTCCTTGGGTAACATTTGGTGGGCGGGGGAAGGTGAGGGTCTAAGCCCAGCTTAGCCATACCATGATCTGGGGTCCTGAAAGGGGCAGAGTGTCTGAAAATGCAAAGTCTTGTTTCAAGACAAAGGTGGGAGAACGTGGAATTTCCTAGGAAGAGAAACTTCTACTAATACCACCACCAGGAACATTTGGATCTTTTCCTGCTTACAGAAGTACCTGGAATGAATGTTCAAACTCATGGGTGCAGGATGTTGATGAAAGACAGCTCACATATGTGGTTTCTTTTATTATTTTAGCAGCTTTTTTAAAAAGTTTATTTTTAATTTTTAAAATTTTATTGAATCACCATGAGATAGTTACAAGCTTTCATGTTTGGGTTACAATCTCCCAATGATCAAACACCCATCCTCCACCAGTGCACATTCCCCACCACCAATATCCCAGTTATAACCACCTTTCCCACCCTCCCCCTTTTTTTTAAATTCAAATTATTTCATCTTATTTTATTTTTAAATTTTTTATTGGTGAATCACCATGAGGTACAGTTATAAACTTATGAACTTTCATGTTTGCATTTTGTTTACATCCCTTCACCAGTGCCCATTCTCCTCCACCAATGATCCCACTATCCCTCCCACCACCCCCACCCCAACCCCCACCACCCCACCCTGCCTCTGCATTGCAAACTACAACATCCAACAGGAGAGATGTTCTATACGTGGTTTCTGATCCCTTTGACTACCGAGGAGAAAGCCATCATCATCTCTGCTTCTCTGTATAAAAAAGAGGAGGTTGGGTGTGATGGCAACTGTGACTCAGTCACCTGAGTATCCGATACCCGTCCCAATCCTGCATGGTCCCCATCACTGTAGAGTGTGGTCCAGCCCCCAGAAAAGACGGAGTCTATAGTATCCAGATAGACATACCCTAAGAACTGGACTTCTAATAACTAAATATCTGACTCTCAATATTTTATAATGCAGACTTCTTTATGGCTATTTTTCAATGTCAAAATTAGAATTCTAAAATTTTAAAAGAATTCTATAAGAAATTTCTTTGGGAAAAAAATGGTTTTCAAGAAAGTCCCTTAGAAAGATTATGCATGTTTGTGTGTGTAAAAAATTTGGTTAAAGAGGGAAATAGTCCACTTTACTTTTTGACAATGCTCAAGATAAGATTCAAATAAATTTTACATATACTGACAAAATTTTCAGGGGTCTATCATTCCCACAGTTTAATAACAAGAAAAAACAAGTTTAAAAACAAGGAATGGAGGATTCAAAGACAAGAAATTAGTATGGAGGAGTTTGGAGGGGTGGGAACAGTAGAACAGGTAGGGTTCTTGCCTTGCCTTGCCAGGTTAAATCCCCAGCATCCCCTATGGTCCCCTGTGCACCACCATGAGTGATCACTGAGTACAGAGCCGGAGATAAGCCCTGAGCACCACTGGTGTGATCCCAAACAAACACCCCCCACAATGGGTCTGTGGCAGTAACCCCAAAGGTCAGAGGTTCAGTTTCTATCCCCAGCACCACCACCACCCTTCCCCATCAGGACAACCAGGTATAGCCCTGGAGTCCTCCAAGCACTGCTGGGAAGGGAAAATTAGATAAAAAATCTATGGACGAGAGATGCTTCCAGACCCCACTCCAGGCTGAGTCTCATCCGGACACCCCAGAGGGGTGAGCCCTCCTCCCGCCCAAACAGAGCCCTGGCAGCTGAAAACCCCCAGAACCCAATCATTGTCATGCTTACGGCCCATCTCCACAGGCTCAGAACAAGCCTCACACATGAATGAAGCTGTTGAAAAACTCAGGTAGGCAGGTTGTGCGACCAGAATCTCCAGGCTCTCATGGAGTTGGGATGGGTGAACTCCCCTAATCCCCCTGTTCTTCTGAGAGCCTGGCAGTCATGCCCATGAACTGCCTCTAGCACCATATATGCTCATTGACTGGCCAGGATCCGGAGACACAGTGGAATCTTGGAAGAAAGCAACAGGCTGCAGAAATGTCTCCAGACCCCAAAGTCATCATCCACTTAAAAATTAAACTCCAGCTGTTTGAAATTTAAGAATTCCTGGAGTGTGTGTGGCGGTATACACCACTGATGCACCAGGAGCAGCATACCACTCTGATGGGATGTAAAGTAGAAGGCAACCAATGTCAATTAAAAAAATATATTAGCACACAAAGCTCAACCTGTAACAACATGTTAGTAACCTCTTATTCAAGGGCTTAATGGCTCCAGGGTGAGGTACAACAATCTTCACACACTTTCTTCTAAGGAAGACTTTTATCATCATTTTTGGCAAATTATTCTTAACAAACAATACAAATTAAATTATCTAGGGCCTGCTATTGGGGCAGGCTTGCATAGTGGTTGGGAAAACTCAAAATAATGGTGGTGGGAAGGTGTAATAGTAATGGGATTGATGTTGGAATGTTGAACATAATAAATTACTGTGAGCAACCTTTTTAAAAAGAAATACATGTAAGCAAACTAAGTCTATTTCAAATTAAATATTGTTAATTCTTACCTGGCAAGGGAGATACCATGGTCACAAAGGTGGCTTTCCCAGGGGCAGGCTTAGCCATTGCATTCCGATGTGCTATGATTTTCCCAAATGAGGGAAACTTTACTGCATAATCTGTGGTGTAGGGGGCTGCATTCACACTTTCCCCTGGAAAATAAAGGAAAAAATTAAATATTATTGAGTCATAAAGCTTCAAGTTCTAATCCATAAAACAACAGTGTGTTCTCCCTTGAACTCAGATCTCACTTTCACTTGTCCTGATGTCTCTGCTTGATTTTCCCCTCTGTAGAAGCCCGTGTTCTCTCTTAAACACATAATTCCTCTCTACCGCTCCCCTTGCGTCTTTATAAGCAAGTGTCATTCAATAAAAACTATTTTACTTCACTGAAAAAAAATAAAAATAAAAATAAAACAAGAGCACACACCATGAACACACAGAGGTGCCGTAGTGCAGAAGAACAAAAACATGTAATAATATCTTTCATTGTTCAAGTGTTTACTATAATAGAGACTTTGAAAAAAGTACTTAGATTAACAAGAGAAGCAACTTTTTCTTTATTAATGAAACTTCCTGTTAGCATGATCTCATAGGGCTGGAGCAATAGCACAGCGGTAGGGCATTTGCCTTATACACAGCCAACTGGGGTTTGATTCCTCCACCCCTCTCGGAGAGCCCAACAAGCTACCAGGAGTATCTCGCCCACACAGCAGAGCCTGGCAGGCTACCCGTGGCATATCTGATATGTCAAACACAGTAACAACAAATCTCACAATGGAGACGTTACTAGTGCCCACTCAAGTCGATAAGCAATGGGATGACAGTGACAGTGATTTAATTTTTGTACAGTTGTTCACAATAATTCATTACATTTAGTATTCAAGCACCAATCCCATTTCACCTTCCCACCACCATAAGAGGAAAGTGTGTGAAGATTGTTGTATTTCATCCTGGAGCCCTTGTATAAGAGATTACAAAGATGTGTATTAACCCAAACAAATGTGTGCTACTCTTGGAACTTCTGTGGGTAGAGTTCTCATAGGTCTTAAGGTATTTGGATGCTATTTGTCAGTATAAGAACCGCATATGGTAGCCATAGAAGTAATACCAGGGTTAAGGTATTCACTTGCCTTGTATTCTTTGCTTTGTATTCTGTTGACCTTAGTTCAAAATACAGACCACTCGGTGTGGCCTAAATTCTAAAAAACAATAATAAACTACAGAACTTGTGTTATATATGTATTTGGCTATTCATAATTTTTTGAAACACAAATCCTTGAAGAGTCCAATACTTAGAGAAATACATATTCACACAAAATTGTGCCCACAATTGCAGATGATTCATGAACACCAAATTAATAATCTTATACCTAGGAGTATATACAAGTTTCTTGTGTTTTTATATACTGTATCACTGTCATCCCATTGCTCATCTATTTGCTCAAGCGGGCACCAGTAACGTCTCCATTGTGAGACTTGTTGTTACTGTTTTTGGCATATCAAATACTCCACGACTAGCTCTGCCGCGCGGACAGGATACTCTCGGTAGCTTGCCGGGCTCTCCGAGAGGGATGGAGAAATCAAACCCGGGTTGGCCGTGTGCAAGACAAATGCCCATCTTATAGAATATAAAACATAATTTTTCAACAGTTTATGTTTGGATTATTAAATTAATGAGAGGAAATTTTAAAATAAACTATTAATTAACAGGGTTTCACTGATCTTGGATGGTATAGTGATACAATAAAAGACATAAAGCAAAGAGAATAGCAGTTGAGCAATAAGCAAGTTTAGATATGTTAGGATTTGAAGAAACAGTTTTATTTAGAATATCAGATCACTTAGTACAACAAAGAGTGATGAAACAAGAGAGTGGGAAAACGTTGGGAAGAAATGTTCATTTCCCTACTTTAGTAAAAATGATTTCAAGAGACTAATAAGCTTTCCACCACCTGCTGGATGGTGACTTTCTAACGTGCTCATCGTACAGCAAGGGCATTGTCTTGTGGCATTCTGTCACTCTTCTGGAAATATCAACCTACCGCCCATGAAAACTCTGAACTCGGGCTCAGGAGCTCTCCAGAACTTGACCTTGACTTCAGTGCCGTGCGCTCCTGCAGAGCAAGCAGTGAGAACACCATCAGCAGTAGAAGAAGAATCACCAGATCACCAAATTGATATGTGGTTCCAAAGAAGCGGGTGCCTCAGGTTCATCTTTCTGTGCTTCGCCTAACTCCATGTGAGTCAGTCAGCATGGAGGCTGATACCAGACATGCATGACATTTAATTGCTCTCTCTCTCTCTCTCTCTCTCTCCCCATCTGCTCTCTCCCCCTCCCCCTCTTCCTCTCTTTTTGTCTCTTTTTCTCCCTCTCGCTGTCTGTTTCTCTCTGTCTCTGTCTCTATGTCTGTCTCTCCCTCTCTCCCTCTCTCTGTCTCTCTGTCTCTGTCTCTGTCTCTCTCTGTCTCTCTGTCTCTCTCTCTCTCTCTCTCTCTCTCACACACACACACACACACACACACACACACACACACGCGCGCGCGCACACTAAGTTTCCAAGCTTCCAGAACTTCAGCCTTGCGTATAATACACAGACTGCTCCTCTTAGTCTGCAGACACCAATGCTCTTACTACAAAAAAACAGTTGCTCCTTTTGGGGAAATGTAAGTCTGTCCTTACTGCTTTTTCCCTCTGTAAATTCGAAGTAAAGAGTTTGCCACCTGGATGCTTTCTGGTCTTTAACTTCTGTTTGAATGCTAAAACAAGTCTGGCCAGTTGATTTAAAGTAATGCTTCGAAGGCCCAGATTAGAAATAAAAGTGAGGTGTTCTCATGTTTTTCTCCTATTACTAAAGCAATGCCTTAACTAGGTTACAGCTTCTTCTTCTTCTTTTTAAATCTAAGTAGAATACAGTAAAATCATTCAAAATTCACTGCAGACAGCCAAACAAATGAGCTGATCCTATATGCATGGTTTCTTTCCTTGAATCTCTACTATATAACTCCGTTAAAGTGGCCCATAGCATTTGTGTGTTTATATTCATGTGTTTTTTTTAATTTTTAATTTTTTTCTTTTTTATTTTATTCTTTAATTAGTGAATCACCATGAGGGTACAGATACAGATTCACACATTTTAGAACTTGTTTTTCCCTCATACAATGTTCACAAACACATCCCTCCACCAGTGCCCATTCTCCACCACCAATAAACCCAGTATCCCTCCCCACCAATCCCATCTCCCCCCTACCCCACCCTGCCTCTGTGGCAGGGTATTCCCTTTTGGTCTCTCTCACTCTCCAATTGGGTGTTGTGGTTTGCAATAGGGGTATTGAGTGGCCATTGTGTTCAGTCTCTAATCTACTTTCAGCACACATCTCCCTTCCCAAGCGGGATCTCCAACCACATTTTACTTGGTGTTCCCTTCTCTATCTGAGCTGCCTTTTTCCCCAGCAAATGAGACCAGCTTCCAAGCCATGGAGCCAACCTACTGGTACTTATTTCTACTATTCTTGGATATTAGTCTCCTATTCTGTTATTTTATATTCCACAGATGAGTGCAATCTTTCTATGTCTATCTCTCTCTTTCTGACTCATTTCACTTAGCATGATACTTTCCATGTTGATTCACTTATATGCAAAGTTCATGACCTCCTTTTTTCTAACAGCTGCATAGTATTCATTGTATAGATGTACCAGGGTTTCTTTAACCAGTCATCTGTTCTCGGGCACTCGAGCTTTTTCCAGATTCTGGCTATTGTAAACAGTGCTGCAATGAACATATAAGTGCAGATGTCGTCTCGACTATACTTTTTTGCTTCTTTGGGTATATTCCCAGTAGTGGTATTGCTGGGTCAAATGGGAGCTCAATTTCTAATTTTTTGAGAAGAGTCCATATTGTTTTCCAGAAGGGCTGAACCAGTCGGCATTCCCACCAGCAGTGTAGAAGGGTCCCTTTCTCACCACATCCTCTCCAACAGTGGTTGCTTTTGTTCTTTTGGCTGTGTGCTAGTCTCTGTGGTGTGAGGTGGTATCTCATGGTTGTTTTCATCTGCATCTCCCTGATGATTAGTGATGTGGAGCACTTTTTCATGTGCCTTTTAGCCATTCATATCTCTTCCTTGGGAAAGTTTCTGTTCATTTCTTCGCCCCATTTTCTGATGGGGTTGGATGATTTCCTCTTGTAGAGTTCAACCAGTGCCTTATATACCCTTGATATCAACCCCTTATCTGATGGGTATTGTGTGAATATCCTTTCCCATTCTGTAGACTGTCTTTGTATTCTGGTCACTGTATCTTTTGCGGTGCAGAAGCTTCTTGGTTTAATGTAGTCCCAAAGTGGTAATAATCAAAACAGCATGGTACTGGAACAAAGGCAGAGCCGCAGACCAATGGAACAGAGTGGAATATCCCTACACACAACCCCAAATGTATGAGCATCTAATCTTTGATAAGGGAGCAAGAAATGTGAAATGGAGCAAGGAAAGCCTCTTTAACAAATGGTGCTGGCACAACTGGTCAGCCACATGGAAAAGAATGGGCTTAGACCTCGACCTGACACCATGCACAAAAATCAGATCAAAATGGATTAAAGACCTCAACATCAGACCACAAACCATAAGGTACATTGAAGACAAGGTTGGCAAAACCCTCCATGATATTGAAGCCAACGGTTTCTTCAAAGATATATTCATGTGTTTTAATTAATCAGCTTCTATAACATCTTTGTGGTCATAAATTATACACATCTTCTTTGACATCTCGTAAAAGAAGGTTCCTGGGGATGTGCCCACGCTTATGTTGAACTATAAGCAAACCATGGAGTTCACAAGTACTCTGTGGCTTGCTTCTAAATGGCATGAAGATTGTTGATGCCTATTTTCTCAAGTATATTGTGCAGGACTGAAAGTGTGCGATTCTCTGAAGAAGAGTCCATGAAAGAACTAGAATGGTGCATGCGGACACATAGCCAGATCTCCCACTAGCATTATTTTGTTGTTACATTCTCTTCATCCAGTTCAGCTTTTTATACATTATAGAAGTTCCATAAATATTTGACTGACTAGATGAGGCAATGGTTTATGTGACACCAAAGAAAGTGTCACAGTTTAGGAATTTTCAAGGGATACCAAGCAGCTCACTTACTAATGGTGTAGTGAGTCAAGAGTCTGGTACTCCTGTCCAACTGACAGGAGCTTGGTTTTTGGCTCAAAATAGACCTATATACATCCATTCCCATGCAAGAGTAGTGAAATATATAACAGGGTAAGTATATGTTAGGTACATAATAAGAAATTATTTTGTATATAATAAAGAACTCTATGCAGTCTGGGTTGATGTAAACTATGAGGAGAGATTAATTCATTTGCTTAGCACAGTCAAAAGTTCATGACTATTGAAAATAAATATTACCAGTTTTGCACTTCAACTAAGCATTAAAAAATGTCGAGTGGAGTTTTACTGATGAGGGTGAAATATGTTTGCATTTTCACTGCCAGGAGAAATTAGGGAGTATTTTCCTTAATTCCCTGTTATACTTAGTCAACCAATTTGGCTGTATGTCTCCTGGTTGATGGAAGGGTAACTGGAAACCAGTAATGCATATGTGTGGTTCTGGATGTTGGTTGAGATTACTGGATTAGTGACCCTACTCCATAATGCATCGGTAGTGATCAGGAAGACATCTCTACAAAAAAAAAAGGCAACATTTTATGGGAAACAGGAAGTCACTTCATTGTCAATATCATGTTCTGGTCCCAGAAGTCAGCACAGAAAAAGGTTTGAATTGGGTAATAATAAGAGAATTCACTTCCTTTGACAAAAAATCCTCATCAGAGTGTCTGGGAAGACGTGGGCAGACAGGGGATAGCATGATGTCCAAGGAGGCAGGGCCAGACAGGGGATAGCATGATGTCCAAGAAGGCAGGGTCATGGGAAGCAAAGGGTTCCATTGGCTTCTACTTATTGATTCTTTGGGAACCTCAAATAGAACAAGGTCAAAGCTTATTCACTCTTACCACATGGATCTCCTCCCAGCCTAGTGGAACCCCATCCACCTACTGATGCAAACCAGAAAATTGGAAATCATCGGAGATTGCTCTCTAGCCCTTGTTCTTCACTCTACTTAGAATCAAGTTCTGTTGCTGTTATCTTTCAAGTATTTCCGTATTCTTCCTCTTCTCATTTTCCTCTGAGTATCCTCTTAATCCATTGCGAGGACTGTTAAAATACCTTTCTAACTCCCCCTCTATGTCACAGCTGGAGGTACTGATCAACATTGCTAGTCTCACCATGACACTCTCCACTTAAAGATATCTTGATTACTAATAACCTACCAGATGAAAATCTTAGCTCTAATATGAAATCCTAGGTCTACCAATAATCTGCTAAATATCTACCTAATAAAATCCTAAGTCCTTGGGCCCAGACTAGCTCAAATATTCTTCCTACAGAAGGCATTTGCCAAATTCCTGTATATTCCATGCTAGCCCAGAGGTGAAGGAAGAAATAAGTATCAAAGGGATAGACTTATGCAAAGAAGATGAGACTAGGAGGAAAGACGTGCTTTTGATTCTAAACATTGCAAGTTCTGCATTATGTCCGATAAAAATAGTGGTTCCCATAACACCCAGAAGGACAGAGAGAGTAAGAGGGAATGTGCCTGCCACAGAGGCAGGGGGTGGGAAGGGGTGGGAGGTTCGGGGAGGGATTGAGAACATGGGTGGTGGAGAATGAGCACTGGTGGAGGGATGGGCACTTGAACATTGTTTGCCTGAACCGAAATCATGAAAGTTTGTAAGTTTGTAACTGTATGTTACAGTGATTCATTAAAATTAAAAAAAAATGGTGGTTTCTGCAGCTCACACACATGCTACAGTTGCCACCTTGTAAACAACCACCAGCTTCACAGCTTTAGGACTAATCCTGGAAGAGATACCAAGCCAGTGCAACTCACTGGTACACTGGGCTTAGGACTGAAAACCTTGAGAGAGGGTTAGGCCAGGTCCCTGCCTTGCTGAAGCTTTAGCAGCTGCATCCACACCCATAGCTGTTGCCATGTCAACCACCCAACTTCACTGCTTCATGTCTAATCTCCAAAGGGGCATCAAGCAGATACAACTCTCAAGTACATCAGTTTTCAGGCTGAAAACTCAGAGGCTCCTCTCAGAGTGGGGGTCTGGGCAGTCTCCACCCCATTTCCCTGGACTGCCAGAGCCTGGGTGGCCACACCCACATCTGACAGTCACTGCCATGTAAACAATGGCCCAGCCTCACAGCTTCCAGCTCTAGTCTCGGAAGAAAGGCCAGGCCACGCCAATCCAACCCATGGTCACGTCAGTCTTCAGGCTGAGAAGTGAGTTCACCCTCATCAGGAGGGAGACAGACAGGTCAAGAACCATCCCAGTTCTAAAGATCTTGGAGGAACAAGAGCACAGCTGTATACGCAGCTGGTTGACACTTCCAAATTCCAGAATACTGATAGCCCAGTAGGAGCACAGCAAATTAGATGGCAGAGTAGCATAGAAGCCAACTGAGCTCAATAAACAACAAAAGAAAATAACACAGAAGGCTCAATTAGCAACAAACAGCTCAGTAAACAATAAGACAATGACTTTAATAACCTCATTGTGAGATATAACAATTTCCACAAATTTTCTTTTACTGAACTCTTTTTCAACAATTCAGTTTGCCATTTTGCTGTAACAAGCAATATAATATAAATTATTTTGTGTCTGCCGTGAGGCAGACTTGGGAGTGGGTGGGAAACTGGTAACAGTGGTGGGGGGAATGCCACACTGGGGGTAGGATTGGTGTTAGAACAGCGAATGTCTGAAGCAAATGTATTATGAACAACGTTGTAAACCACTATGTTAAATAAAGTTTAAAAAAAATGGTGATTTCTCCCAGAGAGTCTCTTAAGTGCTGAGAACTGCCTCAGCTAAGTCCATGGAAGACAGAGTTGAGAACTCAGCATAAAATACTATGCTCATGGCTCGAGCAATAGTACAGCGAGTAGGTCGCTTCCCTTGCATGCAGCCAAGCTGGGTTTGATCTCTGGCATCCCATATGGTCCACTGAGCACCTCCAAGAATGATTCCTGAGTGCAGACCCAGGCATAATCCCTGAGCATTTCTGGGGTATGACCCAAACATAAAACAAAACAAAAAATACGGTGCCCAGGGGACTGGTAGTGCCCTGCAATCCGACAATGCTAGATAGCCATACAAAGGGACAATCTACATTTCTTGGGTAAATTTTTTTGTTGCTCAGTGCCGCACTGATCTAACTTACACTCAGTTTTACAGAATACTGTGTGCGTGTGGTGGCGGGCAGCAGAGGGAGGAGGGCGATGTAGGGGGATCCCAAGTGGTGCTCAGCCAACTGGGCCAGCAATCAACGCAGTGCTGGGGGTCTCAAGGGTCAGAGCCAGCAGTGCTCAGTGACTTCCGGCACTACCCATGGCAATGCTCAGGGAATGTAACTGAGGACATGCGTGTGCTTGGCATGCACCTGAGCTACCGTGTTGTCTCCTGACCCCTTTATTTATCTGTTCAATCCTGGGAGGATATCTATGAGATAAATTCTAATCCAAAGAATCTCTGTGGTGTAGCTTAGCATATTTAAAATATCAATGAACAGCAACTGACAAATATCTCTCTATGTAGAAGCAAATACAAGCATCTTTGCATACATTTGGTGGTCCTGCTTTTACCTAAAAAGGACTTAAAATGAATGAGTCGGGCTCCTGAATTGTTTACACATTCATCTCCTTGGAAACCTCAAAGCCGTTAGCTATCATTATGAGAGAGTAAGGTATGAGAAAAGGTGGTGTCTTACACAAGTTGACAAGTGTTGTGACCAACCACAATTATACTGGAGATGCTGTTGGACCTCAGGAATGGGTAAGGGAAAAGTTGGGTTAGGTCAAGAGCCTTCACTGAGCTGATATTTCAAGATAATGGAAGAAAGGGAGGATGACACATGAGAAAGTAGGAGCCCCATGAACAGAGGTAGAGAGGAATAAAAGTATTGGTTTTATTAGGAAATTGAACCCTATTGTGGAGGAGTCCTGCTCTGCCAGCTGCTCAACAACCTCCGGGCGTACTCCATCAACCTCAAGGAGATCAATCTGAGGCTGCAGATGTCCCAGGTGCTGCCCAGAGACACAGGCAGGTGCATGTTTGTCAGTGTGGAGATTGTGACAACATGCCAGTCGACCAAAAGCTTACATTCGATAGACTGGGAACACCTGTAAAGGCGATTAGAGGCCACTCCAAAAGCCTCCATCCCTCTTGGAGAACCCAGCAAGCTAGCAAGAGTATCCTTCCCACACGGCAGATCCTGGCAAGCTACCTGTGGCGTACTCGATATGCCAACATCAAAACAGCAACAACAATGGTCCTCATCCCCCTGATCCTGAAAGAGCCCCCAGTATGCCATCGGGCTACACTAGCACTCAACAGGGACGAATGGAAACATTACTGGCACCTGCCCGAGCAAATCAATGAACAACAGGATGACAGTGACACAGTAATACAGTGATTAGGAAACTGATATGACTTATAAATGAGAAGGTGTCACAGATTAGCAAAACAAGGGTTGCTCATGCCCTGAGTGACAATAATATTTCTTACCTAAAAGTATTGAACTTGGCATTAGTAAATAAAATAGCAATAGTTCCGTCCTGTGTTCAATCTACTAAATGGCAGAGAAATGTTAGGAAATGCAAAAATGCTTGAGGTTAAGCTTCAGATGTCATTAATTATACATAGGACCTTGAACATGCACCCCAGCCATTGTCAACCCCACGTCATCACCTCCAAATGCAGGAGGGTCATTGTCAGGCTATGTCTCAGAGCCAGGAATATAGCTCCATGGCAGAGTGCACTCCCGTAATGCGTCAGGATCTGGGTTCCAACCTGCCACAAAGTCCACCAACAGTAAACCAGAAGGGATGCTTTTCATTCTTCAGTGATGGGTGGTGAGCGAGACAAGAACGAAACCAACACAGGAGTTTTAGAACTGTAAACATACTTTGTGTGATGCTATAATGAAGAATGCAAGGCATTATATATTTGTCCAAATCCAAAGGAGGTACAAAACTAACCGTGAGTCCTAAGGTATACCAATGGATTCTGAGTGATAATGATGTATCAATTGTATCATCAATTGTAACAGAAGTATTATCCTGAAGCAGGTGTTCGTAGTATGGTGGGCTGGACTATTGGGGATTGTGGGCAGGCTGAGTATATACAGGAAATGTCTATTACCTTAAATTTTGCTGTAAATATTAAGCTACTATTAAAAGAGCTAGTATGAAAGAAAGAGCTTTCATTTTAAGCTCTCCCTATATTAAAAGGGAGAGCTTAAAGAATGAAAGCAACATGTGTGTTCCCTCAGGAGAATTTTCAAAGTTTAACTTGTCCATACAAATGACATTTTTAGTCCACACATTCCCTGATTCTGTCATTAAATCCCATTAGGAGTACTGAAGTGGAAGGACTCTCCTCCATTCTGGTTCTCTTTGCGAAACCACAGCTTGGCGAAACCACAGCTAGGTGACACAAAGCCTAGTACAATGTCGCAGCTACTACCACGAATCTGCAAAAACATGGATCAAGTAGCATAGTGGTTAGGACATTGTGATAAGAAATTGTACTTGGGGGTTAGAACAACAGCCTTGATGTGGCCAACTGCAGCTCCATTCCCTGTACCCCAAATGGTCCCCAAAGCCGTGACAGGAGTGATCCCTGAGCATAGAACAAGGAGTAAGCCCAGAGTACTTCCAGGGTGGCCCAAAACCCAAAAAGGAATAAGAAATTTAAAAAATAGCAATGTGTCACTGGCAGCTTACCTTCCAAGCATGAATTGCCATAGTAGCCACCGGGAAGGCACATTTCTTACTAAGTTCCTCTCCCTCTGTTACCTCTGTGCATACAAAGTCCTCCTGTTTTTCAGAATAGGTTCAAATACTTGAAAAACAGGTTCACCATCTTCAAATACTACTAAACAAGCATCCTGCCTGACCGGGGAAATCCCGGGGGGGGGGGGGGGCCTCAGACTTGAGCAATTTCAAGTCCTTGGGCGATGTTTGCCCCTGTCATTCTGAGCCCCGCTTCAGACCACTCAGGTTCCTTCCCACATACCGTCCCAGACACAGACCCCGCTCCCCACTCCCAAGCCTTGCCTGAGGAAGACAGAACTAAGAAGTGTGGGCTAAGGAGGGTATTTCATCATGTGAAAAGAAAAACAATATTAGAAACCAGGGGTTCCCAAGGCCCCCCTCCCGCGACACCACCCAGCACTTCTTCTATATGCATGGACTTCTGGTCACGGTCATTTCAAATGCACTGTAGCACTGTCGTCCCGTTGTTCATCGATTTGCTCGAGCGGGCACCAGTAACGTCTCCGTTGTGAGACTTGTTACTGTTTTTGGCATATCAGATACCAGTAACGTCTCCGTTGTGAGACTTGTTACTGTTTTTGGCATATCAGATACCAGTAACGTCTCCGTTGTGAGACTTGTTACTGTTTTTGGCATATCAGATACACCACGGGTAGCTTGCCAGGCTCTGCCATGTAGGCGGGATACTCTCGGTAGCTTGCCAGGCTCTCGGAGAGGGACGGAGGAATTGAACCCAGGTCAGTCGCATGCAAGGCAAATGTCCTATATGCTGCGCTATCGCTCCAGTCCTTTAAATGTATACAAATGTCAAATATTTCTGTTGTTCAGCTAAAACAATAACAACAGCGTATGCCAACTAGACTTCGATGGAAAACAAAAGCCTACATTGTAAATTAACATGCTTTATAAACAAAATTATCACATTACGCATAAGACATAAAAATATTATAGATGACACCAAATGGGGGGGAAATCCCTGTCAATGATCCCTTTGTAAAAAAATAATGATAATAATAACAAAGGGAAGGAACTGTTCAAACACATGATGAGTTTCTTTGTCCAATAACTATTCCCACGCAGACCAGGTCCAGGCGAGGGACCGGGGATAATGGTGAGTGAGTCACAGGCAGCTATTCCTGCCTCCCTGGCAACAGCTCATTTGCACAGTCAAAGATTTAAACCCTGGCACCTGCTCGAGATGACGCCCTGAAGGGTTTTGTTTAGTGTTTGTTTCTGAAGTGGCATCTTATTGCAATAGTCTATATGTTCAGGGTGTGCATAATTGGAAGGAGCCTGTGAGTTCATGAGTGTGTGTGTGTGTGTGTGTGTGTGTGTGTGTGTGTATACAGTGATCCTCAAGGTGGATTCCATGCTGGAATTGCTTTATTAACATGCTGGCCCCTGGGTCTCACCCTCAGAGATGCTTCCAGATGTCCTTGTCAAAGCTGGGGTCTGGCTCTTATCCCGTTAGGTATCTTAGACATTAAGGAGGAATCTCTGGGCTGGAGCAATAGCACCGTGGGTAAGGTACTTGCTTGCACATAGCTGACTTGGGTTTGACCCCAGCACCTCGAAGGGTCTCCTGAGACCCACCAGGAGTGATCCCTCAGTTCAGAGCTGGGTGTAGCCCCAAAGCAAGAAGGCAGGCATGAGGGCTTTCACAAGCTTTCCGGGAGATTCAGAAAAGGGAAGTTTGAGACCGTCTCTCGTACACCACATCCACACTGAAAACTGATTCTGTAGGCATCCTGGACACTGCATGTTAGACCCAGAGGCCGTCATTCCTCGGGCAAATCATCCCTGAGGATTTGAAGAGCGTGTCCGGTCCAGAGGACTCGGGATAGCTTTGTCATCCCATGTTCACACTCGCTCCGTGTTGGCTGGAGCAGTAATTTTTAGATTAAAGCCCAAAACCCACGGAACAAGACCGTCATCTCTAAAATACATTAGGACATCCGGTCACTGTCTACGCCGACTGCCTCTCTGTCATCATGAGGCTAATGGAGAGCAGCCTTGACTAACTGTGAACAAGCCAAAGTCATTATCGAGACTAAGTCGCTAAACACTGTTAGGAAGAAATGAATGGGCCCTCTCAGGCAAAGAATTAATAAGAAAGATGTTTTGACTTGCCAGGGAAATAAAAGCTATTCCTTAAGGTCAAAAGAGGCTTGGCAATGGTTACAGAAGTGTGTGTCTCCCAAGCTTGCCAGTTACAATTAGGAACCAGCGACAATATCCACAGCCTCCTGCCATCCAATTAGTGACAGGATGTAGAGCAGTTCTTTGACAGGGGTTCCCAGGCCTGCCCCATTAGTGAGGCCTGGACCCCGTGGAACACACTTTCTCAAGTATCTCCTTAGAACGGTTAAAATAACTCTGCAGATCTAGCCCAACAATCTTCGTTCTAACTAACATCAACCAGAATTTCCTGGTAGAGACAATGCTGGGAAGTATGGAGACATACCTCTGTGCCCTGGAGATAACTCAACATGGCCACTGTGGATTGCAGCAGTAAACGCATTCCAAACACTAAAAGCAGAAGCACCCTAGGAGGCAGTCCGCCACTTCTGAGTGTCTTTCTGATGAAAAGGGGGAACCAGAGAGATTGCACAGAAGTAAACATGCTGCCCTTCAGGTGCTCAACCCCACTTTGATCTCTGAGACCACATATGGTCCCCTGAGCACTGTCCAGGAGCACTCAAGTGCGCAGAGCACTGCCAGACATGGCTCAAGACCCCAAATAAAAACCAAAAAATCAGGATATTGGGGAAAGAAATCTACTCCTCCATGTTCATTACAGTATTATCTACAATAACCAACCAAAATTGTGGAAATTTTGATCCATGTTCATTGCAGTAATATCTATAATAATCAACCAATCTAGAATAACCAATTTTGCTTTTGGAAACAAAAAAATATCTATGAATCAGTGAATGCATAAAAGAAAATGTGCTTTATATATATACACACACACTGTACAACCTCAGCATACTCTTCAGGATTTACAAAGAAAGGAAGCAGGAGGGAAACTGGGGACATTGGCGGAGGAAATTGGACTCTGCTGAGGGATTGGCATTGGAACACTGGACTCCTAGAACTCAATCATAAATGCCTTTTGGTGACTTACAGTTATTCAGTTAAAAACAAAACAAAGAAACATTGCAAACGAACAGCATGGCTGAAACATCTGGATGTCATGCTAAGCAAAATGCACCAGACACAGGAGGGCAAAGACTGCAAGACCCCACTGGTAAGAAGCATCTAGCCAAGCCGAGGAGCAGAGAGGAGGATGGTGAGTGCCAGGGACGGAGGGGGGCTAGGCAGGGAATCTCTACTCCACAGGCACTTAACAAACATTGGACTTGAGCAAGACAAATAGGCTCGAGACCTCAGCTGTGCATCATTACATTGACATCTATGATGCCGTCTGTCTCATGTTTGAAATTTGTTAAAGAGGTTAGATTTCATGTTAAGTGTTCTTATTAAAATAAGATTTAAAAAAAATCTCTGGTGACTTATGTAGGCGAAAGTTTTTGAAACTCTAGTATGGAAGAAGTAGGTGCAAGCTATTTTGGCGTCATGCCGTGACTAAGGGTTAAAAAGCTAAAATGAAGTCATCGCAGAAGATTGAAGAAACAAAGAGCTCCCCAACACAAATCAGACTCACATTAAGGAATTGGGTTATTTTCAGATGATTGAATCAGATGCTCCGACCTTTTATAGCATCCTACGCCCACCTCAGCGCTGTCTCTCTCCCACTGGAAAAATTCCTTTAGTTCAATTTAATTAACATTGCAGTTTACAAAATGTGTTCTTACACATTATCTTATTTGATCCTCATAGTAATATGTGCAAGAAGCAGGGCTTATTCCCATTTGATAAATCAAGCAACTGAAACAAGATTACATTTTTCTATGAAATCACACTCTTCCTTAGTAAGACCAGAACTCGGATTCTAGAGCTCTACTCATTCCCTAACTCGTGTTGCTTTTAACTAAACTGAGCTACTTTCAGGTAATTGCTCCCGAAGGATTCAGGCCAGAATTCCTCAACCTCAACATTACTGAAATTTTGGACTCCTAAGTTTTTATAGTGGGGGCAGAGTTGCCTAGAAACATGTTAATAATATGAGACTGACACCCAAGGACAGTAGACACGAGGGTCAGGAATATCAATCCATAGTTGGAAGCCTGCCCCATGAGCTGGGGGAGAAGGCAGCTGGGATGGAGAAGGGATCACTAAGTCAATGACGGTTGGAGGAATTGTTCGGGATGGGAGATGTGTGCTGAAAATAGATAAAAGGACCAAACGTGATGGCCTCTCAGTATCTATATTGCAAACCATAATGCCCCAAAGTAGAGAGAGAATTGGAGAAATTGTCTGCCATGGAGGCAGGGGGAGGGGTGAGATGGGGGGGCCCGGGGTGGGGAGGGATACTGGGGACACTGGTGGTGGAGAATGTGCACTGGTGGAGGGATGAGTGTTGGATCATTGTATGACTGAAACTCAAACATGAAAGTTTTGTAACTGTATCTCACAGTGATTCAATAAAAAAAAAAAAAAGAAAGAAAGAAAGAAAAAAGATATTAAGCAGCACCTTCGACCTCCACCCACTAGATGGCAGTAGTACCTCTCCTTTCTCTTGTGACAACCCAAAGCTGTCTCCAGACATTGCCCAGTGGGGCAGAGGGTGCCAGTGCGGAGCTCTGACGGTGGAGAGCTTCTGGGCTTCAGGAAACTGGGCTCCAGCAGATTCTGATTCAGAATTTGGGGCCGACCCGCATAATCTCAAACTCGAATAATCTCCCAGGTACTTCTGATTTGCCAACACAATTTAGCAGCCACGGGCCTAAAGCTCTGATGAAGAAAAAATAAAAACAGGGTATTTACATAAACACACACAAAAAATTCATTTCTAGAGGGAAAATTGTCATTAAAAAACTATACTTTGGGGTGTGCACTGGTGGTAGAATTGGTGTTGGAATACTGAATGTAACAAATCATGAACAACTTTATAAAATTTAGAAGTAAACATATGAATAAGAAACCATGATTTCCTTAATCCATAACCAAAGCAGGGGAACCTTCCAGAGATTTTGTAGAGTTTTTTAACTGGAAGCACTTAGGATGCTGAGTGGAAAATCCTCCATGTGTTTACTCCCCAGGTCTCTTCATAAAATTTTAATTTTTGTTAAAAAATTAAACGTCCAAAATCTCTTGCAATGCAAGGAAGATGACACCTTTTTTTTCAGTTGGCAGCACAAACCAGTTATGAGAGCAGACCAAGAGTTTAAATAAATAATACTCTCCCTCCCAGAATTATGGAAAGGACTATATTTCATAATGAATTGTAAATGTCCTCTCTGGGAATAGAGAGACCAAAATCCTGAAGGCCTGGGTAGTGAACTTTGTGGCAGAAGAAAATGGTAGTCAGAAATGAACACCAATCCATCTCTGGGGATTAACCATTCCATTACACTACTTCCTGAACTTTAAGATACTATTAATGTGGGTCAGAGGAAGTTCAGGAGTTAAAGTGTTTACCTTGCATGTAGCAGACTCCAGTTCAACCCCCAGGACCAAATATAGTACCTGAGCACAGAGCCAGGAGTAATCCCTGAACAGTCAGACATACACACAAATTTACACACACACACACACACACACACACACACACACACACCTCAAGGCAGGTTCACTTCCACAGCCTTCCAGGTGAGGTTAACCTCACTTCTGACATCCCCAGGGCCTTTTGGGGAACTAAAGTAGATCTGGGGGATTTTTGGGCTGAGTCCTGGCTGTCTTCACACCACACTGCCCCATCTCAGCTGGCCCACTTCCACGTGTTCTGCCCAGCTCTATTCATCTCATCTTACGTATACTTCCTGTCGCTGGGGTGAAGACAGGTGGGGAAGGAAAAGAGCAATACTAATACCACAGAGGTTCCTAGAGGGGGTAAGTATAAAGATTCATGCTCAGCACAGCTAGAGCACAGCAAACCCAATGAGTAAGACATTAGAAGTCTGCCAGGTTCAGAGAGTTCAAACAATAACACTAAAGCACTCTTCCACTACCAACTAGCTCTGCAAGCTCTCAGAGAATGACCTTAGTGACACCATCTGCAGATGTTTAATGAACATCCGCTGTTCAAAGGAGCAACGGCACAGGGGGGTCAGCAAAGCATAAGAAAGTAGAAGAATAGAAATTAGAATATTACCATCAGAAATGACAGAAATGAAGAGTGTGGTAGGTAGGAAGTCTGAAAGCTGAGGAAAAGATTGATGAACTCCATGGTGAGATGCAAGAAACCTCCGAAAACAACAGAAGTCTAAAAGGAAATGAAGAGCATGCCGTAGAACTGTGGGAATAATTCAAAAGGAACGGTATAAGAATTATTGGAGTCCTTGAGGAACAGGAAGGCAAGTTTGATGAAGAACAAGTAACTAAATAGATGGGAATTTTCCAGAGTTAAGGGAGTGCAAGCACCGAGAACCAAGAATCCCAAATGACCCTAGATATGGTACACCCAAAGGAAAAAAATCCCAAGATACTTTAAATCTAGAGAGACCAAAGATAGAGCCAGAATACTGAAAGAGCAAGAACCCAAAGGAGGTAGAGCGAGGGTATAGCGGGAATGGGATTTCCCTTGCATATGGTTGACCTGGACTCAATCCCTGATGTGTCATATGAGCCCCCAAGCACCTCCAGGAGTAATTTCTGAGTGCAGAGTCAGTAGAAAACTCTGTATGTTGCTTGGTGTTGCCCCCAAAGACAAACAAACGGAAAGAATCACGAGGAACTTAGATGCAATGGAAAGCCCATATGATTCTCAACAGAACAGTCAAATGAGATTCCCGGAGAGCATATCGGGATATGAACAAAATCTCAAAGAATTGAACATATCCCCAAGAGTGCCCTATCCTGTTAATCACTCAGATCTGAAGAAAAGACACAAAGCTTCCTGGACGGCAACAGTTTAAGGAATTCATAGCCTTGAAATCAGTTTTGCAAGGCGCCTTAAATGGCCTCAGCATGGCACTCACTGTGGGGCACTTATAGTGGCCCTCTACTAGATTTTTAAAAGAGCCCTTTTCTCTTCTCTTGCTAAGGGATTTTATACAGCTTCAATAATAAACATTTAATTAATGTTGAATTTTCTATATCATATCAGGTGGTTTTATAACCTATATATTTTATTATAGTCTTTTGCTTATCAATGCTGATAAGTGTCATATATAATATATTACTTACATAAAGTCTATATTCCCTTTCTTGTGTAAATCACACATTAACCTTTTATAGGCCTATTCATATTTTCTTTCAGTCATTTTCTCACTCTTCCTAAACTGTGTATATTTAGGCTTTGAATTTTCCTGTTAATTTTTAAAGGCACAGAATGATTCACACAATTAATTTTTTAATTGGGATACTTTCCAGAAGAGAATTTTTTTTTGCTTTTTTTTTTTTTTTTTGCTTTTTCACTTTTTGGGTCACACCCGGCGATGCACAGGGGTTACTCCTGGTTTTGCACTCAGGAATTACTCCTGGCGGTGCTCAGGGGACCATATGGGATCCTGGGGATTGAACCCAGGTTGGCCGCATGCAAGGCAAACGCCCTACCCACTGTACTATCGCTCCAGACCCCAAAAAGAGAATTTTTTTAAATGAGTATACTTGCCAAGAGAAAAAGATACAGTTCTGTTGAAGATAACTTGTTTCCACTTATCGTTGATAACAAGGGTGTGGAATTTTTGGCGTTCAGCCTTAATCTCCTATGGGCTGGTTGAGTCACCAGCGCTGAGACGATGCAGAGCTCAGCCGGCAGGAACTTCCCTTTCAGCTCAGCCCTCCGGGGCCAGGAAGGGATTTGCACCTCCATCCTTTCCCGTGAAGGATCCAATATCAGGTTCAGACCCAGGTCTCAGCTGCATGGGAGCCAAAAGCATTCCAGGCTATGCCGGGTACCAGCATCCGGGTACCAGCATCCGGGTACCCGCATCCGTACCCCCGTGCTGCTGGCTTCCACACACGGTCTCTCTCCCTCCTGACGTGCCTCTGGAAAGGCTCATCCCTCAGACACTCATAACTGACCCACTGACTGCATCAGGACCCTCACTTCACCTTCAAAAGTGATTTGAACCCCCTGAAACTTACCCCTCGGGGAAGGGAGCCAAGGCAATTATCTGTGTGGCTCCAACAAATGCTTCCCACCTGAATTCCCGCCTGAATGAAAAGAAACGGTTTTGGTTTGCATTTCCTGATATTGAGTGACAATGAGCACTTCTTCCCGAGCCTGTGACCATCTGTGTGTGTTCATCTCCTCTTCCTATGGTTGGGGTTGTCAGGTTTGTTGTTGAGCTTTGTGAGTGCTTGTCTTGGATATTAGCCTTTTATCCCGTGTACTGTGTGCTGGACTGTGTGCAAGTACTTCTTCCCAGGGAAGAAGGCAGGTGTCTTTTATGGTCCTTTGACTTTCTTTTAAGGGGAAGAAGCTCTTTTATTTGATGTAGTCTCATTCACTTACTTTTGTTCTTGTTGTCTTTGCCTCTGTGGTGAAATATCATATACCCAAAGGTCTGCCACCAGCCAGTGTTGGTGGGCTTGTGCTAAGTAAGGAGCTTTCATTCATTAAACCGCTATGAAAAGCAATATGAAAAGCAATCTCTTGCAGTGTGTGTGTGTGTGTGTGTGTGTGTGTGTCTGTGTCTGTGTGTCTGTGTGAAGCAAGGTAGTTTTTGTTAATTGAAACTTGCTTAGAAAGATGTGAGAGCAGAGAAAGAGAGGAAGTGCATGTTCCAAAGGGAACACAGACTTCTCCTGAGAGGAAATAAGCAAAGAAACAGAGGCAAGCAAGCAAGACCCGTGTTTAAGGGAGAGCACGGGCTTGAAGAGCAAGCCTAGGACTCCTGTAGGGTGCAGCAGTGCAACTCCTTGGGCCCTACCCCCGGAACACAAAAACACTCATTTGAAAGGACACACATACACAGTGCAAGAGCCCAAGATACTGCCAATGATGGGTGAATGAATCAAGAAGCTGTGGGATATTTACACATGGAAGACTGTGCATCTTGGAAGAAGGGGAAAATCATAAAATTTGCTGTGACATGGATGGAACCAGAGGGTCCCAGGCTGAGGGAAGTCAGTCAGAAGGAAAGGGATCTCTTCTGAAAGAATGAAGAAGAAAGAAAGAATGATCTCTCTCTCTCTCTCTCTCTCTCTCTCTCTCTCTCTCTCTCTCTCTCTCTCCTCAAAGATACACAGCAAGATAGCAAGAAAAAAACAAAGACAACAGAGCTGGAGAGCAGATCCACAAAACTCAAGTGTATGGGGCAGGGGGTGGGGGCAGGGGAAGGGAGGAGAGAAAAAAAGGAAGATCAAAAGGGAGGGCCATTGGGAATCTTGGTGTAGGGAAGAGGGTTGGAATGAAATACACATTAAACCATCATTAACAGTATTGCCCATTGCAGTACCTTAATAAAGACAATTTCTTAAGAAAAGAAAAAGAAACTAACTTGGAGATTAGTTGGCTAATAAGTTAAAATAAGAAATTTGGATATCATAATAGTTAATACGGATTTTGTTTCAGATACTAGTCATTTCTAGTATCTAATCTGCCTAATTTAAATAGATAATGCTAGAACCAGAGCAATAGTACAGAGGGGAGGGCACTTGTTTTGCATACAGTAGACCTGGGTTCAATCCCAGCACCACCCTATGGAGTCCCCCCAGACTCCCTGGAGTGACCCCTGGGTGCAGAGCCGGGTGATCCCCAAGCAAAGCCAAAGCAGATGATGCTTAACCTGCTTCTCCCGAACAGCTGGAATATGCCTAGACACTATTGTGTGAATATTTGAGAGAAAACTGTTTCTGTTGGAGATGTTCTACAGAGTTCCCTCACCCACTCGCCCCTTCCCTGAGAGAAGCCCCTCAACTCTCCTCTCCCTTCCTACACAGAGATGTCACAGTGCAGACTCTGCCATCCCCCAGCAGCTTCTTAGCCCACGTTATTATTTTCTTTCATGATCATGCCTTTTTTAAAAAATTTTAAATTTTATTGAATCACTGCAAGATAGTTACAAGCTTTCATGTTTGGGTTACAATCTCACAACGATCAAACACCCATCCCTCCACTAGTGCACATTCCCCACCACTGATATCCCCAGTATACCCCCCCTTTCCCACCCTCCCCCTGCCTCCATGGCAGACAATATTCCCCATACTCTCTCTCTACTTTTGGGCATTACAGCTTGCAACACAGACACTGAGAGGTCATCATGCTTGGTCCATTATCTACTTTCAGCATGCATCTCCCATCCCAACTGGTTCCTCCAGCCATCATGTTCTTAGTGATCCCTTCTCTATTCCATCTGCCTTCTCCCCTCTGCCTATGAAGCAGGCTTCCAGCTGTGGGGCAATCCTCCTGGCCCTTGTATCTACTGTCCTGGGTGTCAGCCTCATGTGATGTTATTGCATACTCCACAAATGAATGCAGTCCTTCTGTGTCTGTCCCTCTCTTTCGGACTCATTTCACTTCACATGATACTCTCCAAGTCTATCCATTTATAAGCAAATTACATGACTCCATCTCTCCTAACAGCTGCATAGTATTCTATTGTGTAGATGTACCAAAGTTTCTTTAACCAGTCATCTGTTTCAGGGCACTCAGGTTGTTTCCAGATTTTGGCTATTGTGAACAGCACTGCAATGAAAATAAAAAGCTCACGTTAGCCATGCTACTAGCTAACAGGCAGAGCTTCAGAAACTTTCATGAAAACGTTCGCAAAGGAAACCTGAGTTTGAAAGAGTACGCCATGCCTTCCTCTATTTCTCAGCACCTGGCTTGAACAGCGTGTCACAAAACGTGCTTATGAAGAGCCACACAGAAGGGAGGCAGGTGGAGAGAGCCCTGGCTTCAAGTGTCCCCCCTTGCAGTAGGAAAGAGACACAGGAAACCCCCATCTCTGCGGACTCTGGCTGTGGCGCCATAGAAAAAGCTCAGAGGGCTTTCTTCTTCTTCTTTTTTATTTTAATCTCTTTCCGCCCTTCCCCTTCCCTTCATTGCTGTTCCCACCAGGAAATTGTACACACACCTGGGCAATGCCACCAAAGGGAGGGGACACACATCAAGTTGTTGCGTTTACACACTCCACCACACTGTTCATGCCTTTAAACTTCGGTGCTTGCACATATGTTTTCTGGGGCGCACACGAGTTACCATAGCGGTGTTGGCTTGGGATTACTGTGTACTTGCCAGGGGTCGTGCTTTCTAGCCATGGGTTTGCAAGGCTTCTTTGCTGCTGTGCTTCCTGGGGGTGGCACCCTTTTATGTGCAACCACATGTGGCCAAAGTGTGGCCAGAGGGCTTGCTTGCAGCTCAGGAAACTGCAGATGACAGAGCTGTCGGGGGCAGATGAGCAACACCAGGGTTTTGAACTCGTGACCACTTGCTTGCAAGGCAGATACTTGAAGCTACAGCCTATTAGAATAGGTCCCAAGTTGTATTTGCTTGCTTCCTGTCTCCTTCTCCTACCCCTTCTCCCTCTCCTCCTCCTCCTACTCCTTCTTTTATTTTGGAATCAAACCCAGGACCTCAAGCATATGTACCATGCCAGAGAGCTGTCAAGGTAGAGTGGGAGATCACTAAGTGTTCCGGGCAGGTGGAGGAGATTAGGTCTGAGCAGAAAAGTGATCAAAGGTCTCGATCAATGGCAAGATCCCGACTGTGGAATTAGCTGGGAAGCTCTCTGAGGGCCATTCAAGGAGCAGCGTGACTAATTCATGTTTTAAGAAGGGAAAAATACACAACTGTTGGAAGGCAGCCCTCAACCTACGGCGTGTTTGAACACCTCCATTTTACCCTTTAAGTGTAAAGACTGTCGTCCCTATTATGCGTCACCTTCTGTGTTTATGAATCCCAGGGCTGTTGATATTAAATGCTTTATTTTTGAAATAGCTGCAAATCTCCTGTTTAAAGTCTCTGCACTTCTAAAGAGCTCCCTCCTTTATACATTGTTTCTCCACATTTCTTTGCTCCCTGAGGTTAATAATAATGAGTCACTATGAAACCTTCATAAAACACTTTAAATTGCCCTAGAAATGAAAATCTCAATTATTGTGATTAAATAATTCCACGACAGAAAAAGTGGAGAGTAATGTTGGCCTGCTTACATATTTAAGCAAATTATATCTTGATGTAGTTCTCTTTTATGCTTCTTCAATACCCATTAGTACTTTCTGTCATTTTAACATTTCTTTTTCTGAGTTACAGTCATTACCCTTTTCTCTTTCCAAAGTAAATGAAGCAAAAAGACCAAATTAACCTGGTTTCAATCAACCAAACTTTAGATAGAATTCAAGTGGAAAGCTTGGGATAGAGGTAAATAGGCCCAGAAGGAAATGGAGGATTAATTCTGGAAAAAAATCACAAAATTAAAACTTGCCAACCATATGAATGCTTTAATGTGCAAGAATAGATACAATTTTATCTTTAGGAAAACTGTTCAACTCATCCTGAGAATATATATGTACATATATATTGCATATATATTTGTATATGTACATATGTATATATTTTACCTATATCCATAGAGAGAAAACTACATCACATATATAATATACATCACATTACATATAGTATATGTCTTTGTATATTATTATAAATTCATGTTTATATTTATATAATGTAAATATGATTATGCATATGCATAGATACTTATTTCTACATAGTTATAGAAAGATTATCGATGGATAAACATTTAATGTATGTGGTAATATATAATATATAATGTAATACATAATGTATATTATGTGGATGTATAATATGTATGATATATTTACATATGATATGTACGTCTTACGTTGCTTACCAGTCTCACAGAAAAAAATTGTGTTTACTTGTAAACAGGAAAGTTCCTTTATTAATTGTTATGAAAGCTCTGGGTAGAGTAATATGACATTGCCTCAAAAAGTCTCAGTTTGGGCTATTTTAAACTGTGTTTGCTGTAACACGATTATAAAAGTGTTGATATTGGGGATGGAGCGATAGCACAGTGGGTAGGGCTTTTGCCTTGCACGCGGCCGACCCAGGTTCGATTCCCAGCACCCCATATGGTCCCCTGAGCACCACCAGGAGTAATTCCTGAGTGCAGAGCCAGGAGTAACCCCTGTGCATCGCCGGGTGTGACCCAAAAAGCAAAAAAAAAAAAGCGTTGATATTAAAGTTTGTATATACAAAATGACTGCCTCATCGCTAACATTGCCGGGAACTCTCCTCTACTGTCCTCACGTGGCCTCCAGCCCGACCCTCCGCCCACCCTCGGGCACCCTCTCCCGCTATAGAGTCGCCTCAGTGCTACCAGTCCCAGCCCACCAGGTTGCTACCAGAACTGTCCATCTTTGCTTCTTCGTACACCACGTCTGAGAGAGAGTAGCTGGTGTTTGGTCTTTTCCTCCCGACATGTATCACGGAACATAAACCTCTCTACTCCTTTTGCGTTGTAGCCAGCAAAACACAAGACGCATTTTGTAGCTGAGCTGTATCCCACTGTTTGTGCGCGCTGCAACTCTGTATCGAGTCGTCTGGCATTGACACTGACTTGCTGCCCAGATTGGCTGTTGTAAGTAACACTGCCAGGAGCACAGGCACGCATGGGTCTCTTTTTTGCATTAGTGACATAGGGTTTGGGGGACAGATGCCAATGAGTGGAAAGGCTCAGTCAGGCAGAGTTCTGCTTTTTTCTTTCCTCCCTTCGTCCCTTCCTACTTTCCTCCTTCCTTTCCCTTTTTCTTTCGTTCTTTCTTTCTTTCTTCCTTTCTTTCTTTCTTTCTTTCTTTCTTTTGTCTTTCTTCCTTTCCTTCTTTCCTTTTCTCCTACCTTTCTACAATCATTTTATCCTTTCTTTCTTCCTTTCTTTCTCTCTTTCTTTCTTTCTTTCTTTCTTTCTTTCTTTCTTTCTTTCTTTCTTTCTTCTTTCTCTCTTCCTTCCCTTCCTTTCTTCCCTCCCTTCTTTTTTCCATCCTTTTATCCTTCCTTCCCTTCTTCTTCCTTTCTTCACTTCTTTTTTCTTTCTTTCTTTTCCTCTTTCTTACTTCTTTATTTTTCTGTTTCTTTCTTTTTCTTTCTTTATTTTTCCTTTGTTTCTCTTTTTCTCTTTCTTCCTTTATTTTTATCCTTTCTTTCCTTCTTTCTGTCTTTCTTTCCTTTGTTCTTTCTTTCCTTTTTTTCTTTCCTTCATGCTTTCTTTCCTTCTTTTCTTTCTTTTTTCTGTTTTCTTTTGAACTACATCCAGCAGTTCTCAGAGCTCATTCCTGACTCCTTGCCCAGGGACCACCCCTGATGATGCTCAGGGGACCATATGGGGAACCAGGGATCAAGCCAGGATCAGTTGCATCCAAGGCAAGCACCTTATCTTCTGTACAATTTTTTTGTATTTTTTTAAGACACTTCCATATTTTTTTCCATGGAAGTCAAGCTAGATCACACCCCCACCAACAATGATTGAGGGGCCCTTTTCCACTTTATTTCACAACAGTGTTCTTTTTCTATTTTTATATATGTTATTATTGTTGTGAACTGATATCTCATCATTGTTTTGATGTGTATTTCCTGAGGATAATTGATGATGAATACCTTGTGGAGCTGTCCACTCATCTCTTCTTCCCATTACTGCTGTCATTTATTTTTTATTGTTGAACTTTGTGAATTTTTTATATATCTTGGATATTAGCTCATTATCAGACTATGCTCTACAAATGTTTTCTCCTATTCAGCACAGTGTCTACTTATTTCACCTATATTTTCTTTCACAGGGCAAAAGAAAGCAGTCCCATTTGTTTGTTTTTGCCTCTGTTTATTTGTCAATGGAGTCAAATCATCAATGTGACCATTAAGCTTAAATATTATGGAGAGTTCTGCCAATGTTTCCTCGATGTATTTTATGGACTCAGTTCTAATGTGGAGCTATTCTTTTGATTAATTTTGGGTACGATGTGATACAGGGATCAGTTTCATTTTCTTATATACATTTGTCCAGTTTTCCCAACATCATTTATTGAAGGGTTTTTCTTCCTCCACTTGATTTAACTAGGTCCTTTGTCACACTGACTGTCCTTTTATTTAAGAATTTACCTCTGAGCTCTCAATTCTGTTCCAATGGTCTAAAAATCTGCTTTTGTTCCACGACTGGACACTTTTGATTTTACAGCATAGTTTAAAGCCAAGAAATATGCTGCCTCCCATTTTCGTTTCTCTCAGCATTGAAAGGAGTTCATTTTATATCAATTTCCCACTATGAAATTTTCCATAGTGTATAGCAAAGCAAGGTGGTTATCTAACATTTGGGATAAAAAATACTCTTTTTAACTTGAAATCACTTGAGATTAAAAATTTTACTTCAGAAGTTGTAAATGTCTAACTAGAAATATTTCATACTTGGAAGGTGAATAAAATTCCGTGAAAATTTTGAATTCCAAAAACATCCAGCTAGGGGGAGGAAAAGTAACTCGATTATGACAATTGTTACATAGCCAGTGGTCACCGGTTCACTTCCTTTTCTAGAAAGGCCTCTAATGTCTTTCTTATGTATTCCACCAAGGCCGCTGATTCTGGCATGTCTCCAGGTTCATCTGAAAATTCCCAATTCTGGGGGTCTGGGAGTCCCCGCAGCACCATGATGCCTCAGTAGTCTGGTGAGGAGTTGATACCAGGGGGTTCAGAGAAGACAGACAGAAGGGGTCTGGAGCCCTGCACATATGGAAGAAGAGGCATGGATGAAGATGCTGTTTGAGCCCCTGAACCAAGCTCTGAAACCCCTTGCCTGCAGATGCCCCGGAATGGTCAGGTCAAGCCCTTTCATACCGACCGAGTTGATGTTCCTGTCCTTCAAGAAGCCCTCGAAGGTACCAAAATTATTAGGGCATGGTTTAAGCTATGTTCAAACTAGCCAATGTTTTTTTTTTTTCTTTATGGGTCACACCCGGCAATGCACAGGGGCTACTCCTGGCTCTGCACTCAGGAATTACTCCTGGCGGTGCTCAGGGGACCATATGGGATGCTGGGAATAGAACTCGGGTCGGCCGCGTGCAAGTCAAACGCCCTACCCGCTGTGCTATCACTCCAGCCCCGCCAATGTTTTGTTTTCTAATAAAGGATTTTAAGAGTGAGGCTGCCCTCGTGAGCCACCGGTTCCTAGATGGTTGGAGGGACTGCAGGCTGGGTGCCTCCATCCCCCACCCAAATTCCTGTGGAGGTGGCATCACCATGGAGATGGCGTTTGGAGGCGGGGCCTTTGAGACATAATTAAGTCAGAGGACGGATCAATAGAATTAGAGTCCTTCAGAAAAAGTCCGAAGAACGGTCTCACTTCCTTCTGCCAAGTGAACAGCAAAATGATGGTCAGCTGCAAAGCAAGAATCAAGTGCTCCCTGATGCCCGGTCAGTCAGCTGTCCCCTGGACGGTGCGGCCTCTCCCGGACTGCAAGCACGAGGCAGAGCATGTTGCATGTGAGCGCCCGCAGTTGAAAGTATTTTGTTCTAGCAGCCCCGTGGCCCGGCACACAGCTCTCTTCCAGGTGACTCTTCTATGGACGGCAGCATTTGAAACATGCTACATTCCTAACCCGTGGAGGGAGAAAGGGAAAAACTGTGAAGTGACAGTTTGAAAATAGAGCGCAGCTGTGGGTCATGGGAGGCCCTGAAAGAACAGCGCAAATGGAATTTAATCAATTAACCCCAACTCTGCGTGCACGGCAGGCAGGGAAGGGCTATTTGGTTCTGTCCCTCACCAAAGGCCAAGCCCACAGCAGACACTAGGCTCAGAGCTCTCATGTGTTTTAAAATCTTCACAGAAAGTCTGCGAGGTAGGAACTGAGAGGACCACTTTGTAGATGAGGAAAACCAAGCTTGCTGTGATTTAATGACCAGGGTAAACACAGAGGAAATACAGGGTCAAAACCTGACCTGCTAGCCCCTACTCTCATGTTTTTCCACTAAGGATACCTATTTTAAATTTCCAAACATGTGTAAAATATTTTAAATAAATGATTCAATGTATATTCTTTGTCGTTTAGTTTGACTTTGAAGAGATCCATCTTTTTTTTTTCTTTTTTGCTTTTTGGGTCACACCCCGCGATGCACAGGGGTTACTCCTGGCTCTGCACTCAGGAATCACTCCTGGCGGTGCTCAGGGGACCCTACGGGATGCTGGGAATCGAACCCGAGTCGGCCGCGTGCAAGGCAAATGCCCTCCCCACTGTGCTATCGCTCCAGCCCCAAGATCCATCTTTTTTTTATTATTTTAGGAGAGATTCATTGTTATTAATCTTTTACAGAGTCATTCTTCGAGGGACAAGTAAAACAGTCATTTAATACTTTGACACCAGCGTTGCAATTTCTAGTCATCAAGCCACATGTAAGTGGGAGCCACCAGCGGCACGTGCAGCATAAGGACGAAACTGACGCCATGACAGGAGGCAGGAATCAGCAAGATCAGCCAGGCCTCAGGTTCAGCTATGGGAACTAGAACAGATTCAGTTTCCCAGCAATCAGACAATGCACAACTAGCCAACTGGAATCCACCTGGGAAGGCTCCAGCAAGTGGGCTCGATCAATCACTATCCCCCGAGTAAAAATGCCCCAGAAATTGTCTTTTGTTAATCCTAAAAGAATGAGTAGCTTATGTGACGTGACCTGTTACTGGAAACTATTGTTTAACTATTGCCTGACCACTGTTTTTCTAGACACTTGCCAGAACACCTTTGTTTGGTAAGGTGGTAAGGTTTTTTTCTGAAACAGTAAGGCAGGTACTGCTTATGTAGTCAAACCCTATATTAAGTGCTTGTTGCCTGAATTCGCAGTCGCTATCAAGAGACCACTCTGTGGGTGAGACAGTTGACCCCAATATACTGGAATAAAACTCCTTCTGCTTTTGCATTATCGAGTTAGTATCTCTGTCCGTCTCGCCGCTTGGGAACCCATAGTCCTGGGCTTAACACCAGCAGCCGCTTGTTACTTAAAACAGGCCTGGGCACGTAGGTAAAGAGGTTGGATGGGAAATCTTGTGCGGAAAAAATTAAGCAAGCCAAAAGAACCTATAGGAAAATGAGTCTGGGGTGTTTCAGAAGCACATAGTAAGTTCTGAGCAAATGAGGAATGAAGTCAGAGAGGGAGCAAGTCAGAATCTGCAAGGTCTTCTCATTAGCGTAAGGACTTGTATTTTTTTTATTGAATTACAGTGATATGCATAGTTACAAAGTTGTTCATGATTGGGTTTCAGTCATACAATGCTCTGACACCCGTCCCTCCACCAGTGCACATTTCCCACCACCAATGGTCCCAGTTTCCCTCCCCCCGCCCCAGCTTGCCTCTATGGCAGGCACTTTTCTCTCTCTCTCTCTCTCTCTCTCTCTCTCTCTCTCTCTCTCTCTCTCTCTCTCTCTCCTCTCTCTCTGTCTCTCTGTCTCTGTCTCTGTCTCTGTCTCTCTGTCTCTCCCTTTCCTTTCTCTCTCTCTCTGTTTCTCTCTCTTTCTCTCTCTGTCTCTGTCTCTGTCTCTCTCTGTCTCTCTTTCTTTGTCTCTCTCTCTCCCCCCCCACTTCCTCCTCTCTTTCCTTTTGGGCATTATGGTTTGCAATACAGATACCGAAAGGTTATCAGGTATATCCCTTACCTACTTTCAACTCCCAGTTCCTGTCCAAAATGATAATACCCAACTATTATTGTCCTGCTGGTCCTTTCTCTATCCTCACTGCCCCTCCACTCACCCCCCTCCCCCACCACACACACACTCTGGCAGCAAGCTTCCACCCATTGACTGCTACTCCTGGTCCCTTTTAGCCTGGCCTTACATTTAAACCAAGACTGTCCCTCCACTGGTGAATCCGCCGCACTTGCTTTAGCACTTTTCAAAGCCACTATAAGCTGCACCAAACATAAACAAAACTACCGCTCTCTGGAGCCATGGGAGCCCACAGGAAGGTGTGCAGGCATGGGAGGATGACAAGACTTGGGAGAGAAAGAGTGTCTGGTTGGGGGGCGAAACCATGCAACCCCGAGGCAAACCATCCGTGCTCTGCTGGTCAGTGGGTGGAAGCTCCCCACAAGTGTGTGGGGGCTAAGGGCGGGTAGGAGAGAGCAGGGGCCAGTCTGACAATAATACTTAGAAATGATCACTCTAGATCAAACCTGAGTGCTGAGAGGAGGCAAAGGGATATACCTGACTTTTGTGGCTAAGGTTTACCTTCGTGACATTGTGATCTAAAAAGATACTTTTATGACTTCTCTTTTCAGGCCTTTGTGGACATGAAACTGTGGCCCAGCAAGGGGTCAAGGGGTCCTCTCCTTCCCTCCGCCATGGCTTCTCTCTCCCCTCCTCCCTCCGCCCCGCCTCATGTCCTCTCCGGCTAGGCCCTCCTCGCTTTCACCGACTCTTCTGTGCCGTCTCCTGGTCCTACCGGCCTTCTCCGAATCTGCGCGTCTTACGTGCACAAATAAATGCAATATCTGCATTTCCGGCTCTTCATTTCAGTCGAGAGCCCGTGTCGGGACTCCCAGCGAAGGAAATGAGCTTATGGCTTCTGTAGCTCCAGTCCTTCCCACTGCCATTCCGAGTTTTGTTCTGGACTCTCTGCTGGAAGGTGAAACATGCCTAAGGCTGGAAGGGGGCAGGGCAGAGGGGTGTCCTGCCTCTCCGAGTTGAGCCTCTGAAAGAAAGTTTTGGAATATTCCACCCAGGACCTAAAGAGGGGGGTGAAGGAGGATTGGGAAGTTAAGCTTCTGGTCATCAGGTTCCATAAATCTAGAGGTTGCAGTTTTCTGATGAGTTCACCGAAGTTTCCTTGTGACTCGGCATTCTTGGAAGGGAAAATCTAGGCCTAGACATGCTGATGAGACCTTGAGTGAAGAGCAAACTCTCCCTAACGCAAGAGGGGCCCTAGACAAAGCAATGGACTCTCCGTAGCAAAACACATTTCTTTTTTATCAGGGCGGCCACACCCGGTGATGCTCAGGGCTTACCCCGGTTCTGCACTTAGGAATCACTCCTGGTGGGGCGCAGAGGACCATGTGGGGTGATGGGAATCGAACCCGGGTCAGCCCCAGGCAAGCACCTTAGTTGTTGTACTGTCTTTCCAGCCCTCACACAGATTTCTTTACAGAAAGAGATTCAATGACATTATTTATACCTTATTCATGTGTGTGTGTTTTATGTTCCATTTGTTACACAGAACAATGATTAGACTTTGATAAAGGTGCAAGAGATGTGAAGTGGAGCAAGGAAAGTCTCTTTAACAAATGGTGCTGGCACAACTGGACAACCACATGCAAAAATATGGGCTTAGAACTCGATCTGACACCATGCACAAAAGTCAGATCAAAATGGATTAAAGACCTCAACACCAGACCACAAACCATAAGGTACATTGAAGACAAGGTAGGCAAAACCCTCCACGATATTGAAGATAAAGGTATCTTCAAAGATGACACGGAACTAAGCAATCTAGCAAAAACAGAGATCAACAAATGGGACTACATTAAACTAAAAAGCTTCTGCACCGCAAAGGATACAGCGACCAGAATACAAAGACTATCCACAGAATGGGAAAGGATATTTACACAATACCCATCAGATAAGGGGTTGATATCAATGGTATATAAAGCACTGGTTGAACTCTACAAGAAGAAAACATCCAACTCCATCAAAAAATGGGGCACAGAAATGAACAGAAACTTTACCAAGGAAGAAATACGAATGGCCAAAAGGCACATGAAAAAGTGCTCTACATCACTAGTCGTCAGAGAGATGCAGATGAAAACAACCACGAGATACCATCTCACACCACAGAGGCTAGCACACATCCAAAAGAACAAAAGCAACCGCTGTTGGAGAGGATGTGGGGAGAAAGGGACTCTTCTACACTGCTGGTGGGAATGTCGGCTAGTTCAGCCCTTTTGGAAAACAATATGGACGATTCTCAAAAAACTAGAGGTTGAGCTCCCATTTGACCCAGCAATACCACTGCTGGGAATATATCCCAGAAAAGCCAAAAAGTATAGTCGAAATGATATCTGCACTTATATGTTCATCGCAGCACTGTTTACAATAGCCAGAATCTGGAAAAAACCCGAGTGCCCTAGAACAGATAACTGGTTGAAGAAACTCTGGTACATCTATACAATGGAATACTATGCAGCTGTTAGAAAGAATGAGGTCATGACGTTTGCATATAAGTGGATCAGCATGGAAAGTATTATGCTAAGTGAAATGAGTCAGAAAGAGAGAGACAGACATAGGAAGATTGCACCTATCTGTGGACTATAGAATAACAGACTATAGAATAACAGACTATAGAATAACAGACTATTTCTACCCAAGAATAGTAGAAATAAGTACCAGGAGGTTGTCTCCATGGCTTGGAGGCTGGTCTCTCATTCTGGGCAACTCAGAGAAGGGAACACCAAGTAAAATGTGATTGGAGGTCATGTGGGGGAAAGATGATGCGGGCCCAATATAGACTAGAGACTGAACACAATGGTCACTCAACACCTTTATTGCAAACCACAACACCTAATCAGAGAGAGAGAACAAAAGGGAATACCCTGCCATAGTGGCAGTGTGGGGTGGGGGGAGACAGGACTGGGGAGGGGGGGAGGGATGTTGGGTTTACTGGTGGGGGAGAATGGGCACTGGTTAAGGGATGGGTTATCAAACTTTGTAAGGGAGAAACATGAGCACAAAAATGTATAAATCTGTAACTGTACCCTCACGTTGATTCACTAATTAAAAACGTTGATTCACTAATTAAAAATAAACTATTAATTAAAAAAAGTGAAAATTTCAAAAAAAAAGAACAATGATTAGAATCTTACGAATTTTGGGGGCTGGAGAGATAGCACAGAGAGTAGGGCGTTTGCCTTGCACGCGGCTGACCCGGGTTCAAATCCCAGCATCCCATATGGTCCCCTGAGCACCGCCAGGAGTGATTCCTGAGTGCAGAGCCAGGAGTAACCCCTGTGCATCACCAGGTGTGACCCAAAAAGCAAAAAAAACAAAAAGAATCTTATGAATTTTTATGGGGGTCCAAAAAAGCTTCACCCTCCTATAGGAGAAAAATTTGCAGTGTCTCCCAAAGGAGTGAGGGGCTGTCATGTTAGCTAGCAATCTCTCCTTGGTCACCTGTATTGTATGATCATGCAAAAATACAAGCATGTAGGATCCTTGTTACTGCAGTATTTGTGATTTAAAGCAATTCAAGCAACCCAAGTTTTCTCACTAGAAGATAACTTAAACCCAGTTTTTTCCAGCAGCAATTTGCTCTTTGCTGTCACACTATTAAAGGGATGTCCCAGGCACACAAAAGATAAAGACCAGGAATATGCCTAAACTTTCTATTTTGTTGCAAAAGAGGGAAAAAAAAACTTTCATGACCAAAAATTATCTTACCCAAACCTTGAGTAGTCCAAGGGTGTATAATCCTAGTTAAACAGCAGAAGATTTATACCGTCACTCGAAGGAAAAGTATGGTGTAGTCAATTAAAATATAGAATAAAGACCCACTTTTCTCACAGACATAAGATCCTTAAAGTACATGAAGTGGAAAAAACAATATCTGAATAATTTATGTGCATATGCTAACTTTTTATGAGAAAAATGAAACAAGAGAACACATATGTGTGTAAATTGTTCATTTCTATGTGAAGAAATGCCAACGGTCACAAGGAATGAATGAAGATGTTTATCAAACTCGAGTTTAATTAAACATGGTTCGGGGATGGTTGAGCCATAATGATGAACAATACTTTCCATGTAAATCTCATATTACTTTAATTTGGAATTATGTCTCTTGTACCCACTCAGAGTTATACATAAAGGCCTAGAACACAAGGATAAAAGAAAAAAAGAACTGTAAGATCCCTGAGAATATCTTATTTATCTTTGTCCCCTAATTAACTAGCATTATGCCTTCCCTAAAACGAACAATTAAATATTCATTAAAAGAAGTTAGTTCAATTCAGGCCAATGACTTTCACACTTTTAAGTGCCTACATAAATACATTCATGAGCATTGGACTAATTTTAAAAATAGATGAAAAGTGTATTTGGTAGTCTTTGACCTTGTAGAGGTGACAGTTAGATAAGGAAGCAACATATAAAATAGATAAAAAGCAATTGGATTCTTTGGAGAATATACTGGGGAGGGGAGAAATGAATTTTCCCTATAGATATTTAGAAAAAGAACAGTGAACTACATTAAACTGTGAACCAATTTATCAATTACTTCTTTCATTGAACAGGTAAATTTGTCCTGTTTCTTTACCGAAACATTTGACTTTGATTCATAGGTTTGCGGTTTCAGCTGATGGAAAGAAACAAAGGGTTCAAACAGTGACATCATAGCAAACTCCCAGGGAAGAGAGAGGATGCTGATAGGCTCCAATGCCTGCACCATCCCCGTCAGGACTGAGCGGCTGCTGCCCCCGAGAGACGAAATCCAAGAACTCCACAACCAAACAAAGATGAGTCCAGAATTTCCAGAGCAGAACCGGAAAGGCAAGGAACTGAATGAGACTTGTTTTCGAGGGGCGTATGACCCAAGTTCACTCACTGAAAAGAAAAGGAAAGAGAAGGGAAGTTTACGGCCGGCCAGAGTGAGGAAGAGTTATAAAAAGGAAAGTTCAGGGGGCTGGAGCCATAGCACAGCGGGGAGGGCGTTTCCCTTGCACACGGCCAATCGGGGTTCGATTCCCAGCATCCCATAGAGTCCCCCGACCACCACCAGGAGTGGTTCCTGAGTGCAGAGCCAGGAGTCACCCCTGTGCATCGCCAGGTGTGACCCAAAAGGAAGGAAAAAGGAAGTTCAGCAAGTGAAAGTCGCTCTTGCACCCAAAGAACATGAGGAGCAGGAGATCTTCCCTCTCAGCACCAGCCTTGCTGTCGGCAATCAAACGTGGTGGAAATGAAAAGCCCAAACACCGACGCTCAGCCCCGCGGAACTCTTCTCAAAGTGACAGGCAAAAGGAAGAGAGCCCCCAGCCCTACTCCCAGCCCACCCCTGCTGAGCCATGAAGTATGTCCCCAAACCATGTGGCCCATCCACACCCCAAACTCTGAGGATCTCTTTCACGACCTTCAGTTCCAACCTCATCCAAAACCCTACCAAACTGGGAACTCTGGTCATCTTAAGTGTAAGCCCCCAGAGGCAGCTGTTCTGACTGGGAGGGTCTAGGCAGGGTCTCGTGGAAGTAAAGCGACAGGAACTGCACTATCTCCAGAGTGTATCAAATGCCACATCTGTTTGCTGCAGGGAACAGATGCCTGCACCTCCCGTTTCCTCTCTGTAAAGACACAAGTCTGCTGAAAGGTTGATACAAATATAAACACTGTCAAGTCAGTAAGTGGTAACAGAGATTCTACCATCAGGCTTAGCTATTTAATGCAGAATACAATAGAATGTCTTCATATATGGTGCAAACACAGAACGGTTAAGACAGCAGAACTTTGAGTTGGAGTTTATGAATCACTGTGTATCACTGTCATCCCTTTGTTCATTGACTTGCTTGAGTGAGCACCAGTAATGTCTCCATTCGTCCCAGCCCTGAGATTTTAGCAGCCTCTCCTTACTCATCTTTCCCAACGATTGGAGGCTCTTTCAGGGTCAAGGAAATGAGACCGATATTGTTACTGTTTTTGGCATATCGAATATGCCACAGGGAGCTTGCCAGGCTCTTCTATGCAGGCAGGATACTCTCGGTAGCTTGCCGGGTTCTCCGAGGGGAAAACTAGACAACAAGAGGTTGCACGCACTTCCAGGAGCTTTGTTTTATAGTCTCTGGATCTTGGCCATTGATGCCATTACACGGCACCAAGGGTGAAGTTTGTGAGTGTGACTCCCTCACTACTGGAAAAGGGGGGATCTGGGTGGAGGAGGCCCAGTCCTGATCCGAGCAGGCCTGGAGATTTTATGAACAAATGAGCTAAAAACAGATTTTTTGAAAAATTATTACTAATGTTTTATAAGTTGTTGTTAGGGGACAGAGAGGAAGTGCAGGGGTAAGGTACATGCCTTGCATGCAGCCAACCCCAGTTCAACCCTCGATACTCTATGATCCCCACCCCCCACCCAGAGCAGCACCAGGTACAACCCTGGAGGTCCCAGAGCACTGCCAGGGGGCCCAGGTGTTCCCTGGAAATGCAGGGCCCAAGCAGCACCACATTCTCAGAGCCTCGTGTTGAACTAATGACCACACTAGGTCAGAATCACTGGAAAAGACCCTCCTGAGCACCACTTCAGAGCATCCTCCCAGACTCTCCCCCCCAAAAAAAAAACACCTTGTCCTTGAAGTACAAAGACCAAACACATAAAATGTTTAATGTGCATTCAGGCTTGCAGAAATATTAGATCTTTCTGAGAAATTTGTTAACCATTTCTAGAGAGTTACTATCGGAGCCGGAGGGATATTACAAAGGTAAGGTGCTGGCCTTGCACCTGGCTGACTTCACTTCAATCCGTGATTCCACATATGGTACTGCCAGGAGTGATCCCTGAGCACAGAACCAGGAGTAAGCCCTGAGCACTGCCTGGAGAAAGAAAAGGAAGGAAGAAAGGAAGGAAGGAAGGAAGGAAGGAAGGAAGGAAGGAAGGAAGGAAGGAAGGAAGGAAGGAAGGAAGGAAGGAAGGAAGGAAGGAAGGAAGGAAGGAAGGAAGGAAGGAAGGAAGGGAGGGAGACAAAACATGAGTGTACTTTCTAAATAGAGCCATGAGAAGGACAAGGCAGGAGAGTTCTGAAACTAAAGTTCCCATTTACTGAGAAGTAGGTTTGTGGATTCTACTCCTTGTCAATCAATGGCCAATAATTGGGGCTTTTTAATAATATATTTTATTTTATTAATATTTCAAATATTATTATTTTAAAAATAAATAAGATATCAGTAATGAAATCTATTTTTACTGAAATCTCCACGATCCAATTATTTTCTGCTTATAAGGCATCTCGACTCTCACTAACCACACGGCTGATACTCAGTAGCCACGTAGAGAACAAATGACTACTCGGCACTCGGGGACTAGCCCAGGGACTGAGGCAGTGACTTCGCACAAGCACAGCCAACCCTGGTTTGGCCCTGTGGAAGGTCAGGCACCAGTTTGCCATGACAAAGTGGCACAAACCCAGGGGCTTACGGGAGTGAACACACATTCCTTTGCACCAGATGTCTAAAGCTGAGAACAGGCAGAAACCAGATACATGGGTCCCTCACTCGTCTGCGTACACACGTGCCCTGGTGTCCTTGGCTCGTAGCCACATGGCCAGCCTTTGTCTTCACATGTTCCCCCATATCTCTGCCAGACGCCCCCTCCTTTCTCTTACCAAGTCACCAGCCATGGGACAGTCTTTTTATTTCTTCTCTGATTTCTTCTTTGACCCAATAGTTACTTAACTACATGTTTCCAGTTTTCAATGGTTGCCGCTTTTCCCGACATTTTGTGGTTAAGTTTCACCTTCATGACATTGTCATCTAAAATGATGGTTTTGTGATTTCTCTTTTCATGTAGCACTGTTGCACTGCACGGTGGGTAGGGCGTTTGCCTTGCATGTGGCCAACCCGGGTTCAATCCCTCTGTCCCTCTCAGAGAGCCCGGCAGGCTACCGAGAGTATCCTGCCCACACAGCAGAGCCTGGCAAGCTCCTCGTGGTGTATTTGATATGCCAAAAACAGTAACAACAAATCTCACAATGGAGATGTTACTGATGCCCACTCAAGCAAATCAATGAACAATGGGACAGGACAGTGCTACAGTGCTCTTTCCGTGACTTAATAGCCACTAAACTGTAGCCTAGTGTGGGGCCTCTCCTGAAGAGCCTTTCATGAACACTGAAGAGGAATGCACACTTGTGTTTGGAAACGGAAGGTTCTGTGCATGTCTATTAGTCCTTTTTTTTTTTTTTTCAGTTTCTCCGTTAAGATTCTTGTTTCATTGTTGTTCTGTCTGGTTTATCTCCAATGCCAGAAATGAGATGCTAAAGTTTTCTATTGTTTTGCTGCTGATGTGTCTCCTTGGTCCTACTAGCAACTGCAAAGCAAATCATTTTTAAAATTGCATTTATACATGTTCATATAAAACAATTTTATCAAAATTTGCTATATTTTTCAAAAACAAATATATTAACTGGGAAGATGGGCAGTGTTAATTTTTTTTGCAAGTAGTTTTGTTAGACTTATTTGGAAGACAGCTGGATTTTTCTGTCTGCTTTTCCTTTTGTTTTATTGAAACATGTTTTCTTGTTTAGAATATATAAATAAAATCTATATTTGATAAATATTTCTGGAAAAATGGGTGCATTTTAGTAAAATTTCAAATATTGTGGGTGTTTTTTTTTTGTTGTCATATAAAATTTTAATTAATGACAGCTTCTTCAGTGGAGTTGTAATATGGAATCTGAAATGATCTTAGTGAGTTTTTCCATAATCTTAGAATCCATTGCATCTATTTTGCACTTCAAAATGTTTTTTGATATAAATACTGTTGTGATATGATCAGTCCACTCATAGGTGTCTATCCAAAGAAAACAAAAAGTCTTCATCAAAAAGACACATGCACACCTATATTAATTGCAGCACTATTTACAATAACTAAGATATAAAATCAACCCAAATGCCCAATAACAGATAAATGTACAAATAAATTATAGTGTGTATGTATGTAAAACATTACAGAGGCACGCGCAAGGGAGGGGAGATGATATGTGTTTTGTGTTGTTCGCGGGATCTCGGGGCAGTTCTCTCTTGCACACGCCCTGCGTGTGCTCTCGAGCCACTGTGTATGGACCGGATCGGGATGGCTCCTCCTTGTGCTCTGCTTCTGTGTGTGCTCTGTGCTCTCTTCTGTCTGTCTCTCTCTGTCTCTGTCTCTGTAGTCTCTCCTCTGGTCTCTTTCGACCTCTCTCTGTCTCTGCTTCTGTGTCTTCTCTCCACTTCTGTGTCTTCTCCTTGCTTCTGTCTTGCCTCTGTCCTCTCCTTGCTGTGTCTTCTTCTGTCTGTGTTGTCTCCCTGCTTCTGTGTCTTCCCCCTCCTTCCGTTACAGTCTTAGTTTATATAGAAATCACATAGAGCGGTAACACAAAGGTGGGTTGAACATTAACAAATCAACAAAGAGGTGTAGGACCATTTCTTCAGGAGATTAACAAAATCTCATCTAAGGAGATTACTCCAGAGATCCGCTCAAGGGTGGGGTTCAAACAAGGGTGTGTCAGGGTGTGTCCCTTCCTTCCTCAGTTAGTAATCCACTTAAATAGTTGTAGTAAATTTACTTCTAATATTTCTAGCAATGTCATTCTGTATGAGCACAGAAAGAGATACATCAGACTTAAAGTTTGGTTCTTCTGAGGACATTCACTACATATTCCAGACCACAGTCCTCGGGCCGGGTTAGTCTTCCTAACCCCAGCAGGGTCCTAGTCTCGTCTTACCTTTCGATCATGACAACATTTGTCTATGACATGTTCTCAACTTATAGCTGAGTATTGTGGCATTTTGGCCTGGCCTGTTTTGATGCCAAAGTAGCTCACAGCTTGCCCCAGGTCTATTCAGTCCCTCATCAGGACCCTGTTTTTGGGGTGCTAGTAACTAAGGGCAACTGAGTCGAGAAAGCAGATGCCCAAGGATAAATATTATTGGAGTCAATCAACTCCCAAGTTACAAAGCATAGTATTAACTATCTTCCTGTGTCCATACAGAAAGGCCATCGCTCTAAGGTAAACTAAGTTCCCTGTGACAAGGCTGAAAGGACAAACCCAATGTTATCCTACATATATATACATATATTTTATGTTTACACACACAATGCAACACTACTTAACACTACTTAACTTTGGGGAAAGATGAAATCTTGTCTTTTGCTATAATATGCATAAACTAGAGGGTTTCTAATTATTAAAATAAGTTATAAGGGGGGGAAAGATATCAGACACCTATGAAGAGACAAAGCAGAGGAATAAGACTTGTCCAGTGAATAATCTTAGACTCAGAAATAAACGTGAGATTACCAAGTTTCTATGTGCTGTAGGAGAGGGATGTTGGCGTGTTGGTGATGGTATTGAAATTTTGCACCCCTAATCTATTTAAACACTCCTATAAATCAATGTTGCCTCATATAAAACTAAATTTAAAATAAAACTTTTTGACTATATAAGCACCACTGGTTGTGCCCCCAAAACAAAACACAAAAAAGAGATTTTGTAACATCATATATTTGATATGGGGCCTAGTGTTCAGTGGGTTATGTAAATCCTCCAAATGAGGGCAAATTTTATTTTACAATGTCCCCCAAAATCCCATTTGTTAGTATCAGCACCAATTTCAAGCTGTCAGGCTCACAGTGACAAATACAAGATTTCCAGGGCTCTAATTTTCTCTTGAAAACTGAAAATTTATCATTGGTAATGACCTGTCAGCAATTTTCCTGAAAAGGTCCAGGCTCAGAGCAGGCAAAAAAGAAAAAAAAACCTTGTGAATAAAAGCCATAAAGTATCTGATACAGTTTATGAATGAAAACCGTAATGTGTCTCATAGTCTTATGAAAATGACTTTGACCTCACACTTCCATTGAAGGGAGTCCAAGGTCATGCTTTGAAAATTATTCTCCAAAAGAAAGAAAAGTATCTCCAAACATTTTAAATGGAGAATGAGAAGGAAAGAGCAAGGCAGTAATTTAAGAGCTGTATATGCTATATGAATGAAGCAAACACAGAAGGATCCATTCATTTCCTTATTATTTATACTCTTTGGGGGTGAGGGGCTGGGGCCCCACACAGAGTTGCAAAGGGCTCATTCCTGGCTCTGTGCTCAGAGCTCACTTTTGGCGGGGCTGTGGGGAACATATGTGGGGCCAAAGATCAAATTTGGGTTGGCTGCACCCAAGACCAGCACCCTAAGTGCTGTACATTCTCTCCAATCCCATTATCTCTACTGTTATCTGAAAACTTCTCAAGACTACAATTTAATTCCTCAGCTAAGGGAAACAGAAATACGCATTTTAAAAAACTGAAATTATGAAATCAGGTCCCTGAATCAAACTGTTGCCTCCAGGATAATCCAGGTGAGCAGATTCTTGGCGTATAGAGACTTGGCATTTGTCACTCCTAATACTCGTGTGTGATTAAGCAAACAGTCCACACCTAAAGCCCAAACCAAGTTCTGTCTCATTTGACTAAGTGAATTCGATACCTTCTCTCGGGAATTGCAACACTCTCATAGAAGAACATTTATCGGATTTTACAGTTGCTGTATGTTATGAGTCACCATCCATCTGTCATTGTATTGACAATGGGTTAATGGTTAATTGGTAAATTATATTGACAAATGGTTAATCTACCATCTCTCCTGAAAGAACTACCTTTGTGATTTAATAGAACATTTCCTTTCGAAGTGGAAAGAGAACTTCTTTTGTTTTGCTGACCCATGCTCAGCAGTGCTCAAGGGCTATTCCTGGCTCTGTGCTCTGAATACTCCTGGCAGTGCCGGGGGCCAAAAGTAGCGCCAAGGATGTGAAGCAGGGTCAATCGGATGCCCTAAAAGGAAAAAGAAAATATTAGAAAATAAATTGGTTTTCTTAAAATTATCTTTGGGGCCAGAGAGGGAGAGAGAGAGAGAGAGAGAGAGAGAAAGAGAGAGAGAGAGAGAGAGAGAGCAGAGATGAAAGCATTTGCCTTGTACACAGTCAGGCCTGGTTCAATCTCTGCAGGCACCACACTGGGTTCCTGAGCAGCACGGGTGTGGGCCTGAGAACAATAAATAAATAAATAACCCTTAGCTCTGGCATAGGTAGTTGCCAGAGGGGAATGCAGGGGTGGAGCGGGAGGAATAGGTAGAATTCAGTTTGCTGTGCTGGACTAGCACGTGAGCCTTCGGAGGCAGGGGGTGCAGCTCATCCTTTACCAAGGAGCAAAGCTGGATCCCTGAAATCATATAGTATTTAAGGCAGTTGCATATTAATTTTTAAAATTTTTTAATATTTAATTTCAATGTTTTAATTTCAAGAAAACAGTCTCTCACCCGCACGCCTGGCCATCTTCCCCAGGGCCCCTTGGAAGGGATGGGCTCGGATCGGGACTGGGCCTCTTCCACCCAGATTTCCCATCTCCCAGTAGCTAGGCGGTCACACCCAGGGACTGCACCCGGCACCGTGTAATCCTGTCAATGGCCAGCATCCAGAGACTTAAAAGCCAGCTCCGGGAAGCACGCAGCCACTTTGTGGCTGCGCAATATTTTATAGCCTACTTCTCCCTCTAGGAGAACCTGGCAAACTACTGGGAGTTTCCTGCACACAGGGGAGAGCCTGGCAAGGTCCCCATGGTGTATTAATATGCCAAAACAAGTAACAAGCTGTGGCTCATTCCCCTGACTCCGAAAGAGCCTCCAGTACAGCATCGTTGGAAGGATGAGTAAAGAGAGGCTTCTAAAATCTCAGGGCTTGGACGAACAGAGATGTTACTGAGACTGCTCGAGAAATTCGACTATCAATAGGATGATGATGATGATGATGATGATGATGATGTTTAATTTCAAAGGGGACATAACATCATTATATTTTTGTAATGTTCTCCATAACAAGCGAAAAACAGAAGTTTAATGCTGGAGAGATAGCTCAAAAAGTTGAGTGTAAGTGGGAAGACTAGATTCAATCCTGGTACCACTGAATCCCCCAAGCACCACCAGGAGAGACCCCAGCTCCCCTCCCACCACACCCCACCCCCAGCCCATGCAGAGTCAAGAGTAGTGTCTGAGCACTGCCAGATGTGAGGGGGGAGGAAGTTCAGAGAATGGAAGAAAAACTTGCTCTTTGTTTTTTCAGAGCTAAGTTTTTCAAAACTTAACAACATTTTCTTATTTAAATCACCACTTAATTATTGAACTGTCATTATCATTATTATTAAGTCAGCACTCAGTAGCACTTTTGAATTGTTCCTTCAAATTATTCCATATGCACCGTCTTTACATGGAACCAATCCCAGTATGCATAGAAATTAAAGAATGTCTTTTTAATTACAACACTGATCAGCAATGATCTGATTTTAAATTGTTCTTTTAACATTTTTATGAGGGTCGAGTAGATTAGTTCTCTGTTAGCCAAAACTATCAGAACTCTTGGGTCCAAGGGACGTTGGGATACCTTTCCCACAGCAAAACCACCAGTGGGGTGTGAGCACAGCAGCAGAGAAACTGGGGCTGTCTGCCAAGAGAGATGCATCTCCTATGGCTCCTCACAAGGATCAACCAACTAGGATAGGTTGTAAGATGAGCACTCGGCTCCGAGCCATCAGCCAGAACAACTCTGTGTCCAACAAGCTAGCTCACTAATGGATTCTTATCTGTGGTCATACAAAGATGACGGCCAACCCAGTGCGTCTGCCTGGAGGAGGCAACATAATGGTGCCTCTTTCACCCACAATGCTGGGGAGAAACTAGTCACACAGCTGATGATGTGAAGCTGGAAGATAAAAATATCAAAAAAGTTGAGCTTGCGGAGGGAGGAGAGAGATGCTGAGCAACCGGGGATGCTTGTGATAGGGAGACAGTTGAACTCTAAGAGGTGCAGAAGCCTCAAACTCGAAGAGAGATGAGTAGGTGCCAAGAGAATCAGAAGCAACTGTCGAGAACCCTCTAAAAGAAAGGACTAAAATGAGTTTAAGGGCCAGAGCAACAGCACAGCGGGGAGGGTGTTTGCCTTGCATGCAGCCGACCCACGTTCAATCCCCGGCATCGTGTATGGTCCCCTGAGCACCGCCAGGAGCAATTCCTGAGTGCAGGGCCAGGAGTAGTTCATGTGCATTGCTGGGTGTGACCCAAAAAGCAAAATAAAATAAAATAAAATAAAATAAAGCACATTAACCTGTTTGAAAAAAATTTTTTAATAAAATGAGTTTAAGGGCAAGTTTCGCATGGCTTATTACTGATGCGTTCCAATTCTGCTTCAGCTGGTGAATTATCCTGACCAGAATAAAGAGTAGGTTATGTCCTTGCTTTTACTTTAATTTGTGTATTAATTTTGCTCTCCTGCATGAAAGACAGGCAGAGTGATCAGGATGCCAGGATCCACGTGACGAGACAGGGTGTTTGGAGCTCACTCTTTGTCACTTCCTGGTGAGGCTCAGGATATATCTGACAGAGTCACGGTGACAAAAGCCCAAGACAACTGATGAAAACGTCTAACCACTTCGGACTCACAGACAACTCAGAAACATTAAATAAACGTGTGCTTTTGTTCTATAGTAAAGGAAGAGAGTATTTAAAGTTTTTCTAAAGTAAAAATCAGAAGCAGGGAAACTGTAATTTGAAAACCTTTTCGAAGCAGGTTAAAAGCCCAACCCGTGTAGAGTAAGACGGGCCATAGCAGACACCGCAACGCCCGCCAAGGGCTCGTTTCCCACACACCCTTGGTCCAGCGGTCATCTTGGGGAAACACCTCCCCTCTCAAGCTCCCGTTCCCGCCACGGTTTAGCCGTTGCTTACAGCAACCTCACGTGTGCTCTTCCTGGCATGCAGAAAAACTCAGCTGCCTCTAAACACTAGCAAGCCAGTTTCCAGATACTCTGAAAAGCCATTCCCGGGGGTCTCAAAAGCAATGAAAGAACGGGAACTGCTGAGCCAGAGAGAGAGAGAGAGAGAGAGAGAGAGAGAGAGAGAGAGAGAGGTCAGGGGTCAAGGCTCTGAGGGCGCCTGCTGGGCCAGAGAGGTCAGAGGTTAACGCACTGACCGTGGCTGACTGGGAGAGAGGTCGGGTCTCCTGAGGCTGGTTTCTAGGCCAGAGAAAGGTCAGGAGTTAAGACACTGAGCGCGGCTGCCTGCACCAGAGAGAGGAAAAGGGTTAGGGCACTGGCCTGGGTGCTGGACCAGAGAGAGATCAGGGGTCAGGGCACTGCCTGTGTCAAGTTTCCCTTCCTCTGTCCCTTACCTCAGATGATCCCCTGGGTTCCAGTCAGGAGTCACCCCTGATTGAGAAGCCAGGAACAGCCCCTGAACATGACGAGGCACCGCCCCCCAAAACAAACAGCAACAGTTATCTTCTAACGATCCCTTAGCATGATATGATATATTTGAACCAAATGAGTGGATTCATTACCCCTCTGAGGGCAGAAAGAACTTGCATAGAAGTTTTCAGTGAATTGTCAAAAACGAACTATAAAAAAATCCCCGTTTGGGGGGTACGCGTTGCTAGCTGGCATATTTCGGGCTGAGGGTAGGAGGTAATATTTCTGCTAGACTAATATAGTCGCTTGTCCTCAGTCACTTTTTACCTCAGGCTTAAATTTGTTTCGATGCCGGCTTGAGAAAAGCCGCCGATCATCTCTTCACGTTACAAGGGAAACAATGTCTATGTTTAGCCAGCAAAGCCGTGTCCTCACGCTGCCGTTCAGATTAGATGCCATGTGTGAAGTCTCCGGAGCCTCTGGAAATAGCCCGAAAATGCAAACTACCCTGGGGATGGAAAATAGAAGTGTCGGCTTGGGGGGTGCACGCAGTTCTGGTGAGCTGATGGGAGTGCAAGAGCAGGCGTGTTTAGCTGGCTTTCCCATCCGAGAGCGAGCAGATGTCTTTCCAGGGAGGGGGTGTCCCGGCCGTCACCGCGGGAGGATGCACAACAGAATTCAACATCAACAGTTGGGAAATCGCTGTGGGGTGAGACGGCGATGATGGGAGATTGTTTCCTTAGGTATGCTCAGACTTCGAAATGCGGGGCTGGCTTGTTTCCCGAGACTTTCCAGTCCTCCAGGCAAACAGGAGGCTGCAAAGACGGCCTCGGTAACGCCAGCCCTCGAAACCGTTCGTCATAAATATGCATGGGGCACCTACTGTGTTCCGGGCGCTTAGCTCAGAGACACTCAAGATCGTTGGACCAAAGACTTGCAACTCACCGAAGCTTTGGCCTTTGCTGGGGATGAGACGGCCGTGGGCAGCACGCCCTGCAGCCCGGCTGCTTCCCCCGTCAGGAGAGGCTGGGCATCTGGGTGCCTCCAGCGTGGCTGTTCCATGTGGGAGCGAGAAAGAGCACAATCCCTCAGCAACAAGGAGCTGGAAGAGCGACAAACCCTAGGAGCAAAGACAAGTCTGCCGGCGAGGAAGACGAAAGTTTCACATGCACCGTGCACAACTCCACCCCGGGTGCCTCCCGCAGGCTCAGGGATGCTGTGGCCCTCAGCCCTCCTCCCCATCCGTTGGGGGACATTCTGTTGCTGGGGGTGGTCCTCAGGTCCCATTCAATCCTCTCCACAGATCGCATTGATTTCTTCTTCCAGGTGCTAACTCCCTACCATCCAAACACCTGAGTGTATTATTTCTGAAGGGAAAAATAAATCTCTCCATGTAATAAACTTTTCCTGTCTACTTGCTGGACCAAAAGAATCTGCTCTAGTCAGTCGTTACTCTCAATGAACCCAAGAGCTGCTTTCTCCAGAAGTCTCACTCATTGTTTTTCTCCTTGACAATGATAGAAAGGAGCCACTTTGAACACATGTTTTGCAAACCAGAGAAGTGGGCAGACTAAACATCTGTCCCACGAGATTCTCCATCAGGATTCTTGGAAGGGTGTCTTAAAAAACCCTGGCCAAATAGAAGCTGTTATTAAACTTGTTTATAGGAGCCCTTCAAATTCCAAATCTGGGGAGCGTTTGCTGGCAGTTAGAATGAATTAAAATGCAAGCCAGAGCTGTTGATCAGATATAAAGAGAAGATGACCCCAGTGAAAGGGTCCAAGTGTGGAATTAACACGTAGGTATCTATATCATAATGATATTTCTGTGCTATACTCTTTGGTTGGCAGATTCTTTAAGAAACATTCAGCCAAGAACCTAATGGATACAGAATTGGGAAGAACATAGCAAAAGATCAAGTGGCATTGCCAATGCAGAGAGCCAGACAGGAGCACACGGTTGCCCGGGGTGGGGATAAAGAGAAGCCACGAGAAGCCACGGTCCCTGGGGCTCGGGCTGCACTCAGCAGAGAACCACAAGTGGGGCGGTCCACTTAAGTGGTTAAGAAGTTGTGAGCAACAAAGGGAAGGGTACGGGCTAGGGGTGGGGGCGGGAGAAATTGTGGGTCATGTTAATGTGTGGTCCTTAGTGCTGGGACAGAGTGAAGAGATGTTAGAGACATAGAATTCGAAGGTCACAGTGCCACATGGGGAAACCAGATTTGCAGGGGCAGGAAAAGGGTCTGATTCAGTGATTTATTTAGGATTGGCAAAGCCAGAGTCCCACAGCCAGTCAGGAGAGAGCTCACCCTTCCACCCTTCAGCTACAAAGGAAATGGAGAGAGGGAGGGGAGAGGGAGAGAGAGAGACAGAGACAGAGAGAGACAGAGACAGAGATGGAGACGGAGATTTTGTTTTAAACAGAAGCACAATTATATTAAATGCAGCTCTTTGTTTTATAGTGTGTTTGTACTTAGCACCATATTTCTGCTGCTGTATAAATGGTTTATTCAGCTGAATGAATTAAATTGTTCTCAGAAAATGCAGACATGGTGAGTTCCCAAGAGGTTCAGAGAGCTCAAAACACCAAGGCCAGAAACTCTCCTTTTTGTTTTCTCACAATAAATTATTATTTGGCTATCTCTCCCAATTGCTGGGGAAGACGAGTAAGGAGAGGCTGCTAAAATCTCAGAGCTGGGGCAAATGGAGATGTTACTGGTGCCCGCTCGAGCAAATCAATGAACAATGGAATGACAGTGATACAGGGGTAGAGTAATCTCTCAGAGGCTTTCCAAGGAAATATCTTTAAGTGTTGCTAATATTCATTTTCAATAACCATGTGGATTTGGGTGGCTGAAAATAGTTAAAGGGTTAGGGCAAAGAAAGAATTTCTTTTTCTCTTTTTTAACCACACCGAACATGCTGGATTTTGAGGTGGACAACTTGCAGAGTTGCTACACTGTTTCACTGCAAAGTTGCTACACTGTCTCACTCCAGCAAACACCTGCACCATGTCACATTATTACAGTTTCCTTCTGGCTTAGGAAACATTTGCATCCCTTCTGAGCTACTTTTAAGCACAAATGTAGCATTATTAACTCTAATCAGTAACTCTTTTCTTAAAGAAAGGAAGGAAGCTACTGAGCCGAGCATCTGTGACACTACAGAGTAGTAAAGATTGACACCTGAACAGGAGGAAACTACACAGTCCTAGAAATACTTCTGTGTAGGAGATAAACAATGCCGCCCACGGAGGATCTCACAAATCCAAATATAGACGAACCGGAGGGGAGGCGTCGGGGGCTTTCTGGTTTGGACCCTGCTCAGGTTCTAGTGCCCTGAGGGGACTCCACCTTTGTAGGGGTCACCAGAGCTGGTGTGAAATCTATTTTCAGTCTGTTCAGGTGACAGGGAGAGTGAGGAGGAGGGAAGGTCTAGTCAATACTCTCCCGTGTTAAGGGGTGCTCTGGCCATCACATTTAGGGGAACAATAGCTGCCACATCCATTTCTTAATATCCAAAGACTATCTCGAGACACAATTTTGGTTCGTGTGCCTCATATATGAGGTCAACGGAGACTTTAATTTTCTTTTAAGAACTTTGATGACTTTTGGAACAAAAAAAGAGCCAGCCAACTCTTTTTCTTAACCTTTTAAATTTTTTTATTTTTATAAAGTTGTTCACAATATTTTATTACGTTTAATGTTCAAACTCCAATCCCACCACCATTATACCTACCCACCACCGTATTTCCATCCCAAGCCCCAGACCCTGCCCCCCAAAAGGAACCAGAAAATTTTATTTTGTATTACTTGTTAGACTGGAGCACTAGCACAGCGGGTAGGGTGTTTGCCTTGCACGAGGCCAACCTGGGTTCAATTCCTCCGCCGCTCTTGGAGAGCCTGGCAAGCTACCAAGAGTATCCCACCCGCATGACAGAGCCTGGCAAGCTCCCCATGGTGTATTCGATAAGCCAAAAACAGTAACAAGTTTCACAATGGAGACATTACTGGTGCCCGCTCTAGCAAATCGATGAAGTGTTACAGTGTATTGCTTGTTATGAATAATCCACTAAAAGTGAGACAAAAAAAGGTTTCCTTAGAGGAAAGTACGTGAAGGTTGTTGTATTTCACCCGGGAACTATTACTTCTATAAGAAATTACTAACATGTGGTTAAAGATTGAGTCTTGTATGCATATATATATATATATACATATATATATATATTTTTTTTTTCTCCTAAGATTGGTTGCCTTCTACTTTTAACCCCATCAACTGCGGTGTGGAACTCTTGGTACATTGGTGGTGTAAAGTATGAGATGTCAGGAATAGATTCTCTCATGGTGAGGCTCGTCCGAGCGTGTGGAGAGCGGCCATGAGCCGGGCGGCAGTTGCCCTCTGGAGGTTTTTGGCTGCTGGGGCTGGGTCCCTTGGGGAGGGGCTTCACCCACCCCCTCCAGGTGGCCCAAATGAAACAGCCTGGTGCTGGGTCTGGAGGCGTGTCTATGGCATATGGTTCTGTGCTCTTTTCTGGGAGATTTATATTGAGTCTCTCGGCTAACCCTTTTAAGTAAGCATTTCTAGAAAAGACCCTTATACGAACACTATTTTACATGACAAAGAAATAGTGTGTGCATATATTCTTTGTTATGTAAAATAGTATCAAGTTAAATAAATAAATATATGTATAGTGTATCGCTCAGGACTGGAGCCATAGCACAGCAGGTAGGGCGTTTGCCTTGTACGACGAGGCCGACCCAGGTTCAATTCCTCCCTCTAAGAGAGCCCGGAAAGCTACCGAGAGTGTCTCACCCGCACAGCAGAGCCTGGCAAGCTCCCCGTGGCGTATTCAATATGCCAAAAATAGTAACAACAAGTCTCACAATGAGACGTTACTGGTGCCCACTCGAGCAAATCGATGAACAATGGGATGACAGTGACAGTGATGTATAGTGTATGTATATATAACGTTAACAAACCAGACAAGGTAGTGAGCTCGGAGTTGTGTTGTATTGCTCGTAACAGATCTAAAATATCAGTGCTCATGGGCTGTAGCAATAGTACAGCAGGGAAGACGCTTGCCCTGCACGCAGCTGACCTGGGTTCGATCCCCAGCATCCCATACTATCCCCTGGACCCACCAAAAATGTAGAACCAGAAGTAAACACCGAGCACCAATCCCTCCCGCACCTCCCCCTTCAAAAAACATTTCCCATGGGTCTGGAAGAGATCCCGTTTGTAAAGACAGAGTTTAACCAGCAGGTGGCAGTATGACAAAACCAATACTAAATTTTTGTCTTGCTGTTTTCAAGACCCTAAATAAACTGCTTTAAATACATATTTCCTAAGTTTTACATACAAAATACACACACAAAATTATTTTTATAAATAGTCTCACACTTGTCATTATTTTAATATTAGTAAAAAAAAGAACTGGTTCTGCAACACTGGAATGTATTTTCTTAGGGAAAAGATGAAGTTGTGCAAAAGTAAAAATCTGTCCATCATCTGTTTGCGAAATAATAGAATAAATTAATTATTTTGGTTATATCAAGAAAACAGGCTCACAAATTTTCTTTACTATATGCTGAACTGATTTTTGTAAATAATTAATTGTAAACTATATGATCTTTTTTGCTTGTTTGCTTTTGTTTAGGGGCACTGTTGTATTTTCATTTATTTTTAATAAATGATTTACAAAGGTTGTCTTTTTAAGTAAAATAGTTTTTACTTAGAAAAATGGTAGAGAGACTGAAAATACACATTTCAGACTGTGATGTGAACAGCTGAGAGCGTGCTTTCCTGTGTATTGATTGGGGGGGAGAGGTTAGCTGGGGGGCCACCTCGCTGTGTTCAGGGATTCCTCCTGACTGCACTCAGGGGTCACTCAGGTCAGCCATGTGCAGGCACGCACCTATATCCCCACAGCATCTTCCAGAACCCCAAAACCTTGAATAACAAAATTTCAGGGATCCAGTATTCCAACTCAAAATCCTCACTGGGGTTAGCAAATGCATGTTCACGAATGATGGAGTTATTTATACCCATGAAAAACAAAAGACTCGGGGCTGGAGAGATAGCACAGTGGGTAGGGCGTTTGCCTTGCATGTGGCCGACCTGGGTTCGATCCCCAGCATCTCACATGGTCCCCTGAGCACCGCCAGGGGTAATTCCTGAGTGCAGAGCCAGGAGTGGCCCCTGTGCATTGCCAGGTGTGACCCAAAAAAGAAAAAAAAAGAAAAACAAAAGACTCACGAATTCTCTGTATTGTAGGCTTGACTTGAGATTTAGAAATGATTTATTGTAACCCCTGCGATCCCTTTTTTAAGAACATCCCCGAGGCAGCCTGTGAGCGAGCTCGGGCAGTAAGGCTGAGCCCTGGCACGTGCTCCAGGCGCTGGGTTCTGTGCCCTCCTGGATGGTTGGGCCCCTGTTTTCCAAAGCCGGTTTGGAGATGGGGAAGTGGCCCAACAGCTGGGGCAACAGCCTCTGATGCAGAGTCCCCCGAAGTGTCTATCTCAGCCTTAGCCGGTGGGACGCTGGAGGGCACGCCCAGCGGCAAAGCGCTGACTCTCGGCTCCTTACGGTAGCGGCTGCTCCATACAATCTCTACACAAGAGGCTTCTCCTTAACCCTTGGAATGGTCTCGGGTTCCAGAGGGCGCCCTGGGGTGCCTCAGAGGCGACACAGTTTAAAAGACCCCTCCGTGGCGTGCAGTGGGTCTGCTGCTATGAGCCCAGCCCCGTCCCGATGGGCACGGTCCCCGGAAGGGTCACCCCAGCCTCCTTGGCATTCCAGACGAGGGCAGTCTGCAGGCTTGTGCAATCCCGGCAGCTGCGCCAGGTCACAGGGCACCCTTGAGCAGCTGCATCCCGTGCCCGGCCCGTGACCCACGGTCTGAGACGTTCCTGGCGGTGAGGCAACCTCGGGCAGGGCCCACAGCCCAGAGATGCCGGAGTTGCGTCACTGAGGTGTGTGTGTGTGTGTGTGTGTGTGTGTGTGTGTGTGTGTGTGTGTGTGTGTGTGAGCTTCGGGGATGGGCAGCCCAGAAGGCAACGGGCATGTGGGTTTTCTGACAATAGGGATTAGCAACTGAGGGAAAAGCCAAACCCACAACCCACGCCCTGTGACACGAAAGCTCTCGAATGCGGTGAGGAACACCAAGGAAGAGTGTCCAATCCTGGGAAATGGGGTGAGCGTGTGTCGGCCCTCCAGCAGAAGGCCCGTGGGCCTGGGCTTTTCTAGAACTTCGCCAGATTGGAGGCACTGTCAGGCTTCCGCTCCTGGGCCGCTGAGGGCTGTGGAGAAGCTGCTTCCATTTCTGGGCGTCCGTTTCCAACCTTGGTCCTGCCAGGCCTTGCTGCTCTCCCCAGTCTGCTCAGGCCAACGGCCCTGCGGGTCTCATCCTTAGGGCCAGGAGGCCAGGCGGGGTACGGCCCCGGCCTGCTTAGCAGAGGATGGTGGCTGAGTGCCCCTCCAGCGTAGCATGGGGCAAATACAAACTAGACGGAAATGGGATTTGTCAGAAAAAGACAGTGAAGACTTTTGCCGGAAGTTCGGAAGGCTTCTGTTTGGAGAACGCCCCTTCTTACACTCCACGAGGAAGAAATTTTAAAATAAAGTCGTAGTTTGTACATCCTAACAAATAAATAGTAGGCGGTCATTAAAATAAGGGAATCAGAGGCCAGAAGTAGTAGAGGGATTAAGATGCTTTCCTGGGGGCTGGGGCAATAGCACAGCGGGTAGGGCATTCGCCTTGCACGCGGCCGACCTGGGTTCAATTCCCAGCATCCTACATGGTCCCCCAAGCACCTCCAGGAGTAATTCCTGGAGTGACCCAGAGCAGAGTCAGAAGTGACCCCGGAGCATCACTGGGTGTGACCCAAAAAGAAAAAAAAAAAAAGCTCTCCTGATGCTTAGCAAAAAATCTAGAAATGGTGAGAAAGGAACCGTCTCCAAAGCATTGTTGGTGGGAATGCCATCTGGTTCAGTTTCTAGGGAAAGCAGTATTGAGAGCTCAAAGGAAAAGAAAAAAAGACTAGAACTCCCCATGACCCAGAAATACCCCTTCTTGGCATCCATCCCCCAACACAAAAGCATTCATTTGAAGGGCATATACACACCTATGTTCATCGCAGCACTGAGCACATTGGTCATGATAAGGAAACGACCCGGAAGTAGTGGGCTGGGCTGGGGAGATAGCGCAGGGATAAGGCACTCGCCTTGCACTCGGCTGACCAGGGTTCAATCCCCAGTACCCCACAGGGTCCCCCAAATCCCACCAGGAGTGATCCCTGAATGCAGACCTAGGGGTAATCCCTGAGCACAGCCAGGTATGGCCCAAACACACACACACACACACACACACACACACACACACACACACAAGCCTTGAAGTTGTGCAGCATATATACAAGGGAATACGATGCAGCCCTAAGCAAGAATAAAATCATGCCGCTTGTGATGCCGTGGACAGAGCTGAGGCTCTAGTGCTGAGTGAAGCCAGGGAAGGGAAGGGAGAGACGCAAGTGATTCTTCACAGGTGGGACTCAAAGATGCACAGCAAGGGAGGACAAAGGCCAAAGGCAGCACAGCGGAGAACTGACCAGCACAACTGGACTGTGTGTGGAGGGGGGTGGGTAAGGGAGGGGGCGGCAGGGTCCTGGGGCAGGGAGGTGCAGACACTGGGGATGGGGGTGGTGGTGGAATATGTCCCCGGGAGCCACCATTACTAGCACTGCAAACCCCAGAACTTCAACCTATAAAATAAGTTCATTGAAAATAATCCTTCTAAAGCATGTTGTGCTGGCTCGCACCCACGGCCCCTGGCACTCCACACTCTGCTGACCTCAGGGTGGTCCAGATGCCTCAGACCCTGAAGGCCTGAGATGCTTTTGCATGGAACCACCAACGGTTGGCACTGTCTGCAGGCTCCGGAGACCCTCCTGGGCCGTCACACCCCCTTTACCCCACCAAAGAAAAAGAAACAGTCGCACGGGCATCCGGAAATACTGCCTTCATGAAAGAAGAAAGGTGCGGTGCTACATTTATGTTTTTGAAAAGGAGGGAGGAGGTGTGTAGACACGTGAAGAGCCTTTTCTGCGTAAGTCACTGCCAGGAGAATGTGCAACCTAAAGAATTTCACCCGCTCAGTTGGGGTGGAGACATTTCTTTTTCTTTTTGTTTTTTGTTTTATTTCGTTTTGGCCACACCTGGCAGTGCTCAGGGCTTGCTCCTGGTCCTGAACTCAGGAATTCCTCCTGGCAGGCTCGGGGGCCATATGGGATTCTGAAGATCCACTGCAGTTTCCCCCGCGTGCAGGGCGAGTGCCCATCTGCTGTGCTCACACTCGGGCCCGTGTGAGATATTCGGGCATTCCTGTCTCCCTCGTGTGATACAGAGAGCAGTGCAGGGTTGGGGGGACAGAACAGGAGTGAGGCTTTGCACACTGCTGACCCGAGCTGAAATTTCTAGAATCTCATGTGGTTTCCGCAGGACCCCCCTGGGTGGTCCCCGAGCATAGCTGGGTGTAGCCCAAACAACCTCGGACAGACAGCAGGGCAGGGGGGGAGGAACAGAAAGCAAAAAGCACCAAATTCTCTATTTTTCTATTATGTTCCCTCTCACATGTGTAAGAATACTAAACTCTGAACACTCCTGAGCCCCAAATGTCAAACTCTGAAGATGCCAATGGATTAGACGGACACACAGACCCCAGAGTGCCCAGTGTCTGTTGGAGGCAGCCTTCCCGGGGAACTGTCCCCTATCCTGGGGACAGAGACCCTTGATGCTACGGGCCCAGGGACACCGCTCAACCTCGGCACCTGTGCTGGGGGGGAGTGTAGTCGGAGACTCGTACCCGTCTCAGTTTTGCTTCTGAATCAACCCCTCCTCCCCCTTCTTAAACCACGGGTCTATTTCTGGAGCTTTCTATCCTGTCCCTCCACTCCCGGGGCCCTTCCCGAGTTATGCCCTCCACCATCTGACTGCTGAGTCCGGGGTCCCCAGGAGGGCGGGGAGGAGCCCTGGGCTGGAGGAGCTCTGTCTCCCGCCCCAGAGAATCCACGGGGTGCGCCAGCAATGGGCACGGTCCCCTGGGCCCACGACAGAACTGCGTCTCTCGTCCTCCAGCGTGTCGGGGTAGCTGACTCCTGGCAGGCGTCTGATGGAGCCGCGGAGCCAGCTCTCCTGGGACCAGGCTGCCAGCAGCATCCCTTGCACCTGCAGGTGTCGGAGGGAGGAGGAGGGCAGAGTTCCCAGCCCGCCAGGAGCACTGACGAGCACGGCGGGGAGTGTGGGCCCACACGCGCCAAGGCGGCCGCGCGCTGAACTCCCGGAGCACAGTTTCTTGGCCATCTTCCACCGAGCAGCCTGGTGAGCGGGGCAAGAAGGGACACAGAGCCAGCTCGGATCTCTCTGGTTCCGCATGGGCGAGCACTCACAGCCTGAGCACTCCCCGGGCGCTTTCCGGCCGTGCCACCCTGCACTGCACAAGCAAAGGGCCCGATCCATCCCCTGCCTCCCCGAAGCTGGGAGCCACTGGGCGGTACTGCTCAGCCGGTTCCTCAGGTTCTGCAGAGGGAAGAGCCAGTGCCTGGCCGAGGGCGGCTGGTCAGGGGGTCAGTCAGGGTGAGAGACTGCCCAGAGAGACTCCCGCTGCTGGCCTCCGGCCCCCAAAGATGCAACTGCGGCCACATCTCACCCCTCCAATTCCAAATCTCTTCCCCAGAGCACCTGGCTTTTCTAAGTAAAAAGCTAATAGTTCCCCTCTTGATGAGAACATGAGCCTAAGGCACGAGGCATCCTGACATGGGTAGACAGAGATCCCCAGAGCACTCTGCCCTGATACTCATCGTCAGGAACTGTGTGTACAGGGGCACTGCGGCTATTGCAACTGTTGCACACAAAAGAACAGCAAGCAGAAACTCCCTCTCTCTCTCCCTCTCTCTCTCCCTCTCTCTCTCCCTCTCTCTCCCTCTCTCCCTCTCTCTCTCCCTCTCTCTCCCTCTCTCCCTCTCTCTCTCCCTCTCTCTCCCTCTCTCTCCCTCTCTCTCTCCCTCTCCCTCACCTCTCTCCCTATCTCCCTATCTCCCCATCTCTCCTTCTCTCCCCCCTCTCCCCCATCTCTCCCTCTCCCTCTCCCTCTCTCTGTCTCTCTCTCCGTTTCTCTCTCCTTCTCTCTCTCCCCCACTCTCTCTGTCTCCCTGTCTGAATCTCTGTCTCTCTTCTCTGTCTCTTTCCGTCTCTGTCTGTCTGTCTGTCTGTCTGTCTGTCTCTCTCTCTCTCTCTCTCTCTCTCTCTCTCTCACACACACACACACACATACACACACACACATATGCTGTGTTGTAGGAAGAAAGGCACAGTAACTACATCAAGCAGGTGGTTAGACCATGGGATGGTCTCAAAGGCCCATCCTGTTAAACCCACATCCTCCTTCTCGAAAAGCAACAAGTTTTCAGTACCTCTTTCTACCCTCTCAAAGGTTCCCGAAAACACAAGGGACACAAGCCCCGCCCCCTTGCACTCTGCACGCAGTAAAACTTTTACCTCTGTCTCTCCGTCTGTCTCTGTCTGTCTGTCTGTCTGTCTGTCTGTCTGTCTCTCTCTCTCTCTCTCTCTCTCACTCACTCAACAAAAGCAGCTGCCATGGGGTTCGCCTATCCTGGGCCCCCAAACCATCAGGCCCTCCCTTGGTATCGCTGGCACACAAGGACTTCGAGTCCTGTGAACTGACAACTCTTGGGATCTGATTCTCTTCCTTCAAAGCCACAAAGGGGACTGTGACCCCTGTCCTGTGCCAGTTAGGACACCGAGACCCAGACAGGTGCCCTGTCCTGCCCAAGTCACGAGAGCAGGGCCTCAGTCCCTCAGATTCCTAGAGCCAACTGTCACTGGCCTCCGGCACTGTCCCCACCTGGCCCACACAGGCGAGCTGTCCCACGGGGCCTCCTCCTGCCTTCCTGTGACCTCACTTCTCCAGAATCCTGTCTAGCTGTCCAGTTCTTCATTCACAGGATTTGGCCCAACCCTCTGACCGCAGAGCGCGTGCCAGTGATGTTTGGGGCCGGCTCACCACGCTAGTTGACGTTTCTCTGAGGAGGCGGGAGGATTGGTTGGGAAACTAAGGGACGAGGAGTAGAAACGTCAGCGGACACCAGCAGGAGGGGGTGCTAGGGAGGTCAGGGGCCAGGTTGCTCAGAGGCAATCTATTTCTAGCTAATTGATGCTTCCTCCCAGCTCCACTGTCCTAGCCGGACTCCGCCCTTGCTGTCCCTGAGAATAACCAAGAAGATAGGAAATGTCCCAACGCCCAGGCCAGACCGAGGAACTCAGAATCACGGGGATTCTGGGGGGTCCCTGGGGCCCAGTAATAACGCGCTGGTCGGAGCGGCCCCGCCCACGTTCATTTCACGCCCACGCTGATGATCTAGCGCTTTAACAGCTCGGCCAGTTCCCCAAAAACGTGCCAGTGGACACTCTTGCGCCCAGAGCGCGGAAGCTGTTCTTAAACAGCGCCAGCCTCTCGGTTTGGCCCAGCTGGGATGCTACAGACATCTCGTCCGGGCAAGGCCGGCAGCTTTCCACTCTGCCCTAGGCCCACACCAATAATATGATGTCACTCCCCTCGCCCCCAAATGTCAGCCTCTCTGCTACATCTCTAGAAGGGAAAAAAGGCAAAACTGTCCCAGACATTTAGGGTCACGTCTGCGGCTCTCAATCTGATCCTGGCAATAAGAAAGTATCCACTATTACTCTATCACACCATTAACATCCACAGTTACTCTCTCGCGCATGCCCCGTACTGCTAGCTCTCCACGGCCTAAGGAAAGTATTCTACAAACACGCATTTTTTTATCATCTCCAGATGTTTTGGAACTTGCCAAGAGTCTTCGTTCAAATTTCCTACTTTCTCATCATTTTTTATTTTTTTAGCAAAAAATTCAACGTCTTCACTTGGTTTGAAACTAGAAATGACGTGACAAACATTATTACTATCGTGTTACCTAAACTCTAATGAATAATTTTAAGGAAAATAAAAAGAGAAAATGTGGGAAGATATCAAGGGTAAGTCAGAGTTTTGAATCACAGGAGTCTTAAGTATAGATTAAAAAGAGAGATGTTTGTTTTGGTTGGGGCTGGAGTGATAGCACAGTGAGTGGGGCATTGGCCTTGCACTCAGCCAACCCGGGTTCGATTCCCAGCATCCCACACGGTCTCCCGAGCACCGCCAGGAGTAATTCCTGAGTGATGAGCCAGGAGTGTGACCCAAAAAACAAGAAAAACAAAAACAAAACCATGTAACACATATCCTATCTGTGTTCATAAATTGCTTATATACACGTTTACACATGTTGACACAGTGCAAATTTGTCATGCTACCCGCAGCTTTACGGGGTTTGGGGGTCGCACCGCGGTGCCCAGCGTTTACTCCAGGCTCTGAGCTCAGGGATCACCCCCCCCCGCCTTGCTGGGAGGACCCTTTGGGGGTCCAAGGCGAGCGCCCCGCCCGCTGTCCTACCGCGCCGTCCTGTGGTTGATAGATTCGGCCTGACGTCAGTTCCGCCCACGCGGGCAAAAACCTCGTCCCCCAGCCTCCTGGACAGCCGGACACAAGCCCGGGAGTGACCAAACCGGGCTCCCGGCTGGGCTGGGCACAATGGCGATGTCGCCTGTGGCCGCCAGGGGGCGGCGGTGAGCCTGGTCCCCGGACCGGATTTCGGACGGGGCGGAGCAGCAGACGCTGGCCCGCAGGGGCGAGGTCTGGGGGCTCCGGAGGGGGGAGGGCAGGGAAGGGCCCGTGCAAGGGTCCCCAGGGCTGGAGCGCCGTCGTCCGCGGTGCGACTCGGACCCCAGTGGGCAGAGGCGGCCCGGGTTGGCTGGGCCCTGCAGGCTCGCAAGGCTGAGCGGCCCGTCGCGGGCCGAGAAGTCAGTGCCCCGTTTGGCGGGCATTGATGGGACCCAGGCTCCCCGTTTCTCCCCCCGAGTCCCCTGGGGAGGGGCAGACGGGCCGCTCCCGCCGCACACAAACCGAGGGCCAGTAGTTGGGGCGCGCTGGACACTTCCACCAGGGCCACCATCTGGGACTCTTGATTATTTATAATTATTATTATTATTGTTGTTGTTGTTGTTGTTGTTATTATTATTGCTTTTGGGTCACACCCAGCGATGTTCAGGGATTACTCCTGGCTCTGCGCTCAGGAACTACTCCTGGCTTGTGCTCAGGGGACCATATCAAATGCTGGGAATCGAACCCGGGTCAGTTGGGTGCAAGGCAAACGCCCTACCCACATCACTCTGGCCCCTGGGAATCTTGATCGGCAAAAATCTTGATCCATAGCTCTTGCTAGCGCTGGAGCTATGGAGAGGGACCCGAGCCTCGACCTCCCCCAGTGCGCTGGGAGGGCCTCCCTGGGTGGGGGGAGGGGAGGGTGCCCACCTGTAATTCTGAGCAAGGCCTGGGGGAGGCTGGTCGCCCCCCCAGAGTGTTCCCGGAGCCCAGGGAGACTCATGACACCCGGGGTCGAAGGTCCCTGCAGCTTTCTGCCCTCCCCTCCCCCACCCTGCTCTCCCCAAGCCAGTGCTGTGTGGTATCCACCCCTGCTTGCTTCTGCAGGTCGCTCACTGCCAGGGAACTGGGCAGGGCAGGGCCAGATTCTCTTCGACTGAGAAGGGCCATGGAAGGACCAGGTGGGACCGCACGGGAGAAGGGACGCGTCTGAGACACACACAGGCCATGGCTTCAGAGCTTAAGTGATTTCAGGGAGGGACGTAGCCTAAAACAGTGCTCCTCAAACCCGAGTCCCGCCACCAGCGCTGCAGCACCATCTCCACACGCAGCGACGTGGGGCCGCCTCTTTCCTCGCTGTGTGGGAGCAGGACAGAGCGACCATTCCTGCTTCACAGCGGGGGGAGGAAGGCGCCTTCCCACTGTGCACAGCCAAGGGGTGACCCGAAATACCGTCCACAAAGCAGCTTTCATGGTCGCACGCTCTACACCACTGATGCGCCAAGAGTAGCACTCCACATGTGATGGGGGTGGAGTAGAAGGCAGCCCACCTCGGGACACACACACACACACACACACACACACACACACACACACACGCACGCACACAAGATTCAACCTTTACCAACATGTTAGTAATCTCTTAGACAAGGGCTTCCTGGCTCCAGGGTGAAATACCATGATCTTCACACGTAAGGAAACCTTGAGATCATTTTTTAGGGGATTACTCATAACAAGCCATACAAAATAAATTATTTAGTTCCTGCTTTGGGGGCAGGCGTTGGGGTCGGGGTGGAAACATTTGAAATATGGTAGTGAGAAGGCGTAATGGTGGTGGGATTGGTAGTACTGTAGCACTGTCATCTTGTTGTTCGTCGATTTACTCGAGTGGGCACCAGTAAAGTCTCCATTGTGAGACTGGTTGTTACTGTTTTTGGCATATCGAATACGCCACGGGGAGCTTGCCAGGTTCTGCTGTGGGGGCGGGATACTCTCGGTAGCCTGCTGGGCTCTCTGAGAGAGGCGGAGGAATGGAACCTGGGTCAGCCATGTGCAAGGCAAATGCCCTACTGCTGTGCTATCACTCTACTAAAGTATCCATACCTGCTAAAAAAAAGTCCTTTAATCAAAGACTAGTGACATGGGTCTGTGTGTGGAAGGTGCCGTGGTGACTGGAAAAAGGGTCTCTAAGGGGTACTCAGGAGATAAAGGGCTGGGGGGCGCCCGAAATTTTGGGCCAACCCATCTGAATGGCCTGAGGTTCGATCCAAGGTCCAAGTGGGTGCTGCTGCTTGAGCCCAGGTGGCTGACGCCTCGGGACCACCCCGTGGTGCTCAGGGGGGTCTTGTGGAATCGAACCAGCTGGTGCATGTTCAATAAAAGCTAGAAATTTTATGAAGACTGATTTATTCCTGTTGTTTTGGTCAAATGTCGGCTAATTAAAAAGAGAACTTAATCCAAATGTCAAAAAAATAAACTGATCCCGGGAGTTTAAAAAAAATGAGTGTTTATATTTTGTAGCATAAAGTGGATACACATAAAGGCATATCACACAAGAATAAAATTCTTCATGGAATGGAGACACAGGCTCAAGAAGTGATCGTGAAATTAAAGCCTTTATTTTATTTTTGGTTCTGAGGCCATACAAGTGCTCAGGACTTGCTCCTGGCTCTGTGTGTAGGGGCCCATATGTGGCTCCGGGAATTGAACCTGGGTCAGCAGTGTGCAAGGCACATGCCCCACCTGCTGTGCTAGCGCTCCAGCTCTCACAAAATGTTTGATTCTAAATGGAATGAATTCTGGTGTTTCCAGATGATTCTAGGGTCAGATAACATTCAATTGGATATATCTATCCATCAATCACTTGAGCATATCAAAGCGTGCCAGTCAAAGCAAACCCTTGATCATTTCTTAAACACGAGAAACTTCACTTCTTAAAACTCACATAGAGTGTGAAGACCGCAGAGAGCTTCTCAAAGACATTTTATGGACTCTTCCATGAACAACAAAAATACTGATAAACACTCTTGCGAGAATCAAGACTGCTCTCTGATCTCCTGGTAGGTAATTTGTCACCACTGGCTGTGGTGGTAGGAAAACAGGGGACCCCTGCAGTGAGATTCCAACCCCAGAGGCAAGAGCAGGATCCCAGTAGTGAGGCCAGAACCCAGCCCTCCCACTCCCTGTCTGGGCAGTGGCCGGCCAGCGGGTGACCGGGCCCGGCTTTGTTTCTTCCTGTGTGATGTGACGTGACTCATCCCACTGGAGCCATCACCCCGGCGGCTCTCCACTCAGCACTGGCTCAGTGTCTCTGTTCGGCGCCTGCTGTGTGAAGTTTTCCAGAGGAACCACACAGTTGGGAACTCCAGGGAAAGCCCTGTTTCCTCCCCACGGAGAAGAACTCGCTTCTCCAGAGCTGAAGGAAGCAGAAGCTTCGTCATGTGGTCAGTCCGCGTGGCAGCTCTGCCACCAGTTGTTCTGCTGTCTGCTCTTGCACCCAGGGGCTCAGGGCCTGCTCCTGGGGGCCGGGGGACACCACATGTCTGAATATTGGCACTGGGCATCTGAAGGGGTGAGAGCGTTGACCCCAGACGCCTCCTGCTCTTCACCACAGAAACCTGTAAGACTTAAAGTAGGCTCTCCTAAATCCCGTGTCTGGGAAACTAGGCCTTCCCTTCCATCGGGCGCTGAGAGGCCACAGCAATCGTTGTCTTTGGGTTTGGGCGACACGCTCAGCTGTGCCCAGGATCTCTCCTGGCGTGCTGGGGGACTCTATGTGTTTACTTGCTGTACTGTCTTCCTTGTTCGTATCAGGCTTTTTTTTTTTTTTTGCTTTTTTTGGGTCACATCTGGCGGTGCACAGGGGCTACTCCTGGCTCTGCACTCAGGAATTACTCCTGGCGGTGCTCAGGACACCATATGGAATGCTGGGAATCGAACCCGGGTCCGCCACGTGCAAGGCAAACGCCCTATCCGCTGTATTATCACTCCAGCCCCCGTATCAGGTGTCCTTAGCCACGGTAAGACTTCCAGTGGCTCAAATCTTGCATAGGAGGAAAATAATAATGCCCTTTTATTTTCACTGGACCTCTTAAGTAAAGGCTTCTTTCAGCCGAGGCACACAATAACCAAAATTAATGTGAGCAATTACTGTAACCAATAAAAATCAGTTTCTTACAGCGCAATTGCTACATACCCCAAAGTATAATTTTTGCCGTTCACTTTTGAAATAATGGACCTTGCCTAGACTCCAAGCATACATCCAACTATACAGACAAACACAAAAGTGCTGCTCTAGCACTGCTGACCACTCCATTTCAACATAATTGGTAAATTTCCCCCTATCTTCCCTTCCTGCGTTTAAAAACATTGCTCTGAGCAAAGGTCCCGCTGCCTCACCAGGTTGCTAAAGGGGTCATTGGCCTAAAGGGAAAAAAAAAAAAGGCAAAAAAATTAAATGAGAATAAATTGATAGCCCTGGCTGGCAGGCAGAAAGGATCATCAGAGGACCCTGCAGCGCCAGCGGGGCCATTTGCAGGCGTCCCTGCGGCCTGCAGACGCCAACGAGCGTTTTTCCACCGGGAGGAACAAGCAGGAACTGGGGCCTGGAGCAGGGAGGCAAAGACCGTTTTGGAGTTTTTTTTTGTTTGTCTTTTTTGCCCTACAGGGGGACAGAGGTGCCCCCGCCTCCGGGCGGCTCATCTCCTCCCCCGGGGCCCCGAAGACGGTCCCGCCCGGGGACCAGGACGTCTCTGGCGCCGAGGCCCGCGCGGCTCTTAAAGCAAAACCGACCCCGAACCCCAGGGCCCGGCCCGCCGGGCTCCCGGGAGCCGGCGGCGCGCGCAGGCTCCGCCCCCTTCTCTGCGGCCCGCTCGCGGCGCCGCCGGCAGACGTAGCGGCGCCCGATTGGGAGTCGGCGCCGGGCGCGCGCGGATTGGCCGGCGCCGGCCCCGCCCCCGCCCCGCCCGGGCCCGCGGCCGCCCGGGTGTCCTCGCGCCGCCGTCCGCGCGCCGCCTGGCAGTTTGCCTCCCGCTCGCCCTGCAGCCCGCGCCCATGGCCACCGCCGCCACCGAGGAGCCCTTCCCCTTCCACGGCCTGCTGCCCAAGAAGGAGACCGGGGCCACGTCCTTCCTGTGCCGCTACCCGGACTATGACGGCCGGGGCGTGCTCATCGCCGTGCTGGACACGGGGGTGGACCCGGGCGCGCCGGGCATGCAGGTGCGCCGGGCCCGGGCCCGCCGGGGCGTGGGGGGGGACGCGGGGCCGCCCCGCCCGGGAGCGCCGCGCTGCGGGGCCGGGCCCGGCGGGCCGGCGGGCGGGGGCCCGGGGCCCGCAGGGGGCGCGGGGGTCGGGTCCCCGGGGCGCCCAGGCCGCCCTGCGGGGCGAGCGCCCGCCGGCTTCCGGAATCGCTTCCTCCGGCGCTGCTGGCCCTGCTATTTTTAAACCATCCTTTCTGCACCGGGCTGGTTTGGGGCGGGGCGGGGGTGGGGGGGCTCGGGGGACTGCGGGGTGCCCCGTTTCCGCGGCTGGGGGGGGGAACTTGTTCGGGGGCCTCGTGGATGAGGTTTTCAGTGTGGTGTGTTGGGGCGAGGGGCGGAGGGGGGGGACGCTGCAAAGCACCCGACAGCTGGGGCTCTTATTGTGTCTCTTTGGCTTTGAAATGATTTGCTTTTTGGGGGTGGGGTGGGGGGCGCTGGACCCCTTGGAGAAGCAAATCGGGTCCCACCCCGACGGTGATTTGCGCTCCAGCGCATCCCTGGGGATCGCCAAGGCGCGTGCCTGGCCCTCGGACTCTCTGACAAATGTCAACTTGTTGAAGAGCTGCTGGGGCGCGCAGCCTTGTGAACGCCGATGCCCGGCTCTTGCCGCGTGTGTGTTTGTGTGTGTGTGTGTGTGTGTGTGTGTGTGTGTGTGTGCACGCGCGCGTGTGCATCCACTCCTCCCCACACTGCTCAGGTTCAGCTGCTCTCCCCTGTCCCCACGCCCCACGCCCCGCCTTTGCGCTCTCCTTCCCCTGGGCCGGTCCTTAGCCCTTCTGGTACTCCCGCTCCAGAGTTTAGGACAAGCGCTGGGGCCAGGACAGCCAGTGGGCAGAGTCTGGAATCTTCCCTGGGAGCCTGGCTAGCTTGCCCCCCGTTCGGGGCCCTGCCAGGGAGCACTGCGGAAGGGGAGCAGGGATGCAGGCCACTGCCTGGAGCTGCCCACGCAGCTAATGAAGCTTGACTGTGGCGGGAAGGGTGCCCGGTGTGGCCCGCGGTTCCCCCTCTGTAGGGGCAGGTGGGAGGGGAGCGGCAGGTGGTTCCCCAGCTTCCGTGTCAGGGTTCATGTGGGAATCACGGAGTCTGGAGCGGGTGTCAGTGAAAACGCGGCTGTGGCGGTCTCCTCGGGCTGAGTATCCCGCTGGGATGCCACAGCCTCGCGAGGAAGGTGGACCGAGGCGGCCGGTGGCTTGTGACTTTTGAAGTGTCGGAGGGAAGTGTTAAGGGCTGCTGGGGAGGTGCGGGCAGACTCCTGCAGGGGTGCTCCGGGGCCCCCCGCAGCTGGTGCTTCAGTGCGGGAGTGAGCTGGAGGAGGGGCTTCGGGGGCCTGAAGCCCCCCGAGGTTGTAGCAGGGCGAGTCCTGCCCCCTGGCCAGCCCTGACAGCCGCGTCTTCAGGCAGGGCTGGTCAGTGGCACTCTCTGCTGGCCTTCCGCATCTTTGTTTATTTTCAGGGTGGTCGGTGCCTGCGCTGAGGCTGAAGTTACGTGTAGTTGCTTCAATATACACTTCTAGAAGCATTTATATGGTGTTTATCGACTAGCTAAATAAATAGGTGAACGTGCCGGGCTTGGAATCGCCAGCTGCATGGGCGTGTTTGAGCAGCAGGATTTTTGAAACGGAATTGTAACTCTCTCCCGGCAGAGTGATCCTGTGAGACTGACCTAATAGGGAGGGTGGCCCGGAGCGAGAGGGATTCTTGGTGCTTATTCCTCTTACCTTCATCTTGTGGATCCGCGAATCCATCATTAGACGGGGAGGTCGTCCGGGGTCGAGGGTCCACAGGCGCGGCCTCCATCCCCAGCCCTCGAGAAAGGAAGGGAAAGACGGCATCGGGCGATGGCCTCTGCCCCGGGCCTCTCCGAGTTCAGACGGGCGGGAGCACAGCCTCTCGGGAACCGTTCCAGCCGGCACGGGTCGGCCGGGGTGTGGGTGAGCAGCGAGTTCTCTGCGGGTGGCTGCCCCGTCCGGGTCACTCAGCTGTGCCCGCGTGGAGGTGACACCCGCTGATCTGGGCGCCTTTGTGGCCTCAGCCCAGAAACCCAAATCCCTGCCCAGGTGTGCACCTCGGCCAGCCAGCCCAGCTCCCGCCCTGCGCGCCACACCCCTGCACAAAGGAGGGCAGCCCGGAGAAGCGAGGGACCCCTTCGACAAGCCCGGGCCGCGCTGCTGTCCCCTCTGCCCACCGGGGCAACCCGAGTGTCGCCTGGCAGAGCCGTCTTCCTTATCTGCCCGCCAGACCTGTTTCAGGGACTGAGATTGTTCAGAAGTACAGACCGACACTTACTGGAATGACATGTTCTTGGAGCTCTGACATTTTGGGGGTGAGGTGGGGGTGAGGGCGGGGGGGATTGTGCCTGTACACGATGAGCGGAATTTCCTCATGAGAAAGAATGGTTGCGGGGGGGCGGCGGGGGAGAAGTTTAAGCTTGTGAGAAAGAAACCAAAACCCGTTTCCACACTGACCTGCACGTAGCACGGCAGAATCGCGCTGGCCGGGTGCTTGCTGGCGGGCTGCCTTCCTCCCCGCCGCCCCCCGAGGCCGAAGCCTTCTGGAACCCAGGCCCTTCTTTCTTAGTCGCTCCTCGTCGTGTTCCTGGGCTAAGAGTCACCTAGTAGTCCTGATGCCGTAGCTCCCCTCGTGTCAGAGAGTGTTTTGGGGTCTCTACCTGGGGCTGCAGGTGTTCACTGAGTTCTGTGTGGGGTCGCCTGCGGTGTAGGATGCCCGGCGCCCAGCCCGCGCCTGCTTGGGACTCGGGGTCAGTGTGCGGACGGAGCCCCGAGGGGACGCATCCCCCCCACCTCGCCCACCACAGCACTCCGCCATCCCCCGCCTCCAAGGGGCAGCACGAGCCGAGACCTGACTCAGTTTCCCCTCTGTCTTTCGAGACCTCCACTTCTCAGTCCTGAATCTCCTTCCATGTCACCTTCGCACTGCGGTGAGGCGAGAGCTCCACGGGTGGGGTCTTGCGTGTGTCGGGGTTCCTGAGCAGGACGGCTCCTGGTAAGCCGGCAGGCCGGGGGGAGGTCACCCGGGAAGCCCCAGCAGGCCCCGTCCCTCTGCTTGGGCCTGGTAATGAGCTTGCTGGTGAGGGCCCGGGCCTGCCTCGTTGGCCGTCTCCTGTGATCCGGTCACGCGTGCTGCTGGCCCAGGGGACTTGAGAAGTGGCGGTGAGCGACCCAGCGAGTGCAGGCCCCCCAGACACACGCAGACTGCTCTCCTGCAGTGCTCCCTTCAGCTGCTGCTGACACTGAGAGTCCTACTTGTCTTCTGTTGCTTCCATTTTAGTTTGGGAGATTTTCTCCTTACTCTGTTGACAGTTTGTGTTGACTGAGCCGTAGGTGAGTGTGAGCTGCTGGTGGCAGTGGATTTGAGCCACGCCCAACAGTGCTCAGGGCTGACTCCTGGCTCTGTGCTCAGGGCTGACTCCTGGCCAGTGCTGGCTCGGGGGTCCTGGGGATCGAGCTCAGATAGCTGCCCTTACCCGCTGCACTATCTCTCTGGCCCCTTCCACGGGGATTTTTTTTTTTTCATAGCTTTTAACCCTCTGAATCCCTTTTGCAGTATATAGACTCTCCAGGAGATAAACATCCAGTTCTGGAATCACAGTAGGAATCACAATGCTCCCTGAGAGCACTTTTGTCCCGATCAAACTCAGCCCCTGGCTGACCAGTGGTACTATGGGTTTCACAGGGAGCCCCTTTCTCTGCCGTGTGGAGGAAGAAGGTGGGGGGCGTGTCCCCCGTCCCCCCCAGGTGCAGGGGAGCACAGTCTGCTGGGACAGCGTCCACCCAGGCCAACACCAGGAAGGAGCTGTGCCCGGCCGAGTGTGGACTCTCGGGGCTGCAGAGGCTCCATGCCCGGGGCCGTGGCCCCCGCTCTCGGGGAAGGACAGGGCTTGTCCAGCGGCCCTTGCCTGAGTCGTGGTTCCTGCTGGAGACAGTCTGCCTATCGTGTACTCGGCTAATTGTCTTCGCAAAGCTGACCCAGAAGTTAATTTTTTTCTCCAAAAAAAAAATATGAGAAAACACTGTGACTCTTGCAGCACAGGTCAGCGACTTTCACAAAAACGGCTCACTGGACAGTGCTCAAGTGAGACTCTGCAAACTGGGGGCCAGACAGATGGGCGAGCTCAGCCCCGGGCACTGCATGGTCTCCCGAGCACAGAGCCTGGAGCAGCGCTCAGCACTGTCAGATCATCCCCCCCCAAGACCCCCCACCCCCCAAAACTGTTTTTAAGGACCCAAGAAAAAAAGAGGTGACATGTCCAAGAAAGCACAGCCTTGGGGAAAGCCCGAGTGGACCCTGATAGCCAGGGGATGTGCCCGGCCGGATTCGCTAACTGGAGGGACGCAGGCCCTGCCCGCGCATGCTGGCCTGGGGCGGGGGGTGCGGGTCCTGGAGTCGGACGTGGGGAGCCTTTCTGTGCCGGGAGCACTGGCGCTCCAGGGGCCCCGCCCAGGCCCCACGGCCGGACAGCAGAGCCGGGGCCATGCGCGGGCAGGGGGTTTCCGAGGGAGCTTGGGGAGGACCGGGGTTCACTGTGCAGCTGCACGGGGGTCCCGGGCCTGTGGGAGAGATCAGAGCCCGAGAGCCGGGGTGGGGGGTGAGGCTGCATCTGGTAACGACACGCCCAGCAGGGTTTCTCCCCAAAGTGCTGCTCCGTCCAGCGCTGGGCCACCGAGCGGGAGCGGGAGCCGGGGCTGTGCCCTCGGTGCATGGTGGGGTCCCCCTCCAACTCCGACTCGCCTCCGCTTAGCTCGCTTACCGGCTGGCCAGCCATGGGCATGGCTGGTGCTCCTGGCTGTGGTGCCCGCACCCAGAACCAGGGGGCCCCAGCGTCAGTGCCCGGTGTAGAGTTCTTTATTTTGGGGGGGTGGTGGGCACACCCAGTGATGCACAGGGCTTATTTCTGGCTCTGCACTCAGGAATTACTCCTGGCAGTGCTCAGGGAACCATATGGGATGCTGGGAATCGAACTCGGGTCGGCTGCGTGCAAGGCAAACGCCCTCCCCGCCGAGCTATGGCTCCAGCCCTGATAAGATAGGAGACCACAAGACCATCTCGGCAGTCTTGGGCGTTTCCAGGACTGAGTTTCCTGTTTAGAATCTGACGGGTTTGGGCTCAGAACAGCTCAGTCCTGTGTTTGAGCCGCATGCCGAGGGAGGCTGTTGGCCCCGCGTGTCCCCGAGTGCTGCCGGCTGCCATGCCCAAACCAGCCCACCTGAGGCCCCCCCGTGACCGCGCCTCGCTGTCTGAATTCCAGGTCACGACGGACGGCAAGCCCAAGATCATCGACATCATCGACACCACGGGCAGCGGCGACGTGAGCACGGCCACCGTGGTGGAGGCCAAGGACGGCGTGGTCACCGGGCTCTCGGGGAGGACGCTGAAGGTACCGCGGCCGCGCCCGGGCGGGGTCAGGCCGGGATTGGGCCGGGGTCAGCCTCTGGGGCTTGGCGTTTCTGTGCGGGCGCCCCGGGCCTCTCGGGTTCGTAGTGTGACTTTGGGGGAGAGGCCGAGTGAGTCACCCGCGGCTCTTTGGGAATCTGCCACGGTGGTGCACCAGGGCTGCTGTGGGCACGGGCTGGGGGGGCCCGTCCCCCTGGGGGGGCGCATGTGGGGGGGCTGCAGTAGGCCCCATGGGCGTCCGTGCCTGGTCCCCATCGGGCAGGAGGGACTCTACGAGGGGGGTGTCCGCTGGAACTGGCGCTTCCCTCACATCCCCCGGCTGTGTCCTCTGACCCCTCCCGCCAGCGGCTGTGTGCGGGGGCTGGGCCTGCAGCAGGGCGGGGCAGTGGGGGTCTCAGGGCATTCTTCATGGTCGGGCAGTGCCGTACCCTTGGGTTCCCCCCAAATGCTGAGTATTTTAATTTGGGGATAGAAAGATGTCCCAATGATAACTTTTCTTTCTTTTTTAATTCCTTCATAATTTTCCCAGGAAACTTGAGCACAGAATATTAATTCATCATTATGAACTTAAATGATGGCTATTTTTTGGGGGGTAGGGGAGTATTGTCCCATTTTATTAGGATTTTAAAAGCACTTTCCCTAGTGTTTCTGTTTTGCTTCCTCCTCTTCCTCCCCTGCCCTCCCTCTCCCCCTCCCCCTTCCTTCCTGCCCGGAGCTTCCCCTGAGCCTGCCTTGGGGTCGCTGGGCCCTGGCAGCTCGGGGCTGGCGAGGCCCAGAAGAGGGGACGGGCAGGGTCGTCTGCTGGGGGGCCTGAGAGAGCAGGAGACGCCCTGCTCCTCCGTAGGATGCTCCTGGCTTTGGAGGGGCCTGGTGGAGGGGAGGGAGCTGAGTGGCTGTCAGCACCCAGAGACCCGCGTGCAGCGGGGCTGGGCGGGGCCCTCCCTCTGCCCACTCCTCCTCTGCTCTTCCAGGGGAGATCCTGTTCCTGCACCCTGTCTTTTTTTTAAAGGTTAGTTTTTTGTTTGTTTGTTTGTTTGTTTAATTTTATTGAATCACTGTGAGATAGTTACAAGCTTTCATGTTTGGGTTACAATCTCACAATGATCAAACACCCATCCCTCCACCAGTGCACATTCCCCATCACCAGTATTCATTCCCAGTATACCCCCCCTTTCCCACCCTTCCCCTGCCTCCATGGCAGATAATATCCCCCATACTCTCCCTTTACTTTGGGGCATTATAGCTTGCAACACAGACACTGAGAGGGCATCATTTTTGGTCCATTATCTACTTTCGGCACACATCTCCCATCCTGACTGATTCCTCCAGCCATCATTTTCTTAGTGATCCCTTCTCTATTCCATCTGCCTTCTCCCCTCCGTTCATGAAGCAGGCTTCCAGCTATGCGGCAATCCTCCTGGCCCTTGTATCTACTGTCCTTGGGTGTCAGCCTCATGTGATGTTATTCTATACTCCACAAATGAGTGCAGTCCCTCTATGTCTGTCCTCTCTTTCTGACTTTTTTCATTTAGCATGATACGATCCATTTATAAGCAAATTTCATGACTTCATCTCTCCTAACAGCTACATAGTATTCCACTGTGTAAATGTATCAAAGTTTCTTTAACCAATCATCTGTTCTAGGGCATTTGGGTTATTTCCATATTTTGGCTATTGTGAACAGTGCTTCAATGAATATATATGCACAGATGTCATTTCTATTGTGCGTTTTTGCATCCTCAGGATATATTTCCAGAAGTGGTATTGTGGAGTCATCTGGAATCTCAATTTTTAGTTTTTGAAGGACTGTCCATATTGTTTTCCAGAAAGGTTGGACCAGTCACAGTGAAAGAGCGTCCCTTTTTCTCCACATCCACTCCAGCACTTGTTGCTGTATTTTGGTTACTGTTCTGTATTTTGGTTACTGTTTCTTTTGAAGTGCAGAAGCTTCTTAGTTTGATGTAGTCCCATTTGTTTATGTTTGCTTCCACTTGCATGGTCGGTGCTGTTTCATCCTTAAAGATGCTTTTAGCTTCAATGTCATGGAGAGTTCTGCCTACATTTTCCTCTATGTACCTGATAGATTCATGTCTTATTTTGAGGTCTTTAATCCACTTTGATCTGACTTTTGTGCCTGGCATTAGACAGAGGTCAGAGTTCATTTTTTTGTGTGTAGCTATCCAGTTTTCCCAGCACCACTTGTTGAAGAGGCTTTCCTTGTTCCACTTCACATTTCTTGCTCCTTTGTCAAAGATTAAGTGGTCACATATTTGGGGGTCTGTGACAGAATATTCAACTTAGTTCCATTGGTCTGCAGGTCTGTTTCTAGCCTAATACCTTGCTGTTTTAATTACTACTGCTTTGTAGTAGAGTTTGAAGTTGGGGAAGGTGATGCCACCCATCTTCTTTTCCCCAAAGATTGCTTTAGCTATTCGTGGGAGTTATTGTTCCATATTAATTTCAGGAGTGTCTTGTCAATTTTTAGTTTTTGAAGGACTGTCCATATTGTTTTCCAGAAAGGTTGGACCAGTCACAGTGAAAGAGCGTCCCTTTTTCCCCACATCCACGGCAGCACTTGTTGCTCTTGTTCTTCTGAATGTGTACCAGTCTCTGTGGTGTGAGATGGTATCTCATTTTGTTTTGATTTGCATAAATGATATTTATCATGGGTATCCTGATAGGGACTGCATTAAGTCTGTATAGTGCTTTGGGCAGTATTGCCATTTTGATAATGTTAATCCTCCCTATCCATGAGCAGGGGATGTGCCTCCATTTCCTAGTGTCCTCCTTTATTTCTTGAAGTAGTGTTTTGTAATTTTCCTTGTATAGGTCCTTCACCTCTTTGATTAAGCTGATTCCAAGGTACTTGATTTTCTGAGGTACTATTGTCAATGGGATTGTTTTATTAATATCTCTTTCTTCTCTTTCATTATTTGTATATAAGAAAGCCGTGGGCTTTTGGGTGTTGATTTTGTAACCTGCCACTTTACTATATCGACCTATTGTTTCTAGGAGCTTTTCTGTAGAGTCTTTAAGGTTTTCTAAGTATAGCATCGTATCATCTGCAAATAGTGATAGCTTGACCTCTTCCTTTCCTATATGTATGCCCTTGGTATCTTTTTTTATCTAACTGCTATGGCCAGGACTTCCAGTACTGTGTTGAACAGGAGTGGCGAAAGCGGGCAACCTTGTCTTTCCTGCACCCTGTCCTAAACGCCATAACATACCCACGCATTTTCAGGGGCTTTTGCTTGCACTCTTTCAGACCACTGGCTTTCTAAAACCTCCTCTCCTTGTTCCTTTGTCCTCTTCTAATTTTAGTAGCATTTCAGTTTGACATCACTTTTTCAGATTGTCAGTATTTAGTCTTCCCTCTTTTTTACAAAAACAAAACCAAAAAAACCAAAAACACTCCCGATCTGAGGAATGATTTGACCAGCTCTCACCCCGGCCTGTGGTGTGGCCCTTCCCTGAGACCGTGCATGTGCTCTTCCCAGAGACAGTGCGTGTGCTCTTCCCAGAGACAGTGCGTGTGCTCTTCCCAGAGACAGTGGGGTGTGCTCTTCCCAGAGACAGTGGGGTGTGCTCTCCCCAGAGACAGTGGGGTGTGCTCTCCCCAGGGACAGTGGGGTGTGCTCCGGCAGGACGGCCAGTCTGAAATGCGAGAGCCTGAGGACTCTGCTGCAGGGAACATTGACACTCCCCCTGGCTCTTGGCTTACTAGGAAAATGTTGAGTGTATTCAGCACTCTCCAGAAAAGAGGCATCACTTAGTAAAGGGCGTCTATTTCATGTGGAAACAGCATGTGTGACAGGGCATGAGCATTGTGGCATGTGTTTCAGATAGTTTAAAGACACCAAGAGGGGGCTGGAGCGATAGCACAGAGGGTAGGGCGTTTGCCTGGCACGCGGTCAACCGGGGTTGGATTCCCAGCATCCCATATGGTCCCCCTGAGCACCGCCAGGAGTAATTCCTGAGTGCAGAGCCAAGAGTAACCCTGAGCATCGCCAGGTGTGACACCCCCCCCCCCAAAAAAAAGCCGCCAAGAGGATGGACACCCGGGCCTCTGAGTCCGTGTCCGAGTGACCGCTGCCCCGTGAAGCAGAGGGGATTCCTCGGGCGCCCCCGCGTGACGTGGGCTCCATGTGGGCTCAGAGCCGTGGCTGTGACTTGCCTTTGCTGCTTGTCTCCAGGCAGCAAACCTGCCCGTACTGTGGAGGAAACCAAAACTCGTGACTCCTGAAGCTTTGGGCTTCAGGGGACAGGACGTTTTGGTCTCATAATTAAAAGTAATCTATTGTCTTTGGGGAGGTTGGTGGTCACACCCTGCGATGCTTCGGGCTTAGTCCCGGCTCTGCACTCAGGATTTACTCCTGGCATTGCTCAGGGGACCACATGGGATGCTGGGATGCAAGGGATCGAACCCGGGTCAGCCACATGTAAGGCAGGCGCCCTCCCCACTGTACCATCGCTCCAGCCCCAGTCTGTTGTCATGTTTAAATTGCATTTTGTTACATTTATCAAGAGATTGCAAGCTTACTAACTTGCAGTGAAACAAGTCACATGAGAGTTGGTTTCTTGGCTTTATATGACTATAATCTAAAGTGAGTAAAAGAGTCGTGCATGCAGCACAATGGATATACATTAATTTTTATTAACTTTTTTTGTGGGCAGGGAGGCACACCCAGCAGTGCTCATGGCTTTACTCCTGACTCAGGAATTGCTCACAGCGATGCTTGGGGGACACTATGGGATGCTGGGGATTGCACCCAGGTCGGTCTTGTGTAAAGGCAAACGCTCCCCCCGCCCCCGCCTGTGCCGTCACTCTGGCCCCCGACTTTAAAGAATTCTGGACTGCGGGCCAGAGCCATGGTAGAGCGAGGAGGGCACTTGCCTTGTACGTGGCCAACCTGCGTTCCCTCTCCGGCACCCCGTCCTGTGGTCCCCCTGGGCGATGATTGGTGTGGTCCCAAACCAGCCAGCCGAAGAGCCATTTCCCCTCCCCGTGCCTGGGTGGTGGATGGGGGAGGAAGAGGTGGGTGTCTGCCGCTAGAGACGGCACAGGCCAGTGAGGCCGCACGTTGGAAGCACTTAATAGGCTCTGGAGCTGGCTGGACTGCTCTGTTTATGGATGAGAAGAAAGGATCGAGAGAGGCATGAAGTGGCCCCTCCGCGTACTCAAGCCAGCTGGGCCAGCTCGAACCCTTCCACGGAAGCGCCTTTTCCTCGGCAGTATTGGAAAACTCGTAGCGAGTGACCCGTGTACTTGTTTCCTGTAGATTCCTGCAAGCTGGACAAACCCTTCGGGCAAATACCATATCGGCATAAAGAATGGCTATGACTTCTACCCAAAGGCGCTCAAGGAGAGGATGCAGGTAAGAGACACGTGCTGCTGGGGGGCCTCTCGGCTTTCCCACGTGGCTCTCCCCAGCGGGGGCCCGGCGGGCGGCTGGCCACCGGGAGCCGTGCTCTGAACCCGGGTACTTCAGGACGTAACATTTTTGTGCATTTGGATTTTTCTTACGGGAGCTTCTGTTGGAGTTTAGAGGGGATTTTTTTTTTTTTAACCTCAGAGCTGGAAGAGAGCTGCCCTAAGTCAGGGCTTCCCCGTTGCCTCACTTCTGTTCCCGTAGTCCCGGTGACTTGTCCCGTTAAGTGTTTTCGAGCCCGGCGTCGCTCGGGTCCCTGGAGTGTGAGGAACCGTCTCGGAAGCGGAGGAGCCTGCCTTGGGGGCATGGTGCTCCCGCCCAGGCTGCCCCTGTCCACGGTACTCAGGATCGTGCTTGCCACCTGCCTGGGCAGCTGCTGGGTGCCTGGCAGGTGGTCAGTGCGAACAGAAAGTTGGTGTTGGGCAGTGCCGGGATGGCTGCGCTTGTAGGGCTGGTGCAGGGCCGGCTGGGGCCGAGGAGCCAGGCCAGGGTGCCTCCCGTGAGAGCAGAGCCGCCTGCTTGCGGGGGCGCGTGACCCCCGGGCTGTGGCATGTTGCAGTCATCCTTTGAGGACTCTCGACAGTCATTCGCTTTGAGCTGACAGTCATTCGCTTTGAGGACAGTCATTCTCTTTGAGGACAGTCATTCGCTTTGAGCGAGTGCTGTGCCACCCGGGGTTGGCGGGGGAGGGGCCGGGGTGTGGCCCTGGGGACCCCGCCCCAGTCTCACGGGCGTGGCCCTGGTAGAAACAAGAGTAAGTGATGTAAATCTGAGGGTGAGGTGCTGAGGCACCTGGCGCTGGGAGGCGTGTCCACGGGAGGGCTCGCAGGCACACAGGCACACAGAGGCGGGGGCAGCAGCGCCACATTCTCGGGCCGGGCGGGTCCTGGGGGAAGGGATTTCTGGGACTGGGAGACTCCGTGGCAGCACCCCGGGGGGAGGGGGGGCGCAGTTTCGGTAAGGCACAATCCCGAGTGGGGAAGGGGACGGAGAGGGAGCACGGGGGGCCAGCCTGCCCGGCGCCTGCCCCGACGTGCAGGAAGTGCGTTCATGTTAAACGCCTGTGGAGTGACCGGTCCTCTGGCCGCCTGCGCCCAGCCAGAGGATGTGAACTAGCGCCTGTGACGCCTCCAGAGATGTCTGGCGCCGCCCTAGAAACTCGGTTCCTAAAACCTGGGGGCGCTGAGGTGACTGGGCCGTCGCTGTTTCACGGCCGACCTGCGGCTCTGTGAGCTTGGTTAGAGCCCCTTCCGTGTGCTCCTGTGTGGGGACTGCGGCTGCGCCGCTGGCCGCAGGACACGGCGCGTCACCGGGCACGGGCCCCGTAGTAATCGCGCTTCCTGTCTCTGCAGAAAGAACGTAAAGAGAAGATCTGGGACCCGGTGCACAGGGTGGCCCTGGCCGAGGCCTGCAGGAAGCAGGAGGAGTTCGAGGTCTCCAACGGCTGCTCTTCCCAGGTTGGCCCCCTCCCGTTACCCCCCTGCACCGACTCCTCTTCTCGGGGGCTTGCTATCCGTGTCACGTCACCGTGGCTCTGCTTGCCAGCTTCCCACGACTTCTTAGTGAAGACCCCGTGTATGTGTGGGAGCGAAACCACATGTGGGTCTCGCGCTCACTCCTGGGCAAGCACTGTCTGAGCACTGTGAGTCTCGCCGCTGGGGGAGCACTGTGAGCCTCGCCAGTCCATCTCCTCTGCCTCCGGGTCCTGGCTGCCTGAGCCCGGCTCCGTGCGTCGGCCGAGTAGAGCGGCTGTATGGAGGGGACCCCGGCGCGGCTGCTCTGGCCCCGCACTAGGTTGTGGCCCCGGGTGCCATGGGGCACCGTGCGCGGCGCTGCAGAGAGAGATGCCGCGGAGTGTTGTCTAGACGGCGCCTGGTGGGGGTGACCCGCAGCAGTGTGTCCGCTCCCGTGCTGCTCCCTGCCCTTACCCCTTAACACCGTCCCGAGCACGTCATTGAACAGCAGCGGCGTTTGCTGTGTCCCCGGAACCCCCCGCGCTGGGGGGCGGGAAGGAGCCCAGGGAGCCCCGACAGTGCTCGAAGCAACCCCAGGTTTCCTTTTCCTTGCCGTGGTCCAAATGGCAGCTTCTAAGACGGCCGGTCCCCCAACACCCAAGAGAAAAGCAGGCGTGTCCCAGCCCCGGGCCAGCCGGGTGTAGGCTCGTGACCGGGTCCAGCGAGAGCCCTTGCAGTTGCTTCAGCCCCTGTTCTTCCACGCTGGGCTAAGCGCAGCACTCCAGGGCTGCTCCTGGTGGTCAGCTTTAGAAAAGACAGATCTGGGTTGCAGCACCCTTTTAACTCTGTGTACCCAAAAGAGGGGGTAAGTCTCTTTTCCTTTGAGGAGGTAAAGATTGACTGAAAAGCGGGCTAACTGAGCATTTTGGAACATCTGTATTTATTCAGATAGACCCAGTCTAGCATAGTATATAGTTTAAGACAAGTAACTGTGGGGCTGGAGTGATAGCACAGCGGAAAGGGCGTTTGCCTTGCACTCAGCCAATCCGGGTTCGATTCCCAGCATCCCGTATGGTCCCCCAAGTATTGCCAAGAGTAATCTCTGCATCGCCGGGTGTGACCCAAAAAGCAAAAACAAATAAAAATTTAAATTAGAAAAAGCAAACAAACAAGTAAAATGGTTGAAGCCTAGGAAATTCTTGGTTTGGTCAGTGGAAGTGGTTCTAATAGCTTGAACATCCAGAGCGTGTGCATGTGTGTGGTAGCTTGGGGAATCCTAAAGAATGATTAGTTGTGGGGATTTTGGGGGGTCTTAATCAAATTTGAGATGGCAGTTGCTACTCTCGGCAAACATCTGATTTAGTAAATAACGTAAGTGGCTGACACCAATTAGAGGAAGCGTCATCTTTTAGTATTTCATTCAGAATCGATTCTATCCCATTGCATTGGACTGCAGCCTGCATGTATGTGGAAAGAGCGTATCATATCACTGTATCACTGTCATCCCGTTGCTCATCGATTTACTCAAGCAGGCACCAGTAACATCTCCATTGTGAGACTTTTTGTTAATGTTTTTGGTATATTGAAATCGCCACGGGTAGCTTGGCAGGCTCTGCCGTGCGGGCGAGATACTCTCAATAACTTGCCAGGCTCTCCGAGAGGGACGGAGGATTCAAACCCGGGTTGGCCATGTGCAAGCCAAATGCCCTAGCTGCTAGGTATTCTTTCATTTTCCCAGAGTAGAAATTGTATTGAATCACATTGTACCTTGTGTGTTTTTTTTTATTAAAAAAAATTTTGTTTAATGAATCACCATGAGGCAGTTACAGATTTACAGAGTTTCGCACTTACATTTCAGTCATACAGTGATCGAGTACCCATCCCTCCACCAGTGCCCATTCTCCGCCACCAGTGTTCCCAGTACTCCCCCTCCCACCCCCCCACCCCCAGCTCTGTGTCAGGCACATTCCCCTTTACTCTCTCTCCTCTGGGGTGTTGTGGTTTGCAATGCAGGTATTAAGTGACCGTCATATTTGGTCTGTAGTCTACTGTCAGCATGCATCTCCCATCATTTTCTTTTTTTAATTTCTTAGGCAAATAAACTAATCAAAGAGGAGCTCCAGAGCCAAGTGGAGCTGCTGAATTCCTTTGAGAAGAAATACAGTGACCCCGGCCCCGTGTACGACTGCTTGGTTTGGCATGACGGTGAAAGCTGGAGGTAACCACCACGCCGCCCACTCACTTCTGACGGCTGCTTCTGTCCGGGCCGCTGGCTCGGTAGGAGAGTGAGGGGCAAAAAGAAGGCGGGACGCAAGCTCAGGGTTTTTCTTTGAGGGACAGTAGGACCCCAGAGGCCCCGGGTTTGGCTCAAGTGGGCATTAGTGGCACTAAGCAAGATGGCATGGGAGCCACAGAGAAAACGCTGCAGCTCAGCGTGGCCGAGGGTCTGCCCGAGTGCTGAGAAGGGAGAGGAGGCGAGAGGGGAGGCGTGACTTGGGAGTAGAGTTGAGCACGACCTGCAGCCAGCGGGGAGCCCAGCGGAGGCCCGCTCCACCTCGGGCCTGCGTCCTCGTGTGCCCCGGGTGCGAGCGAGCCCTGCCTGGAGAGTTTGCGGGTCCGCGCACCGTGTTCCCATCTGCATGCGCTGTGTCCAGGCTGGCGTGAGACACGGGGGCTTGACGCCGGCCCGCCTGCCGCTCGGTCCTCCGGCCCCTGCCGCCCGTCCCAGACCTGCTCTAGGCTGGGCCTTGCTGTCCTCGTGAACTTCGATCAGTTTGGAAATGAGCGTGTGCCCTCCACCAGACCCCTCGTGTACGTGGAGTGTACCTTGCCTACCGCCAGCCAGGGCCTCTCGCAATGAAATGTGAAACCGAGCACAGCGGGGAGGGCATTTGCCTTGCACGCAGCCTACCTGGGTCCGATCCTCGGCATCCCATATGGTCCCTCCAGCACCGCCAGGGGTAATTCCTGAGTGCAGAGCCAGGAGTAACCCCTGAGCATCGCTGGGTGTGACCCAAAAAGGAAAAAAAAAAAAAAAAGGATTGTTTTTGGGGCCTGACAGCAGTGCAGTTGGAGGGCACTTGCCTGGCTCCCTCGCCCGGGTTCCACCCTGGGCCACGCTGAGCCGGGAGTAAGGTCTCAGCAGGGCCGGTACAGCCCCAAGGCAAAAAACGAAGACAAGAATCGTTGAGTAGCGTGAGCTTCTCCTTGTACTGACGCGAGAGGCCCTGAGTTCAGTTGTGAGTTTGTTTCCTTCATGGTGCGCTGGCTGGGGAGCGGCTGATGTAGCAGTGAGCCCTGGGGTTGCTTTTGTGGACAGGGCTGTTGGGGTTTGACTAACTGGACCACTTCCTGTGCTCAAAACTCCAGCTTCCGGGATGGAGCCGTTTCACGTGGTCGTGTGGTGTCGGGGGGAGCCCAGGCCCTTCACACCACGGCCCAGCTCCCGCCCCTGCACCCGGCCCGGGCACCTGCTCCGCCCACTGTGCGCCCCGTCATAGGGTCGTAGGGCAGCTCCCCGCCATGTTTCCCTCGGCCTACCGGCAGAATGTCCCCCGGCCCTGCGATTTTGCTGGAAAGGGCATGATAAAAGGCATGATTTCATCTTTTTTTTTTTTTTAATTTTTTAAAAAAAATTTCATCTGTTGATCAAAATCTTCAGAGTAGCATTTTGTTGTGTATTTACACCCCTTTATCTTTTATTCCGTCATCTACAAATAGGCGCTTTGGGCATTTTCCTGTATTAGCTCTTTTAAACTTAGCTTCAGTAAGCACTGATGGTGCCCGTGATGCTGCCGTGACTGATTCATGTTCTCCAGGCACTCTGGGCGTGGGCTGGCTGGATGCTGGTAGTTCTGTTTTCCAGGTGTTCAGCCTGTGTCACACGGTTATTCACATGGGTTGTGCTCATTTACATTCCCACTGAAGGTGCCTGGAGCTCCCTTTTTCTCTCCAACACTTCACCACTTGTTCCTCGATGTCTTTTTGCCACAAACTGTTCTCGAAGGTGTGTGACAGTGCCTGTCCTTGTCACTCGGGAGCCCTGCGCGTGCCCCTGCTCCTGCGCCTCCTCTCGGGAGCACTGCCGGGTACAGCCCGGGGCCGCGTCAAAGCAAGTGCCTTCCCCACTCCGCTTTCTCTCTGCCCCTCTTCTGCCCATTGTGAAAATGTGTGTTGTGTGTGTGGTTTTGGTTCTTTTTTCATTTTTTTTCCATACTGTAGGAGCACTGCTATTTATTCAGCCATTGATTAAACTGAATTGGGCATGAACTCCACATTACTTTTAAAAAAATTTTTTTTGATTTTGTAAGTTAGTTCACAATGTCTGATTACATTCAATATTCAAACACCCATCCCACCACCATTCCACCTTCCCACCACCAAATTCAGGGTGTTTCCCTCCCAAACCCCAATCCCTGTCCGAAAACACAACCGAAATAATAGATTTCATTTTGTCTGTTACGAAGAACTACTGAGCATGCTTACAAAAATGTGTTCGTATAGGAAACACTGTGAAGGTTGTTCTATTTTGGCAAGAGCCATTGAGACATTCTACAGGATATCACTAACATGTTACAGTTTGGGTGATGTGAGCGTTGGTATATATAGCTGAAACTATGTATACATGCATATATATATATATACACATATGTTTCCCTCTGTGATTTGTTGCCTGCTCTCTGAGCCCCATCAGATGCTGTGTGCTAATTATGGGGAAGAGGTAGGGCGTGTCTTAGGATGTGTCCTGGAGTATGTTTACTCACATATGGGAGGCTCGGCCCCAGTGCCTGGGGAGGGTCCTTGAGCGTGGTGGCGGTTGGGTGGTGGAGGGTTTTGGCTGCTGGGGCTGGGTCCCTTGGGGCGGGGAGGGCTCTCACCCGCCCCCCTCTGGGGCGCCCCGTGTGGCTGTGAGGCGCCGGCCCGCTGGCATGGCTGTGGGCGCCTCATGCTATGCTCCCTTTCGGGAGAAGCAGCTGTGTGACGCGATTGTGTGATGCGATTATCTGGAGCCCGCCGGATCTTTTTCCTTTTTTACTGATCGTGTAAACCCCTCACCTCCCCCAGACCTCGGCACCTTCTCCAGGGATGCATTTGGCTGGTGGTTGGTGTTCCTGTGCTTTTTGTACTTTTTTTGATTTTTTTGCTTTTTGGGTCACACCCGGCAATGCTCAGGGGTTACTCCTGGCTCTGCACTCAGGAATTACCCCTGGCGGTGCTCGGGGGACCATATGGGATGCTGGGATTCGAACCCGGGTCGGCCGCGTGCAAGGCAAACGCCCTACCTGCTGTGCTATCGCTCCAGCCCCGCTTTTTGTGCTTTCCTTCCCGGGGCCCTGGGCATCAGTGCACAGACATCTCTGACACTGCCTTGTGGTTTTCTCTCTCGGGGTTTCAGGTCTTGAAACTAGGTTTCGAGTTCTAGAATTAAAGTAGCTCTGCAGTTTCCACTCTAGCTAGAGTTTGCCCGTGCTCCTTCCTGGCAGGTCTTGGGGGCGGTGGTCTGGGGACCCTGGCTTCCTGGCAGGGCACCTTCCTGCCCCCAGGGGAGTGGTTTGTACCTGGCTGTCCCCAGCAGCTCCTGTGGGCGGGGGTTTCTTTCTCCCTGCGCTGGCCCTGCTTCCTGGGTGTGGGCTCGAGTCCGAGTCCCGATTCTGCTGGGTTACTCGTGTGCCCGTGTCATGACCCACTCATAAGGTTTCAGCACTGCAGGGCGCCCTTCTGAAGGAGGGGCGTTCTCCCGTGATCCAGTACTGACTCGCCTCTGAGAGAGATTTATGGGGAGTCCCTGCTGCTGCTGGCGCCGAGAGGGTTAATGACGTGTCGGCCTAGATCCATCCTGACCCGCACGCATTAGTCAGGACAGGTTTTGCCTCCGTGGTCAGCGGTGACTTTGGTGTGCATAGGCAGGCGTGCGCCAGTTTGCAAACAGCTTTGGACAAAAAGGCTTAAAGCCACCATTTGTATTAGTAAAGTTTTTAAAACTATAGCACTATAGCACTGTCGTCCTGTTGTTCATCGAGTTGCTCGATTGGGCACCAGTAACGTCTCCATTGTGAGACTTACTGTTTTTGGCATATCAAATACGCCAGGGGTAGCTTGCCAGGCTCTGCCGTGTGGGTGGGATACTCTCGGTAGCTTGCCGGGCTCTTTGAGAGGGATGGAGGAGTGGAACTCGGGTCAGCCACATGGAAAGCAAATGTCCTACCTGCTGTGCTGTCGCTCCAGTCCATATCAGAACTTTTTAAAACTATGCTTGGTAGATGTTGGTACATTCGCTGTGGGGTAATTTGACGGTCATTTTTGGTGATTAGCCTTCAGTGAGTTTAAGTGTGAGAACGAAGATGAGATGGACTGTGAAGGAAATACTAGAGAGGGAACTGAGAACGTGTAGAAAATACACCAATCGCCACCAAGGCCTTGAGCGGCGAGCTCGAGTGAGCATGAGGGCCTTGCTCTGTGGGCCCCGGCCGGAGCATGGCTTCCCGAAGCCCGGGAACCCAAATCAGTGATGGTACTGTTGATAGTCGTCCTCAGTTCTCTCGCAGATTCTTTGGTACTAGAAATGACATTCCATCAACATTTTTTTAAAATATCAAAAATCACGAAACAGCAGAGTTGAGTTTTTTTGTGTTTCCTGGAGTACCTACTACAGTGTATCACGTGATTGTGTATATTGCGTTTATGGGTTTGGCTCCCGCAGTCCCTCTCAGACTTAACTCTGGGGTTTGTCGGGGGAGGGGGGTTGGTTGTGTTGTTTTGGGTTTTTTGTTAGAGAATCCCGGTGAGTGGAGGTTTCTGAAGGAGAGCGGGGCACGGGCGGAGGCCTGGGTGACAGCGCTGCGGCCATCCTGAGGCAGGGACTGACCCGGAGAGCTTCGCTTTTTTCTTTTGCTTTGACCTTATGAGAATGTCAGGTCTGTGCCCTCCGGCTCCTGGGCCCGTGATTCCACCGACGGTCACACCTCTGCCCTTGTCAGGTGTCCCTGGTGGGACAGGGGGTGTCGAACGTTCAGCGTGGAGTGTGGCCCGGGAAAGTCCTTGGTGCCATGCGGTGCTTTATCTTAGGTTCCTTTGTGGCCTTGGTGGAAGCTGTATTCCTGTAGGAAATCAGACCCAGCAGACACAGGGAGAGAGGGCAGGGGCGGGTGCTCCCTGCACACGGGCTCCTGGACGCTCCCCTGCCCCCCCCCTCGAGTACTGTCCCCCCACCGCCCCCGCTCCCGGCTGTCAGGCTTGGCTGTGCTTCCCTGATGTGGCCGTGCTGGGGGCCAGGCCAGGCCAGGGATGGGACCCAGAGCCTCCCACATGGCGGGCGGGCGCGTGCCCTGGTCCTTTGCACCGTCTCCCCCGTGGTCTCCGAGCGTCCTCGCTGGGGAGGCGCGGCTGGGAGGCTGGCGAGGGGCTTTCCCGAGAAGGAAGGACACTGACCGACCCCTGCTTCTCCCCTTGCAGAGCGTGCATCGACTCCAACGAGGACGGGGACTTGAGCAAGGCGACGGTGCTCAGGAGCTACAAGGAGGCGCAGGAGTACGGTTCCTTCGGCACCGCCGAGATGCTCAACTACTCGGTCAACATCTACGACGAGGGGAACGTGCTCTCCATCGTCACCAGTGGAGGTGCCCAGCCCGGGGCCTGCCTGCCACTGAGGAGGCGGGAGGGGCTGGGCGAGCTTGCGGGTTCCCCAAGGGGCTGAGAAACTGTTTTCCAGGAAACAGGGCGGTGGACCGCTTAAGTTTGGGCACTTCGCCACGAGCAACTCTGCCGGCCCTAGTAAGCTCACTGTGTTGGCACAGTTGGCGCTTCTGCATCACCACCGCCCAGATGGGGCAGTAAATCCGTGTCGGAGCCACGTGGCTCCAGGACTCTGCTCTGGGGGCTGACCCTGGAGGGCCTGGGGGGTCTAGGGCAGGAAGGAATGTCACAGCAGTGAATGCGCCGGTGGTGACAGATGCTCCGGACAGTTTCTTTTATTTTTATTTTTATTTTTATTCCTTTTTGGGTCACACCCAGTGATGCTCAAGGGTTCCTCCTGGCTCTGACTCAGGAATTACTCCTGGCAGTGCTCAGGGACCATATGGGATGCGGGGATTGAACCGGCGTCAGCCGCATGCAAGGCAAACGCCCTACCCGCTGTGCTGTCACTCCAGCCCCAGCGGACGGTGTCTTGCCGCTGTTGATCGTCTTCATTCCCCCTGTCTAGACGGGGACACGGCCTGCCCTTGTGCTGGTCTTAGGGCCAGTGCCCGAGGTCCAGACATGACTTCCTGTCGTCCCTGCCTTCCCAGGTGCCCACGGGACACACGTGGCCAGCATAGCTGCCGGGCATTTCCCCGAAGAACCCGAGCGGAACGGGGTGGCCCCCGGCGCCCAGATTCTCTCCATCAAGATCGGCGACACGAGACTCAGCACCATGGAGACGGGCACCGGCCTGATCCGCGCGGTGAGGCGGGGGGCGCAGCGGGGCCTGGGGCCGGGGGTGCTGTCGGCGTCCAGGGAGGTGCCCACCTGCACCTCGTGTCCGTCTGTGGCCCTTATTAATGGTGCCGGGACTGAGAATCACAAGGCTGAAGTTCTCTAGAGTCACCTGGGTAGAAAACGTGTTTCTCATTCCTAGTCTGTCTCCTAGGGTGTTTTTACAAACCAGCAGGGCGCGGGACCGAGGTCCCGTCCTGCCCCTAGCCCTGGCCCTCGTCCTGCGCGTGCCCCGGGCCGCCCCCTGGCCTTCTCCAGCACCGCTGGGCCGGGGCGTTGGCCCTTCGAACCCTGCCAGCCTCCGCAGTGCTGGACAGGCGCCCAGACAGGGGCGACTGGTGGGGCAGCTGATGGGCTCAACACTCATGCTCTCTCGGGCAGATGATCGAAGTCATCAACCACAAGTGTGACCTGGTCAACTACAGCTATGGAGAAGCGACCCACTGGCCGAATTCTGGGTGAGCGTCCTTGGCCACTCTCTAGCACGACGACGGCTCTGGCTGGCGCAGGGCCTTTGCTGTCCCTCACACCCTCGGGAGCACGCTTGCTGGCCCAGCCCCGGGCTCCCTCCCCGGGCCGCAGGCTTGCTCCGGCTATCTGTCATTAATTCCGGCCCTGGGCCTGCCAGACGCTCTCAGCCGACTGCAGCCGCTGCTGTCCCCATGCCCCCTTGCCCCCCATGTCCTTCCCCTGTCCTTTCCCCTTGGAGCAGGACACCCCAGCCCCTGGGGCTGCTTTCTGTCCCCTCCTTGAAGGCGCCTTCGCTCCTCCCACCCCGCCACCCTCCCCAGCCGCGCTTCTCGGGGTGTATCTGTGGCGCCTTCACACCGGGAGCTGCGGTTTCCGGCCTCGGTGTCAGCGTGTGTCACCCCCTCTGGTGCCTGCCGAGGGACACTGGCCCCGCTAACCTGGAGCCGGCACTGAGCTGAGCAGATCCTTCCCTCAGACAGCCGGGCCAGAGTTGGTCGCGCTCAGGGCCAGCACCCCACTGGCCGTCCAGCTCCCCCATGGCCCTTGAGCCTTTCATACCATCGCCCTGCACTGTCCACTCTGTTTCCGCTGTCCACCCCCCGCCCCCCGCCCGCCCGCACTGGGACCAACTCGACCTTGTTACACAGGGTGGGTGGGGCCAGGTCCTGCTCCAAGATGGTCCTTGGGTTTGGGTGACATGGACTCAGGGGCAGGGACCACTCGGTGCCGCTGTCCGAGCCCTGGGCCTGGAGCCAGAGGGGGCCTCGCCGTCCGTAGAGGGTGTCCCCGAGTGCACTCACCGTGCTGGCCGTGCTCTCTCCCAGGAGGATCTGCGAGGTGATCAGCGAGGCCGTGTGGAAGCACAACATCATCTATGTGTCGAGCGCGGGCAACAACGGCCCCTGCCTCTCCACGGTCGGCTGCCCCGGGGGCACCACGTCCAGCGTCATAGGTTGGTGTCCACCCCCTCGCAGGCCGAGCTCAGCGCACGCCCCGCGGCTGTTGGCCCGGCCCCTGCGCCTCGTCCCCCAGACTGCAACCTGGCGGGGGGCCTGGTCGCCTGCCCTCAGCCCCGGGGAAGGACCAGTCGGTGCCGAGGGCAGGCGGGTGGGGGTCAGGTTTGGGCACGGCGTGGGGGAAGGGGGGTCGCAGCGGCAGACGGTAGCTAGGACGGGACTCGGAGAGATGCTGCTTCTCCCTTTGCAGAGCCGTGCGTGTGGGACTGTTTATTTGCCCTGACTCTCCCCCACTGATTTCTCCGGGGACCCGCAGGAGGAACGTGGTGTGGAGGAGCGGAGCGTTGCTAGTGCACAAGGCCGCCGGAACGCATTTGTTTATGACGGTGGCTGCTTCTCCCTCCTGCGCTGTGGGACACAATATAGTGTTGTTGTTAGACTGTGCTGGAAACAGATGCTTATCAACCAGACCCTAAGGGACACCCAAGGGAGTCACGATTATAAGAGGAAATAATGAAATTAGTTTCCATTATGGTACCGGCCAACTTGTGGCCCACAAAGCATTTTTAATGAGATACTAGTAAGGAGAACGTACCTAGTAAATGGTAGCTAAGATTTTTTTTTTTAAGTGGGGATAAGAACAAGGCTTATCCCTGTTAATATTTATGATTGGAGCTATGACTAACGACTGGCCCCACCAGTTTTTCTGATCTCTAACTGCATGGCAGTATATGTATCATAGACACAAACTATTACTCATACGCAATAACATACACGGCATAATGCGACATATATATCATAGACACAGGCTCATACACAATAACATACAAGGCATAACACAGAATACACACCATAGACACGCGTCCTGTTACTCATACTAATAACACACATAAGACAACGTACGTATTGCAGACAGGCATACTATTACCCATATACAGCGATGTGTGGGCGTCCAAGTTTTGAAACTGGTCCTTCTTCAAGTGCTCTTCAGAGTAGTGGTGGTGATAGACTCACGCTTTGCCTCCTGGCTCGTGTAGGTCCGACCCTCTTGCTCTGAATTATTCTGTTAGATCGTGTCAAGAGCAGCGCCTGCCAGTGATGTGCCCACTGCGTGCTCAGCTCTGCTTGCTGGGCCGTTTCTTGTTTCTGTTGTTTTTCTTTCGCCCTTGTGGTTTCTGGGCCACACCTGGCAGCGCTCGGGACTTAGAGCTGACTCTGTGCTCAGGGTCCTCCTGGTGGGCTCGGTGGACCCTGTGGGGTGCCAGGGATCAGACACGTATCGGCGGCGTGCAAGGCAAGCGCCCTACCTGCCACACTGTCGCTCTGGCCTCACAAAGGGTTGAAAGGTCTGTTGGAATATACTTGACCTCATTTTCTTATTCCCCGGAGTTCCTGAGTAATTGAACTTTTACAGCTTGGCAGGGGTGCTGGGTCAGGGCCTCACCCAGCAGTGCTCAGGGCCTCCTCCCGACTCTGTTCAGGGATCACTCCTGGTGGGCTCAGGGGGCCGTACTGGGGAGCAGGAATTGAGCCGGGTCAGCCACGTGCCAGGCAAGCGCCTAAACCTCTTTACTGCCTCTCTAGGAACTGCATTCAAGTTTTTCAACTAACGTCTTTTATCCACTCCTCTCCTCTGGGCGAGAAGCCCGCCTGCCCCGTGGTCTCAGTCTGTCCCTGCTGTTGGATGTGTCGTGAGGTTTCCAGCCTCCACACCCTGATTCTGAGTGTCGGAGCGGCAGGACTACGTGGTTCTCCGTATTCTGCTTCAGCTCCTCGGCCTGCGTGCATTTGCCTGTTTGTCCAGGAACTAGGGGATCTTTTGCATAGTACATCTTTGTTATTTGCTTATTCCTGCCGCCGTGTTTGAGGCAAGGGGCATTTTCGGCTGGAAGGGTAGACCTGGGATGTGAGCTTCTTTCAGAACAGAGGCCCTGGGGCCGGAGCACTGGCACAGTAGGTCGGGCATTTGCCCTGGGCCTGACCAGTCTGCATTCAAGCCAGGAACCCCACCAGGAGTGGTTGCCAGGAGTGAGCCCTGAGCTCAGCCGAGTGGGGTCCACACGCTCCCCCACCCCCACACTCCTGCAGAAACAAAAAGGAAGACACGTCTCCAACTAACCCCTTTGATCTTCTAAAATATTTATTTTTTCTTACAGTGATTATTTCTGTTTTTATTGAATCACCGTGAGATACAGTTACAAGCTTTCATGGTTGAGCTTCAGTCATACAATGATCGCACAACCATCCCTCCACCAGTGTACATTCCCCACCACCAGTGTCCCCAGTGTGCCCCGCCCCCACCCGGCCCTCCCGCTGCCTCTGTGTCTGACAGTTTCCTCCATACTCTCTCTCTACTTTCGGGCATTAGGGTTTGCAAAATACTTCAGTACTATAGTTGAAAATACATTCATCTTTCTCTTTTTGCTGTTGCATGGATAGGTAGATAGAGATAGAGAGATAGATAGATAGATAGATAGATAGATAGATAGATAGATAGATAGATAGATAGATAGATAGATAAAGATGCTTCTTAAAAAGTCCTGCTTACCGGGTAGGGCGTTTGCCTTGCACGCGGCTGACCCAGGTTCGATTCCCAGCATCCCATATGGTCCCCCGAGCACCACCAGGGATGATTCCTGAGTGTATGAGCCAGGAGTAACCCCTGTGCATCGCCGGGTGTGACCCAAAAAGAAAAAAAAATAAGTCCTGCTTACTTCCCATGACAATCCCGCTAGACCCTTCTGTGTCTGAGTGACTATTCAGAAGCACGGCCCCGTCCCACGTAAGCGCCTCTTGGCCGAGTCTCCCTGCTGTTCAGCTGGCGGGAGGGAGCGAGGCGTCTGGTGACCGTGGACTCTGCCCACAGGTGTCGGCGCCTATGTCTCCCCCGACATGATGGTTGCTGAGTATTCTCTGAGGGAGAAGCTGCCCGCCAACCAGTACACGTGGTCATCCCGAGGGCCCAGGTAGGTCTGCGAGGACGCGTGGGGCTGCCCCAGGGGCCCGGGGAGTGGCGGTGCAGCCTTCTCCGGAGCCTGAAGCGTCTCCTCCCTTCACTTCTCCCATGTTCCGAAGCGTAGCGTGGACTGTCTTTTGCATCTGTGCAGAAGGACACTGCTAGGCAAACCGTGCAAGTGACATAAGGGAAAGAGAAAAGCAATAGGGGATCCTTCGTGCCTCGTGGAATTGGGTGTGCCTTGGGGGCACTGTTGCGGGAGTAGCTGGGGTGGGGGCCAAGGACAGCCCGATGTTATCCAGCATCTTCCAGAGCGCGAGGAGTCTTGCGCCTTCCTCCACTTCCCGCCATTTTCAGCGTAAGAACTTCATCTAGGAAACACAAGTCAAATACCCCTGTGCAAAGGGCGTTTTTGTCCACACGGTCCTTCACCTTGTGCTTTCAGTAGGAAGAGAACTGACTTTGAAGTGGCCTGGGCCTCTCCGCTCAGACGAGGCGAGGTCATCGTTGCAGTAGAGCAGCGTAGTGACGGGCTGGCGTACCTGCGCTCCTGGGTTTTCTTCCTTTTCCTTTCCCGAGAGCACTCGGCCCGCTCCTCTCCCTCCCTCTCCCCGGGGTGGGAAGAGCCGTCATCAAGGCCAAAGGCAGCTGCAGAAGCAGCACCTGGGACCAGCTCCGGCTCCTCCCCGGGGCTCACGTTCCCACACAGTCGGGAACTTGTCCAGGGCCGCGCCCCAGAAACGAGAGCGCAGCCTTCTGCATGCGTGTTTCTGAAGGCCCGTTGGCTTCAGTCTCCAGGAGGCACCTGCTCTGGCTCCTTGAATGCCAACCCCTGTGTGCCCTGTTCCAGGGGTGAGTGGCCTCAGGTTCCCGGGACCTTTCACTCTCGAGAGGCGTATTAAGTCCCAGCTTATATAATGCCCGAGGACATCCGTGGGGACACTCGCCATGGGACACACACCGTTCCGTTGCTCTCCCTAGTAAACCTCTCGGGTTACCAGGAAAAGGAAAGAGACTTGGAGTCGCGTTCCTCGGGGTCCTGGCACCCGTGGGAGGGCAGTGGCAGGCAGGGGTGGCAGGGATGCTCGAAGCAGCCCTGTCCCTCAGGGGAGCCCGCTGCGGCCACCGAGCATGGACACACAGGAGGGAGCTTTAGGGCATGTTGGGTTTGTGGTTTCTGAGACGTGCCCAGGCCCTGGGTTTGGGCGTGCTGGGAGCTGGGTAGGAAAACCAGTGGACTCCGCCAAAGTGTGAGAGTGCTGAACTGAGTCTCCCGAGTCCAAGAGCCCTCCTGGTCGTCCCAGGGTAGTTTACTGGGTTTAGTTGTTACGGTATAAGATGTGCCGGCCACGCTGACTAACAGCGAGTGTAGTAGTTCCCATGGTTCCGTTTGAGAAATCCGCCTCCCCAGGATTGGTTGGAATGCGGAGGGTTTGCTTAGTCTCCCGTGGATTCCTCAGCTCTGAGGGGCCCCATGCCGGACTCTCGGACCCGTGCACCCCATTCTGTGCTGGGCTGCCTGTGACAGGAGACGGGGGAAGCCTTCTGGGTACCAAATAACGCTTCCACAGGCACACTTGGACTTTTTTTTTTTCACGCCTCGGTTTTAGAGGGAAAATATCACTAACTATAAGACTTTCTGCATACAAGACCTTTTATAATACATGGACTTTTGTTGTTGTTGTTTTTTCATTTGGGGGCCACACCGGCAATGCTCAGGGCTTACTCCTGGCTCTGTGCTCAGGGATCACTCCTGGCAGAGCTCGGGGGACCCTGTGGGATGACGGGGATCAAACCCAGGCGCATCCTGTGCAGAGCAAGCTCCCTGCCTGCTGTGCTCTCTCTCCAGCCCCCCAAAGGCATACATTTTATGTCAGAAATGCCTTATTTCACATCAGAATCTGAACACCTAGAAGGCCTTTCCGGCTAGCTGTGTTAACAGACGGGCAGTTACCCGGGTGAGAGGTTGTCCGCATCACCGTTCTCCCGGTTAGAGTCACCTGCACGGGAGCAGGTGCTCATTGGTGGAGACTGTGGAGCCTGCAAGGGGTGGGAGGACAATGCCCGAAATCTTGGGATCTTTGTGGAGTGACCCAGAGCCACAGAGTGTGTTGGTGGCACGCTTGGCCACTCGCTCCTGTCTCCGTGGAGAGCCAGTCGTGTTTCCGTCGTACACGGGGAGTCTCCTTGCCCCCTGACTGGTGCTCGCTCCTCAGTGTCTGTTTGAAGGTGCGTGGGGCGTGCCGGGAGCCCGATTCGGAGGAAGGAGACACCGCCCTCCTCATTTTCTGCCCACGGGAATGTGGTTCCAGGCTGCACTAGGGCCCCTCGCCAGGAAGAGTCGGAAAAGGGAGGGTCTGGCCAGGGGCTCGGGGACCCGGTGCCGGGCTGCGACCCTCCCCCTGCTTGTGCATGGTGGAGGCGATGCTGTGTCATGGCCCCCTGGTCCCGCTCGGGGCCACAGGGCGTACTGGGGGCCGTGCGTTCCTGCCCGACCCCTCTGTGCTGCAGGGGACGCGCTGGAGTCCCGTCCGGGGTCTGTGGGCGGAATAAGCCCCGTTACTGTAAGAAGTTTCCCCAGTTCCCAGGAGCGTAGTGTGAAAGGCAGCGCTTAGGACGTTGGAAGGGGTGACGTGGGCCCCACTGTTCCCGCTGGGCAGTGCTCTCGGGTCCACAGAAGTACGTTCTTTAACGAGTTGGAGCAGCAACGCTCCTTCTTCTTCTATAAATAAACTCACGGGTGGGCCTGGATACACACACGTGTATGCACAGACACGCATACGCAGTCAGAGCAAGATGGGTGTGGCGGCGCCCATGCTGGGATTGGCCCCGTGGATGCGGCGAGCGCCCTGGGCTCCGGCTTCTCTCCTGAGTGACCTCTCGTGCTTGGCCCGCAGCGCCGACGGGGCCCTCGGAGTGAGCATCAGCGCCCCGGGAGGAGCCATCGCCTCTGTCCCCAACTGGACCCTGCGAGGCACACAGCTCATGAACGGAACATCCATGTCTTCTCCCAACGCGTGCGGAGGCATCGCCCTGGTCCTGTCAGGTGACGGCCCTGCCCTCTCTCCACGTGGGGCCACCTGATGGGCGCAGCCCTGGTTCAGTCGTGCATGGGGACCCAGAGACGGCGCCGAAAGTGGGTCACTTGTCTGTTGTCTTTAAGTTCCCCTTAGCGTTGGTTCCAAAATCCACTGTGTATAGTCACTTGAGAAAGTGTCACATGTCCAGAGGGCTGAGTGCTCCTGAGAGAAAGCCCTCATCCGGACCCGCACGTAGGACCAAGGCAACTGCCCTGTCTGCCGGAGTTCAGTTAGAACCAAGGCCGTTGACTGCAGTTTAGTTAGGACCAAGGCCATTGGCTGTAGTTTAGTTAGGACTCAGGCCATCGGCTGTAGTTTAGTCGACCTGTAGTTAGGACCAAGGCCGTCGACCTGTAGTCTAGTTAAAACGAAGGCCATTGTCTTGTCTACCCAGAGTTTAGTTAGGACCAGGGCCGTCCACCCGTAGCTTAGTTAGACCCAAGGCCGTTGACTGTAGTTTAGGACCGAGGCCACTGGTTGTAGTTTAGGTAGGACCGAGGCCACTGGCTGTAGTTTAGGACCGAGGCCACTGGCTATAGTTTAGGTAGGACCGAGGCCGCTGGCTGTAGTTTAGTGAGGACCGAGGCCGCTGGCTGTAGTTTAGTGAGGACCGAGGCCGCTGGCTGTAGTTTAGTGAGGACCGAGGCCGCTGGCTGTAGTTTAGTGAGGACCGAGGCCGCTGGCTGTAGTTTAGTGAGGATCGAGGCCACTGGCTGTAGTTTAGGTAGGACCGAGGCCGCTGGCTGTAGTTTAGTGAGGACCGAGGCCGCTGGCTGTAGTTTAGTGAGGACCGAGGCCGCTGGCTGTAGTTTAGTGAGGACCGAGGCCGCTGGCTGTAGTTTAGTGAGGACCGAGGCCGCTGGCTGTAGTTTAGTGAGGACCGAGGCCGCTGGCTGTAGTTTAGTGAGGACCGAGGCCACTGGCTGTAGCTTAGGACCGAGGGGTCGACCTGCCGTTTTCACAGTGGTTGAGACCGCTGGTATAAAGTCAGATGTTTGCTCCCCACACCCCACTGCCAAAAACCCCTCAAATGCTGTGAGTAATAGCCTCATGTTACTTCTGAACCGTGTTTTCTGAACGGATAGCCATGTCCCTCTCCCCGGGCTGCTGACACATTTTTCTTACACTCTCAGTGAGGAAACGTGGTCCAGCCTGAGTCCACGCTGAGGTGGTGCCCTCACGTGGCAGTAATGATTCGAGTTCGTGTATCCCCCCCCCCCAGTGCGTTTGCTGGCTGCCTGCTGTTCATCAGCACATACGCTCCTCAGCTCCGAGCTGCCTCTCTGCCCGGGTGGAGTCTGGGTCGCAGCCGCGGACACAGGCTGAGCGGAGACTGGGCAGGGCGGGGGCGGGGCTGGGATGTGGGGGCGTCAGAGGGCGGGGCTGCTGCTGGGAAGGGCCCCCCACGAGCTCCGCCCACTGCCCGACCACCCTGGCTCGCTGCTTGGTGCCCAGGAGCCCTGCCTGCCCCCCGGGCTGGGGTGTCCGTCTCCGCTGTTTGGGTCACCCCAACAGGTGCATGCCCGCCCCGCTCTCCCCCGAAGCGCGTGCCGATGCCCAGCGCCTTCCGCTGCCTCCTCACAGGTCTTGGCCCTTGGCGCCAGTGGCGGGGGGGCTCCACATTCTTCCCACACCCCCCCTCACGCCTGCAGGGAGCTTTCATCAGTGCCGTGTCTGGATTGCTCGGCGGCGGTGCCTCAGTTTCCTTTCTGCCGAGCTTGCCTTGGGTTTCCGGGGGCCAGATTCCCTCCCGTGCCGACCCCGCCCGACCCGCCCTAGTGCATTCCCCGCCCGCGGGGCTGTGCCCCAGGGCCTCTATGGGGTTCCCCGGAGGGGGTGGGCGCCGGGGCCCGCAGCTAGAGCCAGAGTCCCCCTGTCCCTGTGTTGGGACCGGCGCGGGCGCCAGCATTGTCTGCTCCGTGCAGCCCGGCCGCCGCCTCTCACGCTGCGCCCCCCGCTCTGTGCCCGCAGGTCTGAAGGCGAACAGGGTGAGCTACACGGTGCACTCGGTCCGCCGTGCGCTGGAGAACACCGCCGTGAAGGCCGACAACATCGAGGTCTTCGCCCAGGGCCACGGCATTATCCAGGTACGCACAGTCCCCGGGGCGCGGCGGGCAGAGAGGGGCTCGGTGGCCGGTGACGGACCAGGACCGGGTCCAAGACGGTGGCGCCGCGGGGCGGGAGCCTCGGGCCAGGGCTGCTTGACCCGGCCGCCCAGCCCGGCACGTGCTTCTCCTCAGGTCGACAAGGCCTACGACTACCTCGTCCAGAACACCTCCTTTGCGAACAAGCTGGGGTTCACCGTCACCGTGGGCACCAATCGCGGCATCTACCTCCGAGAGCCCGTGCAGGTGACCGCTCCGTCGGACCACGGCGTCGGCATCGAGCCTGTGTTTCCGGAAAACACCGGTAAGGGCCCGGCGGGGTGCTGGGACCGTCCCCCTGGGCGGCGTGGGCGGACAGTAGGGAGAGAGGCAGCTGTGAGAGGCCGTTCCATCTCCCGTGCGGGAGAGAAGCGGTGGAGAGCGAGGTCACTGTGGGCTTGCAGGTGTAGGGGGCCGCAGGTGATCAGGGGTTCCCAGCACGGGGCCCGTTTGGGTCACTAGAAAAGGGGGCGACCCGAGCCTTCAGAGCCCAGCCCCTCTGGGCGAGGTGGAGGGGCTCCCCTGGGCGCTCAGGAGAGGGGCCAACCCACAACTGTCCTGCCATGGGGATCCTTTTCCCTCCCGCTTACACTGGGGGAGTTACACCAGCAGCCCCCAGGCCCTGGGAAGTAGCAGCCGCCCTGAGCCACACTCAACAGACAGTAGCAGCATCAGTGGCCCCCGGGGCGTGGGGACTCCCCGCTCAGGGGACAGCCCGGCGCCACCCCCAGCTGCAGTCAGAACCTGCCCGGCGCCGTCGCTGCCTTTGACTGGAAGAAAAGGCGAGAGCGACTGATCTTTCTTTCCCGGTCTTGTTGTTGCCAGAGAATGCTGATAAGATATCCCTGCAGCTCCACTTGGCGCTGACCTCGAACTCCTCATGGGTGCAGTGCCCCGGCCACCTGGAGCTCATGAACCAGTGCCGCCACATCAACATCCGCGTGGACCCCCGCGGCCTGCGGGAAGGCCTGCACTACACAGAGGTGCCCGCCGCTCCACCGTGCCCACGGGGCCCCGGGCGCCCCGTTCCACGGTCACTCCTGTCCGGGGGCCCCGCGAGGGAGGCAATTACAGCTTGGCCGCAGTCTCCCTGGCCCTGGCGTGCGCCCCTGACCCGGAACCTCTCTCCCCCAGGTGTGCGGCTACGACATCGCGACCCCCAACGCGGGCCCTCTGTTCAGAGTCCCCATCACGGCAGTGATCACAGCCAAGTAAGGAACAGCTCCCCGGCGGGGCGGCTCGCGGCGGGGGGGTGGGGTCGCAGCTGACCGCCGGCCGTGGTGCGGTCAGCCGTGCTGCTGCGCCCTCTTGGGAGAATACATGACCCCAGGCCCCGGGTGTCCACCTGCTCCCGCCCTGACCGCTCTGCCTTAATATGGCCGGACCCCGTGGCACCTGGGGGCTCAGGATGGCACCCAGCAAGTGTGCCTTGGCCCTGCCGTCCCCGCTGCCTTGTGCCGACCCAGGGAGGCCCGTCCCATGGCCAGGCCACGGGCTGGCGCTCACACGCTCTCTGGGGCGCCCGTGGAACCGCGCTGCTCAGTAAAGAGAGTGCAGACACGGACGCGAGCTTCGGGCACCGTCACACATGTAAAGACTGAGTGTGTAAAAGTGCTTGGCCCCTGAGAAATGGGAAGGGATGGAGACGCTCCAGGTGCCTCCTGTGGCCAAAGAGAGTCCAGGGGCCAAGGCCTTTGCTGCCCCCGCGCAGAGCCTGGCCTCGCCCTGAGCAGCCCTGGGGGTGGTATTCCCGCACTTCCTGCTCCCTCTGGGGCCCAGTCCCATTCCTGCCCGCTGGGCCAAGGAGAAGGCGCCGCACGGCTGTGCTGGCACCCCGCCCTGCCTGCCCAGTGCCCGTCCTGAGCCTCTGGCAGGGGCCAGGATCTCTGGCATGGACTTGAGGTGTCCAGGTGGGTCCGTAGACATTTGACTTCCGCTTGGTTGGTTCCAGAGTGCTCCGACGGGGTTTCCTCCTCGCCCTGCCCCTCGGCGTGGGAGCACGGGGGCCGTGCACTGTGACAGTGCAGGCCCTGTGAGCTCTCCCCACCCCTGGGGGGGTGTGGTGCAGTCACAGACAAGAGGGTCGGTCACGGGCTGCCTGTCTCCAAGCCGGGAGACAGTATCGCGACCCAGAGCGTCGCCTCTCATTTCCGTGCTTTCCGACGGCATGGTGGTCCAGAATCTGATGGCGGAGCAGCGCAGATTGTTCCCGGGAGGATGGGGGCAGGGCATTTGTCTCGGCAGACAGGTCACAGAGAAGGAAGACGTCCCTGCAGGGGGCTGTGCTCGGCTTCTCTCTGCCCCTCGCCCGCCCGCCGAGGCGAGAAGAGCCCGCGCTGCTCTTTGAGCGGCAGCTTTTACCCCAGGCAGCCTGTTAGAGTGCAGCGCGTGACGCTTTCTGAGATGAGAGTGTAATGTAACTATTTGTATTGATTTTCAGAGTAAATGAATCATCACATTATGATCTAGCCTTTACAGATGTGCATTTTAAACCTGGTCAGATTCGAAGGCACTTTATTGAGGTTCCTGAGGGTGCCACCTGGGCTGGTGAGTAACGCGGAGTCTATCCTGAGCGGCCACGGGGCCTCCTGCACGTTCTGTCTCTCCCCGACCGTGGGTGTCTGGCCCCAGCACGCTCTCTGCCATGCAGAGGGCCTGGTGCTCTGGCAGCCTTTGTACGGTCTGGAAGGTTTGGGCGTTGGTGCTGTTTTGGGATACTTGGATATTCGAAACGTATCTTGACTTAGTCAGCGTTACGCTAAGGATAGGCGTCAGACGTGCGTTGTTGAACAGCCGGGCACCGTAGTTCACATCAGGGCCCTCGGTATGATTGTGCATTGACAGGGGACAGGAAGATGTGCTGATTCATCTTGGACCTGTCACTCTGCATTTGAATGTGAATGGAGGGGACCAGATCCCTCAGCCTTTCGCAGTCTTGGCTGAGAGAATACTGGGGGGACGAGGGGGATGGCTGGTCTGAGGGCCCCAGCTTTGCTCTGAGAAGCAGCTCTGGGGAGGTGGTGTCCAACACAGTGGCGATGGCCCCTCTGGTACGTGGAACTTGCTGAGAAGTGGGAAAGTTCTCAGCAGGAGAGCGGCGTGTACCGTGTGCCTGACACGGGCAGGGCTTTTCCTGTGTGCCCTTCCCCCTCGCCTAGGCCGGGCACAGGGTTGGTCGGGGCAGCAGACACAGCCTGGCTCTGGCGTCAGTTGGGGGCGGGGGGGCGGGCTCGCAGAACCCGCGACCCAGGGGCACCCGCGCCTGGCTCTCCTCCTCGGACTCGGCATGTCCCGCCTGCGCTTCACAGTGAGGGCAGCCAACAGTCGCTCTGAACAGCTGGGGGACAGCTAAGTCTTGATGGCCAGACTTTCTAGAACATTCTCTCCGGGCTGTAAGCAGGAAGACACTAGGGCAGACTGTCGGCGAAGTTGAGTAAGCGGATGCCCGTGGCCTTCAGGCGTGCTGCCCGATAGAGGTGTCTGCAGTTGAGATTCTTTTCACCAGAAATTGACCCAGGTTTTAGCTAACGTGAGAGGAAGAGTTCTGTGGGGCGCAGAGGAGGGAGGAACTTGAGAAGGGCCTGGTGACGTGGTCTGGGGCTCCACTGAGCCCTTGCCGGGGTTTGCAGCACCGTGATTGGGTTCGTCTTTTCCTAGTGAGGCCTTTGGTTGTCACAGCGTTAGCAAGACTCTGCTGATTGTTTCAAAGGGACTGTGGCAGGGGTGTGTGTCTATGTGTGTGTGTATGTGTTGTCACAGCATTAGCAAGACTGCTGATTGTTTCGAATGGACTATGGCAGGAATGGACTGTGGCACTGTGGCCGGTGTGTGTGTGTGTGTGTATGTGTGTGTGTGTGTGTGTAGTTCTGTGTACGTGCCATCACCTGCACTGTGGGGGTGTGTGTGTATGTGTGTGTGTGTGTGTGTGTGTGTAGTTCTGTCTGCCTGCCATCACCTGCACTCTGTGTGTGTGTAGTTCTGTCTGCTTGCCATCACCTGCACTGTGGGGTATGTGTGTGTGTGTGTGTGTGTGTAGTTCTGTCTACGTGTCATCACCTGCACTGTGGGGGGGAGGTGTGTGTATGTATGTGTATGTGTAGTTCTGTCTGCCTGCCATCACCTGCACTCTGTGTGTGTGTGTGTGTGTGTGGTTCTGTCTGCCTGCCGTCACCTGCACTGTGTGTGTGTGTGTGTGTGTGTGTGTGTGTGTGTGTGTGTGTGTGTGTGTAGTTCTGTCAGCCTGCCCGCCGTCACCTGGTAAGCATTACGACCTCGCGCCCGTGTCCGTCTCATCCCTTGTGTCTGCAGAAGTGACCGTGTGCTCCTGCTCTTCTGAGGTGTCAGCCAAGTTCGTGCTCCACGCCGTGCAGCTGGTGAAGCAGAGAGCCTACCGGAGTCACGAGTTCTACAAGTTCTGTTCCCTCCCCGAGAAGGGCACGCTCACGGAGGCGTTCCCTGTCCTGGTGAGTTCCGATAAGCGATGGCAGTCCCAAAGCTGTTTCTCTTTGGATTTGGGATTTCTCAGGTTTGGTCTTAAGTGTTTGGATTTTATTGTTTGTATTCACAGCGCCTTGCACATCTTGTTAATCTGGACTCAGCAGTGTACTGAGCACTGGAAGGTTTAGAGCTCAGTGGCGAGAACAGATTTTCATTTTTAAAGTAGGGAGAATGGCAGAGGGCCCCTTGGTTTGGTCTCCCGGCACTTCCTCACTGGGCAGGAGTATGTTTCCCAGAGCTCTGCTGCCCCTGTTCTCGTCACAGTGATCAGTACTCTTCCTTATTTCTCCCTGAGCCTCAGGTCTTACTGCAGGTCTTGGCTAGGGTTGGGTTGGGTTTTGGGGGGCCCCCTTAGCTTGTTTTCAGCATTATTGCTGGCACTTGCTGAAACTACCTCAGATCTTCCGGGACAAGCAGTGTAGAGCTATGAGCACGTGACTGTTCAGCGACGCCTGCTCTCTGTGAAAGTGTTACTTGTGTGCCTCTAAACAGAGCTGGCACATTCTTTTTTTGTGAGTTTTCTTAGTGTTGAAGAGACGGTCTCGCTTTGCAGTGCCCACCGTTCATATTCTCTGCACTGAGAGAATTTGCGTGTTCCTAGCATCTCTCTCTTCCGTGCAGGGTGGGAAAGCGATTGAGTTCTGCATTGCTCGCTGGTGGGCCAGTCTCAGCGATGTCAACATCGATTACACCGTTTCTTTCCACGGGATCGTGTGCACGGCTCCTCAGCTGAACATTGTGAGTTCCGCGCCTTCTTCGCCTCGCTCAACTTTCTTGGGTTCGAGACTGGATCTGTAAACTCGTGTACTCGGAACCCGTGCTCGGCTTTCGAGCCATTCCCCAGCCCTCGTTATTATTAAGTCAGTCATTGGTGGTGCTGAAAAAAACAAAACCAGCCACCTTGCTGGTGGATTTGAACCTTAATGGGCACATTCCCCGTGGTTCTGACGACAGTCTGCTGGTCGGTGCTTCTAAACTTTCCGGCACGTTTGTTTTCGGTGCCACTGGTTGTTTAACTTGGTTTGTTTCCAACGAAGTGTGGGAGGCTCACGGCGTAACTCGTCCTCTCCGCAGCACGCATCGGAAGGCATCAACCGCTTCGACGTTCAGTCCTCCCTGAAGTACGAAGATCTGGCGCCCTGCATAACACTGAAGAGCTGGGTCCAAACGCTCCGGTACCACTGCGTGGCTTGGGGCTGAGATGCTGGGTGTGGGGGCGGGGCTGTCCCCTGTGGCCTGGGTGCTGGGGACAAAGTCCAGCCCGACTCTGCCGTCAGCACTGCCAGCAGAGCTTCAGCCTCGAGTGCCGTGTGCGGGTCCTGCGCTGGCACGGCGCTCACCCTAGCCTCGGGCAGGCTGTGCCCGATGCCACTCGCTGGCCTCTGCACACGTCGAGGTGGTGCCCAAGTCCCCTCTGGAAGGCTGCGCAGTGGAGACGGGTGGGCAGGGGTACCACGCGGGCACCTCGAGTCCCTCCCGCTGGAGAGGTCACGGGGCTCCTCGGTGATTCTGGCCGCTGTCAGTGAGCTTGAACATCAGCTCAGTTTTGTGACGGTCTCGTTTCAGCCCGCTGAGTGCAAAAACCAAACCTTTAGGATCCAGAGATGTTTTGCCAAATAACCGTCAGCTCTACGAGATGATCCTGACGTACAACTTCCATCAGGTGAGCGTGTCAGCAGAGGTGCGCCTCCCCCTTCTGCGCGAGCCCCGTCGCACACAGACTGTTAACGGTCAGGTTCCATGTGCAAAAGTCAAAGCGAAATGGACCAAGGCCTCGTTAGGAGGATGCCCCTTAGCTGAATGTGGGTCCCGAATGAGAACCATCAAATCGAAATGTGAAATCAAGTTGTTCGCCCACGCCCATAGATGTGTGGGTGCTTCTGTATGTGCAGATGCCGCCCGGGGGGTTTCCTCGGGGGAGGGTGGGTGGGATCGAGATTTGGGGAATTGTGGTGGGTGATGATGTCAGTCTCCCTGGGCTGCAGCCTGGACTCTGATTTAGAGCGGCCCTGGCCTTTGACCGTGCCGGTGGTTGCTTTCTGTGAAGCAGGCCTCGGGGCAGGGAGACATCAGGAGACCCCCTGGGCCGGGAGGAGAGTTGAGACACTCTCAGCCAAGCCCCTTGTCGTAGCATCCTGTGAACTTGGCTGTGATAAGGGAAGTGGTAGCAGGTTTATGAAATAGAGCTCTGAAAGATTATAAATTGCTTTATGAACAAATACCGTTCACTAGACTTCTCCGTCTGGAGAAGAAGTACCCTCTGGTTAATACAAAGTGTTGCATTTTCTGTGTGAGTTTTCCACAAGGAAGTAGTGTAAAAAGTCTCACCGGTAACCGCAGTCTGCAGTTCCACTGTAAGGGATGACGTGCACCGTTGAGTCGATCTTTACTGTGTTTGCGCAGCCCAAGAGTGGGGAAGTGACTCCAAGCTGCCCGCTCCTGTGTGAGTTGTTGTACGAGTCAGAGTTTGACAGCCAGCTGTGGATCATCTTCGACCAGAACAAGCGGCAGATGGGTTCGGGCGATGCGTACCCCCACCAGGTGAGCAGCGGCAGCGGCTTTCGGGGTTAGCCAGGGCAGCCCTGACTTCCTGTAGCTTCTTCAAATGCCAGATTTCCGCTGGGTGCTCGGCCCTGCCGCTGGGCGCTCCCTGTCCCTGTCTCACAGGCCGATGCCTCTCACCTGTGCTTCCGCCGGGCCGCTCTGGGGCGAGGACCTGGCTGGCACCCAGAGCGTCTGGCTTTCGGGCTTTCTCCCTTGGCCCCTCTGCTCCCCCCCTTTCCCCGGGGAGTCACCGCAGGGTTCGAGCACTGTGAATGCCCCGTCTGCCTCCCTGTCTGCAGCAGAGGGATGTGGCGTTTGGGTTACAGCAGAGCTCCCTGCCGTCTGTGTGCGCACATGTGTGTTACAGTGCACAGAGCAGGGGATGGGCGTGTTTTGTCCGTGTCAGACGTGGCTCCGGTGCCCCAAGGGCCAGGAGGCCGTGGCTTTTCTCAGTCCCCGCTGGGGGCCGTGTGGAGTGTGGGAGGAGCAGGGGAGGGTGGGAGTGAGCCGTGGGGGGGGGCGCACCTGCCTCCGCCCTTCCCTGGGGAGGGGCTGGGGGCCGCACCCCGGCCCTGCCTCGGCTGCGTCCGCCTGGGCCGGATGCTCACCCTCTCGCCGTGACGCCGGCATGCTTGGCTACGGTCTCGCTTTTTCCCAAATGTGTATGTTTTCTTGTGTTCTTTTTTTGTTTTGTTTTTTAGTATTCTTTGAAATTGGAGAAAGGAGATTATACAATTCGACTACAGATTCGTCATGAGCAAATCAGTGATTTGGAACGTCTTAAAGATCTTCCATTTATTGTTTCCCATAGATTATCTAATACCTTGAGCTTAGATATTCATGAAAATCATAGTCTGGCACTTCTAGGAAAAAAGAAATCCAGCAGTTTGACCTTACCGCCCAGATACAACCAGCCCTTCTTCGTCACGTCCCTGCCCGACGACAAGTAAGTGCCGAGCAGCCCGCGGTGCCCGTGGGGCCCAGCTCAGCCCCTGGGGGGACGCGTCCGGGGCTTCGCTGGGGGCTCGTGTCAGTGTCCCCTAACGGTCTCTGTGGGTCTCTCTCCCTCTCTCTCTCTCCCTTTCTCCCTCTCTCCCTCTCTCCCTCTCGCTCCCTCTCCCTCTCCTCCCTCTGCCTCCCCTCTCCACCTCCCCTCTCTCCTTCTTTCTCTCTTTGTCTCTGTCTCACTCAATTGCTCTCTCGGTGTACTTTCTCTCACTCTCTTGCTCTCTCCCTTTTCCTTCTCTCTCACTCTCAAATGCACTTTTTCTCTCCTCTCTCCCTCTCTCTCTCCCTCTTTCCCTCTCCCCTGTCCCATTCTCTCTTCCTCTCTGCCTCCCTTTTGTGTATTCCCCCTTCCCCTCGCCTCCCCTCCCCTCCCCTCTCCTCTCCTTTCCTCCTCTCTCACTCTCCTCTCCTCTCGCTCTCGTCTTTCGGATTTTCTTCTCAGAATACCGAAAGGGGCAGGACCCGGGTGCTACCTTGCAGGATCCTTGACTTTGTCCAAGACGGAGCTTGGGAAGAAAGCGGTGAGTGTCGCGCGCTGGCCTGGCGTCCGTTGCCCCTTCTCAGTGGGAATCCGTGTGGGAATCCACATTTTCGTGAGGAAGAGCAAGGCCTTGGGACCGGGACATGAGAGCTTTGTCCTAGTTCCTTCTCTAGATTATTTACTAAAGCAGCCCCCAGCACCAAGTGACCCCAAAATAAACAGACAGCAGAGTATATTCAGCTTTCTTTCTTTTTTTTTTTTTTTGCTTTTTGGGTCACACCCAGCGATGCTCAGGGGTTACTCCTGGCTCTGCACTCAGGAATTACTCCTGGCAGTGCTTGGCGGACCATATGGGATGCCAGGGATCGAACCCGGGTCGGCCGCGTGCAAGGCAAACACCCTACCCACCGTGCTATCGCTCCGGCCCCTCAGCTTTCTTTTTCCCTAGCCTAAGTATATTCATCTTTATTTTTTCTAGCGTAGGTATTTCCAGTTTTATTTTTCTCTAACCTCAGGGAGCTTTCATCTGCCCTGCCTTAAGTGACTAAATAGACATAAACTTGCAGGAAATTTTGGTCCTCATTGGATTGGACTTGGGTTTTAAAATTAGGGGTTATTTAAAATTAAAGCACTTTACAGAATTTTAACCAGTGTAATTTTAGAAATGTAGTAATAAGTCAGATCTTTGGGCTAAAAGGCTGGTATTTTCACACACACACACACACACACACACACACATCTACATAATAAATAGTTGTCGAATGCTTTTTTTTTTTTGCTTAATTTTTTGGGGGGTGGCACCTGGTGATGCACAGGGGTTACTTCTGGCTCATGCACTCAGGAATCACTCCTGGCAGTGCTCAGGGGACCATATGGGATGCTGGGAATCGAACCCGGGTAAGCCACGTGCAAGGCAAATACCCTACCTGCTGTGCTATCGCTCTAGCCCCTGAAATGATTTTTTTTTAAAAAAAAAGTTTATGGCTATTAGAGACAAATTTTACACCTTTGTTAGGAATCTGTATTAATTTTTCTGCCTTGATTTCACTGCAGTTTTAGAGAATAATGTTTATATAAATCTATGATTTTGGACACATCCCTACCACTCAGTGCCAGTGAAAAATGCCGTTGTCCTTTTTTGCACCTTGCTTTAGCATCAGTCCTTAGAAGGCCGAGGAAGGTGGCCGCTGGGTCGTGCTGAGTTCCACTACCTCCTCGTATCTGCCGTCTGGAAGCTCCTCCCTCCCTCCCTCTCTCACTCTGTATGACCCATAGATCGATACACCAGACACGCTTGAGACAGATTTTGTGTGTGTGTGTGTGTGTGTCTATTGGTACATGTGGGAAGTGCGCGTGTCTGTGCAGGTACCAGGAACCTAGTCGCCGGCAGGCACACTGGCATCCTCGGGGTGCTGGTGCCAACCTTCCCGGAGCCCCGGGCTGGGCCAAGGGGTCTCAGAGACCTCCTGAGGGTGGCCTGGGAGCCTTGTGGGAAGTTGAGCGCCCGTCACTCCTCCCCTGCCGCGTTCTTTCCCAGGCAGACAGTTGTGAAGGTCGGTCTCAGACCCGCGGGCCTGCCTGAGTGTGGCAGGGTCGGTTTCCCAGAGGGAGCGCCCGCAGGAAGCCACCCTGGCACGGGCACACTCGGCGGGGGGGGTGGTCCTGGCCCCGTGTGCTGCTGCAAGCTCATGCTGCTTGGGGCTGGTTTTGGTGGCCAGGAAGGGGTCTGTTCACTGGGGCCTTCGGCCTTTCACAGTCACCTCCATACCTGTGGGTCCTCGCGAGTCAGACCGTGGCCTTCAGCTTGGCCCGGCGAGCCGGCAGGGCAGGGCGTGCCATGCGCACCGCGGGGAGAGCGTCCCCGGCCGCTTGCGGGCCAGGAGCCCTGGCCGGGGCGGAGTCTCCGTCCCGTGGAGATGTTGCATGTTTTCTTACAGAATGTTGTTCTAACTCCCAGGGCCAGTCTGCAGCAAAGCGACAAGGAAAATTTAAAAAGGTACTGATTGTCAGTTCTTTAAAAAAAAGTCTTTAAAGCCTTGTTTGCATATTTAACTTTTTTCCATGTCACTCTCCATAAATCTTTTTTTCTTCTTTCGAATCTCCCCGTCAGTTTTCTCACAGCCTCGCAGCTGTGTGGTCACTCTCCCGGGTGGGCGCTGCCCGTTGCTGGCGGACCCCCAGGTTCCTGGGGAATGGACCATCCACATCCCCTGCGGTGCGCAGGGCCTCACCGTCCTGCCCCCTTTCAGCCGGCTTCTCTCTTGTCCAGAGTGCCCGCTGACCTCCATCCCCTTGGAACCCACCAGCCCCCTGAAACGTGGGGTCACTGTGGGGTGCGCTCTGATGGTCTCGTCCAGAAAACCACTGACCTAACGGCCATGCCTCAGAGCCCACATGCCAGGGCATCTCCACAGGGTTGGGGCAGTTTAATTTCCAGATCAGATCTGTCAAGCCAACAGCTTCCCTTTGGGCCGTTCAACGCACCCCTTTGTGAACATCGGCTTAAAATGTATAACATCCTTCTCTCCTCAGTGTGATTTATGATCGATAACGAGGAAGGCAATCGTAGAATGTCCATAAAACATCATTAGAAGCACAAAAGAGAGATGTTTGTGGCAAAGGACGAGGTTAAATGCAAGGGTTTCTAGTCACATGTTAATATAGCAGATTTATAATTAGCAGCATCATGGGCGTCCAGGACAAGAATCTGTGATCACTGAAAACTCTGAACGTGCTGAGGTTTCAAAGTCCTGAGCAGGAGAAAAACCTGAGTTTCCCATTTATCTTACCAGGGTCATTCATTCTTCCTGTCAATAAGTGCGTTACTAGCTCTCCCCTCACGGACATAGGAAGTGTCAGAAAAATCGTTTTCTACCCTTACACCTCGAGAAGTAGGATCATAATTTAGGAACCACAACCAGTCTCCAGAGCAGAATGTTCTGTGACGTTCTCTCAGCAGACGCTGGACAGCGAGTGTGGGAGTCGGCCCAGCGGTCCACGAACATTGTGGCTGTGTGTGCCCTGAGCACTGTGACAGAGAGTCAGGCCCCTGCCAAGCCCGTGGCCACTCTCTGAGCAGTAACGCACTGCCGTAGAACCCGGGTTCAGACTCCCCCGAGCTCGGAGGCGACCCCATACGCGTGAGAACTGTCGACGCCTTCATGCAGACTGAAAAGCACGTGGGGTCTGCGTGTTGTGTGTGACCTGCCCTGTCCCTGCAGCAGAGTCGGGGCGGGGTGGGGGGCGGAGTTGCCAGGGCCTTTCCGCTCCGTTGCTGGCCATCAGGTCCTGATAACCCCTTCCGTGATGGTCTCCGTCTCGCCGACCTGGCCCGAACAAGGCCCAGCAGAGCCCCAGCCTATACCGCGGGAGGGGGGAAGCGGAGCTGTCTCGGGCTCCCGCGACCCTCCTCTGACCCAGCCGGGGTGCAAGGCAGAGCGCAGGCTTCCAGGAGACCTCGCAGGGATGCTCCTCGGTGGTGCATCTCGCCTCAGCAACGCTGTTTTCGTGTCTAGAACGACTCGAGCATCTCAGCAGTCCCTCGAGTGACATTGTGAACTGGAGGTCCCCGGTCGCACCCCCCGTGAGCCGGGAAGCAGGTGTAGCCAACGGCCGAGGGCTGGACTGCTGGCGGCGGGCACTTGGCCGGCAGCAGAGTCAAGTGGCAGGGGCAGGGCCGAGGTACCTGTCACTCATGAAGGCTTTAGACCTTGTGTGTGGTTCAGAGCCGCGGCTGCCCAAGGTCCGAGTTAGACCCTGACGCTGGCACACAGCGCCCCCGTCGCCCAGGAAAGGCTGCTGCTGGGGCGTCCTGGGGGGCTCAGCAGCCCCTGTTTTTCTGAGATTGCTCTCTGGGAGCCGCCCTTTCAGCACGCAGAAGCCGGAAGGAACGGCAGGGAATACGTTTCGCATCCAGCATGTTAATGGTTTCTTTGCTTTGCTTTTTAATCCAATCAGCCCGTTTAAGAGTGTCTTTAGGGTTTATTCCATCACGCCAAAGAGCCAAAGTCAAATCCCACTTTCCCCCCATGGGGTCTGAGCATGCGAAGCTTTACAGAGAATGACTTGGCCTGTGTGGAGAGAGCTGGGGGGCAGAGGAGGGTCCTGCAGGCGAGGGGAAAGCCTGGGAGTGTGGGGGTGGGGTGTGTCTGGGGGCCTTCCTGGCAGGAGCAGCCGCAGCCCCCTCACGGGCTGCTGGAACCACATCCCCCGATTGTGGGCACGCTCCCTGGGGGCCTTTCTAAGTGTGTGCAGCTTAAGAATAGAAACACCACTCGGGGGAAGGCAGGGGCTTACCAAACTAATTTTTGACTCAAGACTACGCTTTGTTTTTGGTTCTGTGGCTTAAGGCGGCAGTAAGTCTTTGGAAAAGTCATTTCTTCCTGTTTAGACGCTTTGTGAACTGAAGCAAACGTGCTCTTGATTGGGCAACATTTTCCATGGGAACCTGAAAATGGGATTGGAGAAACCGAGTCATGTGCCAGGTCGAGAATGGCCCTTGTGAGTGTGCGGGGGATGGGGCTGTGCCGGCTCGAGGGATGAGGCAGCTCACTTCCTGTCGGCCTCCGCAGCCTCAGGGCCCGTGGCCCTGGGCCCTGTCCTGCCCGCAGGGCACCTGGGCAGTGGAAGGCTTTGCCCGAGCCCGCGCCTTGTTCTCCGGTCACCCGTGGCCCCTCAGCAAGCCCCTGGGCTCCCAGCCTCGCTTCCCGACTTGGTTTTCACTCCCCCCACCCCCCCCCACCTCGGTTGTTTTTCACTTTTCCGCTCTGTCATTCATTCTCCAAATACTGGCAGGTCACGAAAGGCAAAGGGAATGTTGTGGTTGCACCCGGCATGCAGAGCGCTCAGCCCGAACGCCGGTCTCTTGCTGGGGCTCGCATGGCTGACACAGGCATTGTGGGTCGCCAGCGGCACCGCAGGCGCGTTTGGACCCGCTGTGTCTTTCTGCAGACACTTTGCGTTGGCCCCGGGAGCCTCTTGGCTCACCCTGCACCGAAGGTCTCCTGCGGGCAGGAAGGGCCTGGCCCTCGGGACCCCTCGCCACGGTGCAGCCTCCAGACGTGGGGGAGGAATTTCTGCTCAGGTTTACTCAGGACAGCGAGGTCCTCCCAGCTAGGCGAAAACTCGGAGCCAGACAGATAATGCAGCGGGTAGGGTATTTGCCTGGCATGCTGCTGACCCGGGCTCCGTCCCCAGCCCACGTACGGCCCCCCGAGCCCACCAGGAGTGAGCCCTGAGCGCCGCCGGCTGTGGTCAGGAAACAAACGTGAAAATGTAATGCACTTTTCTCATTAGTCTTGCTTTGAAGTACAAGGGCAGGAGCCCTGTCAGAGTATCAGAGGGGCTCCCGGGCGGAAGCCCGTGTGCCCGGCTCTATTCCAAGGAGGCAGGTAAGGAAGCGTCGGTCGGAGGCCTGGGGAATTGCCGCGCTGGCTCGGGAAGGCCGTTGCGGCCCACGGTGACGTTGAGTTGGAGCTCTGATCTCAGAATTGCTCTCCGTGTTTTGCAGGACGTGATCCCTGTGCATTACTACCTGATCCCCGCACCCACGAAGTCTAAGAACGGCTCCAAAGATAAAGACAAAGACATCGAGAAAGAGAAAGACTTAAAAGAGGAGTTCACTGAAGCCCTGCGCGACCTGAAGATTCAGTGGATGACAAAGTGAGTTTCCCGCAGACTTCCCTGGGGCCTCAGTTTCTTTTCCCGGTTGCAGGATTTTGTGTGGGGGGAGTACCAAGTATCCGCTTAGCCTCTGAAGCAGATGAGGATTCAAGTTCGTAGCATTCTTTTTTTGTCACCTCTTCTGGTTAGGAATATTCTTAATGATGGTGTTGGTATGTGGCCTTATGGGAAATGCCACCTAATTAACTGAGAGAACTACGTACAGCACACGCCGACGTTTTTATACAGGTTACTTTCGTATTATCTCATTCTAGATCATGGAAGGGTGAGTCTTAGAAATGACTTGTTTTTGGGGCTGGAGCAATAGCACAGCGGGGAGGGCGTTTGCCTTGCACGCGGCCGACCCGGGTTCGATTCCCAGCATCCCATATGGTCCCCTGAGCACCACCAGGAGTAATTCCTGAGTGCAGAGCCAGGAGTAACCGCTGTGCATCGCCAGATGTGACCCAAAAAACAAACAAAAAAAAAACCAAATTACTTGTTTGGAAGTGACTGGTTTTTAAAAGTCACCCGGGTAGGCCTTACTCTGATGTTCTGCGGAGTGGACAGGAGGGTTTCTAGTTCCTTCAGCTGGTGTGTCTGGGGCTGCCGTGGTCCCTGCACGCGGCCGGTGTGGCCCCAGAACACAGATGAAAACGGTGTGGCCGGGTCACACTATGGCTCGCTCTTCGCTTGGTCTTTCTTAGCGCCGTCCTCTGAGTCCGCTCTCTGTCGGTTGAGTGTTCTCTCCCCCTTTTTCTGCGAGGACACCAGGTGTCCTGGGAGCGTGTGGCACAGTGGCCTGGCTCCCGAGCTCTGCTGGGCACAGATGTGCGTCCGCTCGTTTTTGCTGTTGTTTGGCTAGTGTTTTGCCTCTTGCTCTTTCCACTGTCTCCTGAGGTCCTGGGGTCTCTGAGGAGCCAGTGCCTTGCTTTCTTCATCCTTTTTTTTCAACCTTGGTTACACGTGTTCTAGGTAGGACTCAGCTGGCTCTGCCTGTTCCTATGTTGCGGTCTGACATAGACAGATGTTGTTGTGTTGGGAAATGGTGTTCCCAGGGAATGTGCCCGTGTCCTGATGGACTCGGCCCTGCCGTCCCACTGAGAGTGGGCTGCACCCCCACTGGGCAGGGCCCCGAGCATCCAGGGGACAGCCTGGGGGTGGGCTTCTCGGGGGAAGGTCTGAGATCCGTCATCCGACCTCACACTGCCCCAGAGCCCGCCAAAAGGATTTTTTTCCGACCGCCTTTTACAAGCTCTCTGGAAACGTTCCTAAAGGCAGAAAGCAAACGACAAGCTGTCAGGAACACCCAGAGTGACCCGCCCACGCGGGCGTGTCTGTGGCGGCCTGTCTTGGGGTGTGGAAGAACCAGCGTTAGGAAACTGTACTGGGAGAAATTGGGGGCTGCCAGCTTCCTCCCTGTGGGCCCGAGGTCAGCGACCCCATGTCGGGAAGAAACAACAGGGTTCTGTAAGAGCACTGAGTGCAGAGCCCGGGCGGCAGGGGAGGCCCGGGGAGGGCAGCGGGCAGCGCTCCGGCACGAGGAGGGCCGGGGTCCTGGTTCAGTCCAGACTGCAGGCTTCTGGGACTGCCCTGTGGGAGAACTGGGGTGGCTGTGCTTTTGTTCGGGTAGGACAGGTAGCGGGCACCCGGGTCGGCTGCGCTGGGCGCTCAGACTGACGCCTAAAGCCGACTCAGACAGTAAGAAGGACAGTTTCCGTCTGAAAACTAACGAACTCACCTTTCTGTCTTTCCGCAGGCTGGATTCTAGCGACATTTACAATGAGTTGAAAGAAACGTACCCCAATTACCTGCCCCTGTATGTTGCACGGCTTCATCAGTTGGATGCTGAAAAGGTTGGATTTGTGTATTTTTAATACTGCAAGAGCCTTAGGTTTGGGTACCACTGAACACTGTTAGTGTTTAGTACAAGGCTACGCTGGGGCCGGAGAGATGGTCCAGCATTAAGGCGCTAGCCTCGCACACAGCCAACCCGGGTCCGATGCCCGACATCCCCTGAGGTCCCTTAAGCCCACTGGGAGTGCACCCTGAGCCAGGCGTCAGCCCTTGGCACCGCCAGGTGTGGGCCCCCGAGGAAACAAGCAGACGGAGAGCGGTGCCTCTCCTGTCTCTCCCTTCCTCCCGCTGAAGGGGCCGTCGGTCAGCTGTCGCCATCCGCCTACTGGCAGGGCCACTGCAGTGAGCTGGAGTTAGGGGTCCTGCGTGTGTGTGGCCAGTGGGAGGGGCGGACAGGCTACCCCCAGGGCTTCCTCCCTGACCTTTGCCTGAGAGGCCAGCGGCAAGTCCCACACGGGCGGCAGAGCGACTTGGCCCGGGGTCCACGTGGTTGGCTGCAGAGATGGCCCCAGACCTGGCCTGGAGATCGGCCCCGTCAGCATCACGCAGTGGCGGGGTCACAGATTCCCTGGGCCTGGGGGGGATCGGAGGGGAAAGGTCACGCTGGCGCCATCCCCATACTGCCTGGTGCCCCGAGCACTGCTGGGTGGGGCCCCGGAGGCCAGAGCAGCCCCTCCCTCACAGGGACCTGCCCGCCTGGTTGGTCTCGGGGAGTGTCCGGGGCTTCTGACCGCCACGTTGGGGACACACCGTCCCCCGGGATGAGTCGTCCCGGGCTCGATGGACAGAGAGGGTTTGCCGGGAACCGAGGCTGGGGAGAGGAGCTTACTGCTGGCCAGGGGGCCCTCGGGTTCCTGCTCGCCCGTTTCAGCTTCCGATGGACGCCCTAGAGAGACTGTTTCTTCAGCCTCTGGGCCTCGGGGCTTTTTTCTCAGCTGCTCTCGGGTGCAGCTGGAAGGACACGGCTGACCCCGCCGTCCAGGGCCCGCGGCACGCGGCGGGGAGCCCCTGGGTCTGAGCTTCCCCGTCTCCTCCTCCCCACCGTCCAGCCCTGGCGGGGCCGTGAACGCATTCTTGCCGTCTGCGAGGTTTCTGGAGATGCTGGCCCAGGAAAGGCCGCATGAGCGGGTGTCAGACCCCCGGCCTCGCCCTGGCCTCCGCTGCCCCCCGCCCACGCCCCCCGACCGCGCCTGTCCTTCTCCCCCCCCCCCAGGAGCGAATGAAGCGGCTGACCGAGATCGTGGAGGCCGCGGACGCCGTCATCGCCCACATCGACCAGACCGCGCTGGCGGTGTACATCGCCATGAAGGCCGACCCCCGGCCCGACGCCGCCGCCATAAAAAAGTACCTGGCCAGTAAATACTCTTTCCTGCATCTCATTTCTTAGTTCTTAGCACAGGAGGGAGCGGCGCGGGTGCGAGGGTTCCTCCTTCCTGCTGTCCGTTCCCGCCTCCTAATTGGACTCGCCAGCATGTGGTGTCTCCTCGAGGGGCTTCAGAAATCCATTCCAACCCCTAAAGATCGAGCAAAAGGGGGATTCTTTTTCTTAAAAAAAAAAAAAAAAAGATTTGAGGGGCTTCAGAAATCCGCTCCAACCCCTAAAGATCGAGCAAAAGGGGGATTCTTTTTCTTAAAAAAAAAAAAAAAAAGATTTGGGGCTGAAGCGATAGCACAGCGGGGAGGGCGTTTGCCTTCCACTCGGCTGACACGGGTTTGATTCCCAGCATCCCATAGGGTCCGCTGAGCACCGCCACGAATGATTCCTCAATACATAAGCCAGGAGTAACCCCTGAGCATTGCCAGGTGTGACCCAGAAAGCAAAAGAAAAAAAAAAGGCTTTTCCGTTTTTCTCCATTGTCGGTGCCACACTGGAGAATGCTGCGTGGCCGAGGCCCCCAGGGACGTGAGCCGAAAGCAGCAGCTTCTCATGCTCTGTGACCTAGAAACTGGCCGTTGGTTGGTCAGCAGCATGACAGCACACACAGGCGAGACCATGGCCACAGGCTCCAACTCTTGCACGGGGCCGGCCTTGGGGCAGGAGCTTCTAGCTCTGCCGCCCGGAGACAGGACGCGCTGGGCCTGTTGGCCGTCAGTCTGAACAGGAGAGGGTGCGGCCCCGGAGGTGGCACTCGGTGTCCGCAGCCAGAGCGCGTGGGGTACTGCAGGGCGGGGTGGCCAGGACGGCCCTGGTCTCCAGGCACCCGCCCTCCACCTCCGCACCCTCAGGAATGTTGCTGGGTGCTGACGCTGCCACTTCTGTCCCAGCCGAGACAGCAAAACCCAACACTATTGAACCTGCACTCAGAAGCGTCCAGCCTTGGGGCAGGTCACTCGTCTCTGGGCCTCAGTTTCCTGCTTTGTGAAAAGGAGGTGATAAAGAAACCTCGCCCACAGAATTCTCAGGCACAGACTAGAGACGAGGAATTAGGCTTCAGGCGCGGGTGTTTCTTAGCATGTTGACAGTAACCAGTGTACTTGCTCCGTATACCGGCAAGCTCACGGCTGGAAGACCCCGTGCATGCCTCCATAACCTGAGCCAATATAGAAACACGACCACCTGAAAGACTGTCGCGATTGAAAACTGTATTGCCACAAGATACTGTTTGGGGACCACACCCGGCTGTGCTCTTGCTGTGTTCGGGGATCATTCACGGCATTGCCCGTGGACCTCCCGCGGTGTTGCCCGAGAACAGAACTGGGGTCAGCTGGCACTTGCCCCCATATGTCTGGGCTGCCAAAGGGTGAGAGCATCAGTCTCTCAGCCCGGCGGCTAGACGCTGTCCATCTGGACACAGATGGTTTTCCAGAACAAGGAACCTTACCTATAGCACTCGTGATCGTGTGTGTGTGTGTGTGTGTGTGTGTGTGTGTGTGTGTGTGTGCACGCATGTGCATGTGCATGCAGCGTCTCTGAAGCATCGGGGGTGGAGCTGAAGGATGCACGGAGTCATTTCCGTCAGGCTCCGTGCTCCAGGGGACTGTGCCAGGCCTGTGACGTGCTCTGGTTGCTCCGCAGTGACATGGACAAGCAGAAGTCGACCCTGATCGACGCCCTGTGCAGGAAGGGCTGCGCTCTGGCCGACCACCTGCTGCAGGCTCAGGAGCAGGACGGCGCCGTCTGCGACCTGGGGGCCAGGGAGGACGACGGAGAGAGCCTGCTGGACTCCCTGACCGACACGTACTGGGAGACCACCAAGTGGACAGACCTGTTTGACAGCAAGGTACGAGGTGCCCTCTGTGTCCTGCCGTCGTGACCCGTCAGCAAGAAGGAGGCACGGCTGGCCGGGTCGGCGAGGGCTTGCTAGGCCTGCGATAGCCATTGCACTCCTACTCTGTGTGAGCGCAGGTTGGCTCTTGGGCAATACCCATTTGCAAAGTGCCGGTCATTGGGCTAAGCAGTTACTCACACAGTCAAGTCTCAGGGCAGCTTCTGGAAATTGTCTTCGTCCCGTCCCGTGCCCATCTGCGGGCGGCTGTGTCCGGTGAGAGGTGGCGGGCAGGATGGGGAGTCCTGGTTAGTTGACATGTTCTTTTGACTCAAAAGTTTCCGACTTGTAAGTCATTATCACTTACAAGTGATTTCTAGCTGGTAAGTTTTAAACCCCAGTTTAGGAAGAGAAGAGCTGAGGAACTTTGGGGGAATGAAGTCGCAGAACTATTTAAAATTTCTCAGCTCTGTGCTGAATTTCCCTTGGAGGTGATGTGGCTGCAGGTTTTATTTCCCCCCCAAGCTTCTCTTCTGCAGATAGAGAAAATTGGGGGCCCCGAGGGAGAGTTGAAGGGTCAAGGCACCTGCCCTGCATGGAGCTGACCCGGTTCCCTCCCCGGCACCACACATGCTCATGATCCCCGAGCACTGCTGGGAGCGATGCCTGAGCAGAGTTGCGGTGGCCCTGGGGGACCCCAGGTGGCGAGGACAGTGGAGCGTGTGCGTGGGCTGTCATGTTGGCGCGGGCGGCCGCGGCTCTCGGGGTGGGAACAGAACTCCCGGGAGCCAGGCCTCCGCACGCGCACGCAGGAAACAGGCGGGGTCCGTGTCCCCAGCCGAGAACCTGGGGCAGAAAGCGGGCTCACCGTATCCCGGACCCGGGGCTCCCTCCCGACGGGACGCGCCTGCTGGCCAGGCCTGCCCCCTGCAGCCCCCGAGCAGCCTTCGCTGGCCCAGAGGGGCCTGGTCAGGACCCTTTCCTGGACAGTCCGCTCTGGGGAAGCAGAGGGACAGGAGGGGCAGCAGAGGGGGCTGCCGGGGGCACAGAACCCTCAGCGTCCACCCTGGGCAGCGCCGGGGGTGTGTGACGCCTGGTGCTGACCCCGTGTCTGTCGCCTGCATCAAGGAGCTTCTGTTAGGAAGGATTCCGAGAGCGACCGTTTGTCTTAATTCCCTCCCCCAATTAAAAAAAAAAAAAAAAAAGATCAGTTCCTGCCCAGGACTCGAAGGAGTTTCCTCTTCCCCTGTGAAGTGTTTGCGGGCTCTCTCCCGCCCGCCTCGAGTGCTGGCCTCTGCGGCTGTTTCCCCTCCGGAGGAGCCCGATTCTCCCTCCCCTCCACCAAAACTCCCCTGTTCACCAGAAATGTAAAATTGAAAAGAGGAGGATGTTCCCGGGGCTGGAGTGATAGCACAGCGGGGAGGGCGTTTGCTTTGCACGCGGCCGACCCGGGTTCGATCCCCAGCATCCCATATGGTCCCCTGAGTACCGCCAGGAGTAATTCCTGAGTGCAGAGCCAGGAGTGACCCCTGAGCATCGCTGGGTGTGACCCAAAAAGAAAAAAAAAAAAGAAAGGATGTTCCCGGGGTGGGGCTGAGAGGCGCCGCGCAGGCGGGCAGAGGCCCACACGCGGCCGGCCCGGCTCCCCTTTCACCCCGCGCTCCCCGGCGTCCGTGTCTCCCGCTGACGGGCGCCCCTGCCTCTGCCTCGCAGGTCTTAACGTTCGCGTACAAGCACGCACTGGTGAATAAAATGTACGGGAGAGGCCTTAAGTTTGCAACGAAACTGGTGGAAGAAAAACCAACAAAAGAAAACTGGAAGAATTGCATTCAGGTAAGCGTGTCGGCCCCACCCTGTGAACGCTCACTGTCCGGGGCCCGCGGCGCTGGCGGTCGCCTGCAGAGGTGGCGCTGGGCTTGATGCCACGTGCACTGGCACGGGGACGGCGCAGCAGAAGCTCGGGGCACTGTCACGGTTGTGAGGCGTTTTCCACTCGAACCCAGAAGAACTGCGTTTCGCTTCCAGTGTTTTCAGTGCCAGTGAAATGCACCCCGAGTTCTGTTTGGGGTGAGGACAGCGGGGCCCGAGAGCTGGCAGAGAGCACTGTGGGGTGCTGCTCGCCTGTCTGGAAAGGGATGTTTCCTTTCTCAGGGTCCCTCTGAGCAGGCTGGCCTGGAGGGGCCTGGGTTCACTGTGTGCAGTGCCAGCTGTCCCGCTGTTGGCCATGCCGCTCATGCAGGCCGTTCTGGGGTCGGGCTTTCTGCACAAGATCCTCGGGCGAGTACGGAGCTTCGGGGCCCCTCGGCCTGGCTCGTGTGCGGCGTGGGGCTGTGGGAAGCAGGGCCTGGGCGGGCTCTGTGTCGCGGCCTCGGGCAGCCTTGGATGACGACATCAGGCCTGGGCTGTCTCCACTCCTGAGGTCACACGGGCAGCCCACGCCGGGCGCCCTGCTGCGCTCACTCTCCTCAGGTCTCTGAGCCCAGAGACACCTTGACGAAACTGTCCGTGTGTGGCGTGTGCCGCTGTCAGGAACCCTGGGCGGAGCCATGCAGCGGGTGGGACGCTTGCCTGGCGTGCCCTGGCCAGGGGCCACCCAGCACCCTTTGTGGGCCCCCGAGCACCGCTCCCTCACAGGCCAGGCTCTGTTTTTACCGATATGTGTATTAATTGTTGCCTTGTTTTTGTCTGTTCTTCAGTTTGCTTTTTTTTTTTTGCTTTTTGGGTCACACCTGGCTCTGCACAGGGGTTACTCCTGGCTCTGCACTCAGGAATTACTCCTGGTGGTGCTCAGGGGACCCTATGGGATGCTGGGAATGGAACCCGGGTTGGCCGCGTGCAAGGCAAACGCCCTACCCGCTGTGCTTTCGCTCCAGCCCCAAGAAACCTATAATTGGCTGTGGTCAATTAACTGTAAACATCACTGCACTCGGACCAGCCCAGTTTGCTTTTTTTAATGGTTTTTCTGAGTCGGACAAGGCCTGGGGGTCGGCACACACCCTCAGTTGGAGAAGGGCAGGCCTCGGGGTCACCACCACAGTGACCTGGAGAGGGAGTCTGGTCAGGCCTGTTGTTGTTGCGTGTTTGAGCTTGGGGCTCTGCCGTGCTCAGGGGTGACACCCGGCCGTGCACTCGGGAATTAGTCCTGGCGGCTCTTGGGGGTCAGACCTGGTCAGTGCGTGCCAGACCCGCGCCCTCGCCCCGGCGCTCTCCCCGCCTCTGCTCAGTGCCCCGTGAGCCAGGGTTTGACCTGAGAGTGCGCAGAGCGCAGGGCAGGCAGGACGGGCTGGTGGAGGGAGGCGGGCCTCTGGAAGGAGGAGGGTGGAGGCAGGGGGGGAGGCAGGGGAGGAGGCGTCCGCCCGGAGAGTGGCCGGGAGAGTGGCCGAGTGAGAAAGGTGGGTGGGCGGGAAGGATGTTCACGGGGGTGCAAGGGGAGTCGGCTCCAAGGCGGGCCCACAGCCTCTGCCGCTGTTCCCAGAGTCCCTGCACGGGCGCCGGCCCTAGTGCTGACCCGGGCCTGTCCTTCGGCAACTGTTGCTGGGTGGTGTCCTGAGGGTGTCCTTGGGCCCGTCCCTCTGTAACTGTTGCCGTGTGCCGACCCCAGGGCCCGTCCCTCTGTAACTGTTGCCGTGTGCCGACCCCAGGGCCCGTCCCTCTGTAACTGTTGCCGTGTGCCGACCCCAGGGCCCGTCCCTCTGTAACTGTTGCTGTGTACTGACCCCAGGGCCCGTTCCTCTGTAACTGTTGCTGTGTGCTGACCCCAGGGCCCGTTCCTCTGTAACTGTTGCTGTGTACTGACCCCAGGGCCCGTCCCTCTGTAACTGTTGCTGTGTACTGACCCCAGGGCCCGTTCCTCTGTAACTGTTGCTGTGTGCTGACCCCAGGGCCCGTTCCTCTGTAACTGTTGCCGTGTGCCAACCCCAGGGCCTGTTCTTCTGTAACTGTTGCCGTGTGCCGACCCCAGGGCCCGTCCCTCTGTAACTGTTGCTGTGTGCTGACCCCAGGGCCTGTCCTTCTGTAACTGTTGCTGTGTGCTGATCTGAGGGCCTGACCTTGTGTAACTGTTGCAGTGTGCTGTTGTGAGGGCCGTCCTTTTGTAACTGCTGCTGTGTGCCGACCCCAGGGCCCTTCCCTCTGTGACTGTTGCTGTGTTTCCTTGCAGCTGATGAAGTTACTGGGATGGACCCACTGCGCGTCCTTCACTGAGAACTGGCTCCCCATCATGTACCCACCTGATTATTGCGTCTTCTGAAATTGGAACCAAGACTTCGGATTTTAAGAAAAGGAAGTTTTATAGTGAACGGATAAAAAAGCCGATTTGTGGAATTTTTAGTCTAATGCATGTTTTCATCCACTATCCAATACCGATTATTAAAATGATGTGTATTTATCAGAGAACTCACTGGCGTGTGGCTTCATACATGTAAACCTAGAGCTACCACCGGCGGCCCCCGGCCCCGCTGCGGCCCGGGCACGCGGCTGGGTCGCACCTAGTACATGCATGAGAGGTTTTGAAACAGGAACTTTTAACTGCAAACCTGTAAAATTCTATTTTTTATTTTATAAAATGAACAGGGTTTTAACATGCTGGACTTTAATTTTTTCAATTGTATGAAGGCCTTAAAAAGCTACATTAAGTGTAGCTAAAATTATTTATTGGACTAAAAAGCAACAGAGCTTTTCCTTTCCATAGATTTTTCTTTTCTTTTTTTTTCCTTGTTTTCTTTTTATTTTGGCAAACGTTTACATTCAATTAAGGGGAAAAGAAACCCAACCAGCACAGATAACCATGTGGCAGTTGCTGAAACATAACTGTACCCTCGACCTTCCCAGCTCAGAGTTACTGCAGGCCAATCATTCTTAGCATTCTCGTGACGTGCAAAGCATTGGAATGAATTAATAATACATGTATAAGTGCCAGACTGCTAAGCCTTTATCAGGTATTGTAAAGATACACATATGGTATGTTTATTAAGTTGAAATAATGTAAACACACGAATAAATGTGCAAAACAAAGATCACAGTATACCATATGCACTCTGATACCTTAAATTTTTTTATAAATAAAAGTGAATATTGAAGCTTCTTAAAGTTGGTCTTAGTTTTTCGTGAACAAAGTTTTGGGGAGAATAATGATAATTAAATACAGAGGCAAAAAAGTTGAACACATGGATATTTATAACATTCTTATAGGCTTACAGTTACTGATTATATTTCCAGTCCTTATTGCGTGACGAGCCTTTGTGTATATTTACCGTATCTTTCCAACTGCTACACCTCTCATCATTTCTCCATAAAACAAACAGACACCTACAATATTTAAAAAACCTCCACTCATAACAAATGTGTCTGTGTGTGTATGGTTTTTGAATCTTGCTCCATGGAACTTACTATTGTGTAAGACTTACCAATTTCCCTGTCTAGTTGTTTAGAGCAATTTCTTTGATAAATACGCCTCTTTAACTGTTTTTTAACCAGAGTCTTATGATTGGAAAATCGAAAAGTGCATGTGAATCCTTCCTGTGGTCCATCAGAACCCTCTGACACCCATTCGTGCCTCCCCACATACGTATTTTCTGGCAGACACATAAAAGCTCCCTGCGATGTAGATTCAGTCTGCTAAGGAAACTGAGAAATTGCCTCCCCGACCTTTTCCCACTGACTTTCACCCTGGGATTTATCTGCCTTTCCTTCTCTCAGCTCCTTTGCATCTCTGAACCTAGGGTGCCCTTGATGGAGCGCTCCTAGTTGGAGTAGGTTGGGGCTGGAGCGATAGCACAGCGGGTAGGGCGTTTGCCTTGCACGCGGCCGACCCGGGTTCGATCCCCAGCATCCCATATGGTCCCCTGAGCACCGCCAGGAGTAATTCCTGAGTGCAGAGCCAGGAGTAACCCCTGTGCAGAGCCAGGTGTGACCCAAACAGCAAAAAAAAAAAAAAAAACCTAGTTGGAGTAGGTTTTTCCTATGCATTCTGCCACTCTCCGTCTTGTCCTGTTTGGGCTCCACCCTCTCGGTACTCTGGGCTTACTCTCGGCTCTGTGCTCAGGGATCACTTTGGTGGGGTTCAGGAGACCAGGTGCAAGGCCAGGGATGGAGCCCAGGCTGGTGCGAGGCGGGCGCCCTCCTCGCTGTACAATCCCTTGAGCCCCCGCCTTGGAATTACAATCTTTGGTTCTCTTGTGTTTTCTGTCAGTGCTGGCAAAGGAGACTTTATCTCTGATTTGCGCCTTTCAGGTGTCTCTGCTCTTTGTTCTAGCCTTTGATTACTGCCATATTTTGTGTTCAACAGAAAAAAAAATTTAAGTACCATTTCAATTTTCTTGTCATTTCCCTCATACCGTTTTTCGTTCTCTTGTGGCTTTATTCCTTTTTCTGTAAGCCTCTAATGGATAGCTTGTAGCATCTGGCTTTAACATCAGTTCAGTTTCAGTGTTCTTGGGGAGTTTTGCTCAACTTTCCCCCAGCCCACCCCCCACACACACACCCATGACTCTCGTACAGTCACCCGCTATGTGCCACTGTCACGCTTCTGTTATTACTGCCCTAGGCAATTGTCTTTCAAGTCAGAAAAGGAAATCCTTTGAGGGAGGGGTCGGAGTGTGGAACCGAGGTAATTTTCATTGAAGCAGAGAGATGTGACGGGGAGCGTGAGAAGTGCGTGTTCCAGAGAGGACACGGGCTTCTCCGTGTGAAAGCAGGTGAGCAAAGAAGCTCTGAGACGCGAGAGAGATGCGCTCACAAAGGCGAACACCAGCTGGGAGGTGGAGCAAAGGGAATGTTCCAGAGAAGTTGCAGCGTGCACCAAGCCCAGGGCAGCCAGGCCACTGGCTTTGCCAGCAGGGCTCGGAATCCCCCTGGCAGTGACTCCCACGCCCTGAGCACCGTTGAATATGGCACGAGAAACAGTGGCAGCGGGCTGGGGACGGTGATGAAGGGCTGGAGCTTGGCGTCAGTCTCCAGAGTGCTGAGCCGGAGGCCCTGCTGGCACAGGAAAGTTGGGAAAAGACATTCTTGCTATAAGCTTTTCATAACTAGTTCATCTTTCCCGGCGCTTTTCATGTCTTCCTGTTCCGACACCTACGGTCCTTTCCCTGCAGCCTACAGGGTTCCCGTACTGTTTCCTCCAGGACAGATTTGCTGACAGCAGATTGTCTCCATCTTTATCTGGCAGTGCCTTTATTTCACCCTCTGTTTCAGGGCTGGCGTGTTTCCAGGCAATATGGGTCGGGGGCAGGGGGGCCCAGGGCGACCAGACCAGAGGGACAGTTCTCAGGTCACCGGGGCTGACAGAACACTTCCTCAGCAGCTAGGGGATGGGATGAAGCTAGGTGTCCAATGACACGATGAGCTGATGAGAAAGGTGCGCTACCCTAACACGGGAATGTGCCACTGCCAGGAGTGACGTGGTCATGCAGTGAGCTGCAAGTTGGACAGAACTGGAGGCTGTCAGGTTAAGTAGAGTCAGAAGGACAAATACTGGATGATCTCGCTTATCTGTGGCGTGTAGAATAAGGATTAAGAATTCCAAGGTATGAAAGAGGAGATAGCTAGATTATCCTTGACCCCAGGTTAATGGGCAGGCGGCAGGGGTCTCCGGCACACCTGTGGTGTTGAGAGGTGGGATATGCATTTATCCAAACCACAGAGCCAACATCAGGAGACCTAAACTACAGCCAGCAAACTCGCCAGGGTGCCTGCCAAGGAGGCGGGAGTGGGTGGGAGGGATCCCGGAAACATTGGTGGAAGGAAGTTGACTGTGGCGTTGGGATTGGGATTGGAACGTTGTAAACTATTGTGAACTATTATGAACAACTCTGTAAATCATGGTGCCTTAATAAAATAATTATTTTCATGACATGCTTGGGGTTTGGGGTGGAGGGAGGTGGGTACACTGTTGATGTTGGTGTTGGAATGATATGCACGAGAAAGCCATTATAAACTATATTATTCACCACAGAATCTCTGTAGCACTGTTGTCCCATTGTTCATCGATTTGCTCAAGCGGACACCAGTAATGTCTCCATTGTGAGACTTCTTGTTACTGTTTTTGGCATATCGAATACGCCACAGGTTGCTTGCAAGGCTCTGCTGTGTGGATGGGATACTCTCGGTAGCTTGCCGGGCTTTCCGAGAGGGACAGAGAAATTGAACCCGGGTCGGCCGCATGCAAGGCAAACACCCTACTCGCTGTGCTATCGCTCCAGTCCTCCATTAACTGAAGTGAGGATATATTCCTAGGCATGCCAACCGACAACTAAGGATGTGACTAAGGTAAAGTATATATATTGCATGTATGAAGCCCTGAGATTAAGTCCTGATTAAGTGGGGGGAAAAGACAAGCCAATCAATTAATTAAACACATGACCTTCATTTAGATTTTGATTCAAGAAGATCCTAAAAAGAAATGTCTTGGCATTTATAAGACTTGGAAATGGGAACACTTGCTGGATTTGTAACACTGAATTGTTTAATTCACAGTTTTATTATTTTATAAAATGATTACTTTTAAATGTGCTAGTGACACAGAATGAAGAGGGTCAGAATATACAGCATGAAGTTTCTTCTAATTGCCTCAAACTAACCTGGGAGCAGAGAAGTGGAGAAAGGTTCGAAGAAACAAGATTTGCCTTAAGCTGAAAATGACTTTGGTGCCGGAAGAATTGCCACACTTTCTCCTTATTTCGGCCACGCTGTTGAGCTATAGTTGCTACACAACAGAAGAGTGTATTTCAAGTGTACAACTTGTCTACTTGTATAAGTTTTTGGGGGGAGGGAGTGGATTTGGGGTAACCCTCAGTACTCAGGGGTTCCTCCTGGCTCTGCACTCAGGAATTACTCCTGGCGGTGCATGGGGGACCAAACGGGATGCTGGGAATTGAACCCAGGTCGGCCACGTGCAAGGCAAGGGCCCACTTGCTGCAGCTCCAGCCCCCTTGTATAAATTGTTTATATAATAAAAGTTGAAAGACGAAGATGCTCACTGTGATCATCTATCTCTTCTAAAAGATACATCTTTTTAGAAAATGAGAGCACGATCACAGGCTCATTGCCTCCCTTTCCCAGGGACTGTGTAGGGCATCGTTTGCGGTTCCGGAAGACCCTCAGGAGCAGGCCCCATGGTCGCTGCTGCCTTCCAAGGTCCTCTGCACCGCATACTTCTAAGCAGGGAATTGAAAGGATTCACGTAACGTTTGGGGGAAAACATGGGGCTTTTCAAAATAGCTTTATTTTATTTTTATTGAGGCATAACATGTTAGTAATTCCCATTTTAAGCCCACACTTCAGTACCTGTGGTACACTCATACCGCTGGGAAAACTCCCTCACCCTCATCTGCATCTTCATCACCATCGACCTGCAATATGTGCTTCAAGTTTGGCTTTTCTGAAAATTTCTTATGAACAGAACCAGACAGGGAGTCATCTTTTATGTTTTCTTCCCCTCAGCAGAACATGCTTAAGTTTCACCCGCGTTGTTGATGCCGGCCACCTCTGCTCTGTTAGGAGTATTCACCGACTGCTCTATGTGAGCATGGTTTATTTGCTCCCTGGAAAATCCCTAGGAGGGAATTTTCTGAGTTTCTTTCTAACATTTTAAGAAACTAGTATCTGGCTTCCAGGGAAACTGTCGTTTGACATCCTTGGTAACAGGATTTGGTTTTGCACGTCCTCATCCACTCTCGTTCTTGTTATTTACTCTTGGCCATGTTAATGGTGCTGATATTTTGTTGTGCTGGTGGTTTTCATTTGCATGAAATTTCTAACAAAAAAATTACCTTCTTAGATGGGTGTATCATCCTTGGTCATTTCTACTCAAAAATTTTGCCTGTTTTTGAAGGAGGTTTTCTGTTTGTTATTGCATTGACATGGGCTCTTTATGCACCTCTTATCTTTACAGTGTTTTGCAAATAGTTTCTGCCAGTGTGTTTCTTGAATGGTGAATTTTAAAGAGCAAAGGTTTTTATTTTAGATAGGGTTCAATTTTCCTTTAGTCCTGGTGGTGCTCAGGGAACCATATGGGATGCTGGGGATCGAACTCTGGTTGGCCACGGGCAAGGCAAATGCTTACCCAGAGCAATAGCACATTGGGTTTGCCTTGCATGAGGCCAACACAGGTTTGATTCCTCCATCCCTCTTGGAGAGCTTGACAAACTACCGAAAGTATCCCGCCCGCACAGCAGAGCCTGGCAAGCTACCCGTGGCATATTTGATATGCCAAAAACAGTAACAGCAAGTCTCACAATGGAGATATTACTGGTGCCCGATCGAGCAAATTGATGAACAATGGGACGACAGTCCTACGACAGTGCGACAGTGAATGGTTCAGTTTGACAGGTCTTTTTTTTTTCATTTATGGATTATCTCAGGTTAGTCTAGAAACTGACAGCAACATAAAGTGATATTTACTCTGGGTCTGCATGTTATTTTAATACGCTTCCTTCTCCGCCCTACAAAAGGAAGTCTTTTTTCTTTACCAGCCAATTCTTAACTGCTCAAAAGACACACCAATGCCTTGGAAAGCTGCTTCTGCTTTCCTGCTTCAGTTCCATTTCAGTATTCCTTTAAAAAGTTTCACCGACGACTCCGGAAACTCAGCCAGAAGGGTGGTTTCGAACACTTGCTTGAATTTACCCAGAAACTCATAGTCGGTGCTGAGCCTGAACTTGTTTGCCCAGAGCAGCACGGTGCCCGGCTGGCAGAGGTGGGCCATGGTGCGCAGCAGCTGGTCCAGGCAGTAGTGGTGGTACACCACGTCGGTGGCCACCACGTAGTCGTAATAGAAGGAGGACTTGGGGAAGTCTCTCTCCAGGCCTTCTCCCCACACCAGCTCCTTAACGTCGGGCAGGTGGGCTGCGCGCCCCAGAGTGTTCTTTAGAAGGTTGTACTGGAGGTTTCCTAGGACGTCGGGCATGTCTGTTGCTGTGACCTCAGCTCCTAGGAGAGGAAGAGAGACTCTGAGAGCCGGGGGCAGCCACCGCAGGACCTGCTCATGGGAGAAACGGGCAGACAGCTCAGCCTGGCTTACGGGGCACTGGGGTGGGTATCATTCCAGATGGGTCACGCCGCTCAGGGGGGCCTTCCCTGGAGGGAGCACTGGGTTATATATAAATATTATATATATATATATACATATATATATTTTTTGCATTTTGGGTCACACGCGACGATACACAGAGGTTACTCCTGGTTCTACACTCAGGAATTACTCCTGGCGGTGCTCAGGGGACCATATGGGGTACTGGGATTCGAACCCGGGTCGGCCGCGTGCAAGGCATACACCCTACCTGCTGTGCTATCGCTCCAGCCCCGTACTGGGTTATTTTTTAACAGTTGCTCCAGTGTCTCTCCGTGTCCATCAGCGACCCCTGCAGCCCACCCCCAGGCCACCGAGGGCCCAAAGTCACTCCATCTTGAAACAGACCGTCCGTCCTGACCACCCACATACTAAGAGGCGAGGAACATCAGGCCAGACCCGAGGCGAGACCCGAGGCCACTGACGCCCAACTCCAGACGGTGGGCTAAGTCGAGACGTTCTAACCGTTCGATTTTCCTTAAGCACATCTCTGCTTCGCCCTGGGTGAGGTGGGAATGTAACGGCCATGTGAGTGGACAAGGTGGATTCCACTTTGCACTGAAGAGAGAGTTGGCAGTGCCTGCTGCACAGACACCCAGGGTCCAAGTCTCTTAGGCCTGTGAAGCCTCAGCGCTGAGTCCCTTGTGTATTTGGGTGTGTGACTAAAACCCTGAGAACTCTCTCCTGTCTCCGTGTGCCTCAGTCAGCGGCTGAGCTCAGGCTATGGACACTTAACGCCAGGACAGTCACAAGTTCCCCCAGACTCGTGTGTCTATATGTCCTCAGTCTAGCGGCTACCTCAGGCCGAGACAGGCTGGACGAGAATGACATTTCTGCCCTGTCAGAAGTTCAGTTCAGGGGAGGCGCTGAGACCCAGTGGGCCAGGGCAGGCTAGGCACACAGGAAGCGCACTTCTATCCCCAGCACGGGCCCCAGGCCCCGCCGTGAGCACCCCCTGTGCACTGTGCCAGGAGTAGCCCCCCCACCCCCAGCAACGAGCTTAAACAATAAACAAAATTCAGGTGGCACCATGTCAGGAAGCCTCGGGACTGTTGGCGGAACATGCTGAAGTCATCCTTGTTGCGTAGCTTAACGGTTCGTCCTGGTTTCCTTCTCAAATCAGGGTGTTCTGAGGATTTGGGCTCTTCCCTCATTTCCTTTCTACAGATGATGCTCTGTGCTATGTGACTTCCTCCCCTACCTGATCCATCACCTTGAAATTCTCCTTAACGTAAGAGCAGGGGATCAGGCCCGAGACCAACCTTTTCCCAGACTGGCCACAGAGAACTACCATGGAGCTGCCCGGATTGCACCCCGAGCCTGCTTGGAACCCTGGAACTCATTCCCTGTATCTGGAGTATGAATCTCCTCCCCCGGGGACTCACTGACTCGCTTTCTTCATGGTACTGCTTACATGGTAGGCAACAGCCAGCAGGGACAGCCTGGGACGCCGTTCACAGCTGGACCCTTGGGTCACACCTTCCAGGACTGCCACATCCCCCCAGGGGAGTCTTTTTTTTAAAAATAATTTTTAAAAAATTTTAATGAATCACCATGAGTTATAGTTACAGACTTAAAAACTTGCTTGATTGCATTTCGGTCATACAATATTTGAGTAGCCATCCCTCCATCCTTGCCCATTCTCCACCACCAATGTTCCCAGAGACCCTCCCACCACCTCAATTCCTTCCCCCACACCCCCGCCTCTGTGGCAGGCACATTCCCTCTGACTCTTTCTCTCCCTTGGAGTGTTATGGTTTGCAATACGTAAGTGGCCATCATGTTTGGTCCATAGTCTACTTTCAGCACGCATCTCCCATCCCGAGCGAGCCCTCCAAGCATCATTGAATCAGTGGTCCCTTCTCCATCCCAGCTGCCTTTTCCCCCAGCACGTGAGATCGGCTTCCAAGCCGTGGAGCCATCCTCCAGGCCCTTGTCTCCAGGGGTCTCTTTAACCCAGGGTGCCAGTCTTCGCTCTGGGATAACGCGGTGAGAGCAGGCCCATGCAATTTTGCAGGGATCCCAGGGTTGGCATCATGCCCCAGCCCTAAAGCCACAGTGCCTGCTGGCACTGCCGTCACAGCCTTGCGCACAGGGTCAGGGAGGCACCAACCTAGAATGCTGGCCACGATGGACACCAGGCCCGGGCCAGCACCAAGTTCAATGACCTTCGCGTGCTGGAGATTCAGTTCTTCCGTGTGTTCCTCCAAATACTGACACAGAGCCATGGCCTGGGAAGAGAGAAAGAAACCTTTGACGGTCAGTGCCGGGGGGGGGGCACCCACACCCCACCCCAAGTATTTATTCCACAGTGAGACTCGGGACAAGAGCTTCCGTGTTCCGGGGGGCTCGTGGGATGAAAACGTGCACGCAGGCACCAGTGGGGGCATCTGGAGGGCGAGACGCATGCGTGCAGAGATGCAGGTGAGCCCACAGCAGCTCGGGGCTGCCCCATGTCCAGGTGTGTCAGCGCTGACACACCCGGCATGTGGCCTGGCGCCCCGCTCTGGGGCAGCCTCGCCAGTTTCACCCCAGCTTTCCCACTGCTGAGGTCAGAGGTCAGCCCTAGCCCCCTGCTGCGTGTGGTCAGGGTGGCCATGGGGTAGGACATTGTCTGCTAGCGCCACCGGCTGGGCAGTGCGGTGGGCGCGGGCCAGGGTGGCAGTGTCTGAAGTTCTGGGTGGTCCCTCTTCAACCATCAGTCTGTGGCAGTGCCCGGGTAGGGAAAGGTTGAAACCCTGGGCCAGAGGGAGAACGCCTGGGCGAGGGTGTTGGCCTCGCACGGAGCCAATGTGGGTTCAACCTGGCATCCCTGGTCATATCTATCAAGGTTCTTCCACGGAACCCTGACCACAGCTACGTGAGGCGTGTCCACGGGACCTTGACCAGCACTCAACACTCATCCACGGAACCTTGACCACCGCTCAACACGCATCCATGGAACCTTGACCAGCACTCAACACTCATCCACGGGACCTTGGCCAGCGCTCAACACGCATCCACGGGACCTTGACCAGCATTCAACACGCATCCACGGAACCTTGACCAGCACTGAACATGCATCCACAGAACCCCCGGCCAACGGCTCAGTGCTAATAACCCTAACCAGCTACTCGGCGTACCACGACACCCCAGTCAATTCTCAGTGCGTAGGTGCAGAACCCCTGACTTTGGGTTTATTCAGATTCCCTGACCACAAATGTGTGAAAACCAAAATCCCTGATGTTTCTTTTGCAGCAGCAATTCATAAAAATTTTTCATCCCATTTCTGACATATTCAAGTCTTTTTTAAATGTAAAACAATGTCTTCAAAAGCGTCGCCCAGAGGAACTCACTGTCTCTGCACAAGAGGCCAGGCTTCTGCAGAACCCCCAAAGACCACCCACGCCCCACGAGGACAGCAATGGCCCCCCTCGGGGAGAAGCACGGAATATCAAAACACAGGGCCGTGCACTGATGGAGCCGCCCTCGCCGCCCCACTGCCTGGCCGCCCCCAGCTCCTTCTCTCACCGCCGGCCACACCAGCGCTCCGTAGCTCTCCACAGACTCCTGAAGGATGAGCTTCCTGCCGGCAAACACATAGCTCTCCTCAGTATAGCTGGCGTAATTTGCGGGAACAAATTTCTGGAGGCTTTGAAGAGATAGTTCTGTGGCGCTCGAATCTGTGGCCAGAAAGCAAGTCTCAGAACTTGTTGAGTGACTTTAATGAATTGTACAGTGAAGATGGAGCGATAGCACAGCAGCAGGGCATTTGCCTTGCACTCGGCCAACCCGGGTTCGATTCCTCCGCCCCTCTCAGAGAGCCCGGCAAGCTACCAAAGTATCTTGCCCGCATGGCAGAGCCTGGCAAGCTACCCGTGGCGTATTCTATATGCCAAAAACAGCAAAAACAAGTCTCACAATGGAGACGTTACTGGTGCCTGCTCGAGCAAATCGATGAGCAACATGATGACAGTGACCGTGCCAGTGACAGTGGAGATGATTGGCGAGAGGAGAATAATCCGCACACAAGAGACTGCACTGGGTTCAGTGACGATGACCGAAAGTAAGGAAAACCACGACCTGACATCGATTCAGATGTGACTTTTTCAGCCTCGGAAGAAGCGCCTGAGGCTGCCCTGGCAAGCAGTGGGGCAGCGCGGGCCAGGCCCAGCTCCTGCGTGGACGAGAAGGAGCCAGTGCCCAGCAGGAGAGCACGGGGGAGCCATCAGGATAGGCCGAGCCCAGCAAACACGGCCTATTTTTAGGGTACGGCGACAAGGCCCAGTCCCACATGCCGGCTGGCATGTGGACCCTGATCCCTCCTCAACTGCCCCTCCAAAGCTGAGGTCACCAAAGATGGCCTGGCCCCGGAGGCGTGGGGGAGGCTGTGAGCCGAGCCGGGGCTATTGAGTTACTCTGGCTTTAAATACACCTTTACACGCTGACCCTCCCACAGCTCTCGGATATCAAGAGAGCAAACAGCATCTGATCGGGCGGCCTTCGTGGGGGTCAGATGGTCGCGAGACCAAAGAGCACGGCGACCCAGCTCCAGCCCCAGCACTGCGTCAGGTCCCCAAAGCACGCCAGGAGGGATCCCTGAGCACAGAGCCAGGAGGGAGCCCTGAGCACTCCCAGGTGGGACTCCAAACCCCATACCCCCAACAAAAAGGAATGAAAGAACAGTAAGTCCAGCAAGAGGGCTGCGGGGCTTGCACGAGGGACAGCAGCAGAGGACAAGGTGCGGGCACCAGTGGTCAGAAGGAGCCAGGAGCACAGAGTCGCCGCTCTGTGACTTGAGAGACGTCAGAGATTTAAAAACTCTGATTTTGATGAAGTGGCATTGGCTTACAGCGTATGTGTCCCCGTTTGAGTCTCTACATGCTACGAGCATGATCACTATCATACAATGCACCCCCCGCCCCCAGTTCAGGTCTTTTATTCAATTTTATTTTATTGAATCACCGTGAGATAGTTACAAGCTTTCACGTTTGGGTTGCAATCTCACAGTGATCAAACACCCATCCCAACACCAGTGCACATTCCCCACCACCAATATCCCGGGTATATCAAAAAATGGGGAGAAGAAATCAACAGAAGTTTCCTCAAAAAAGAAAGGCAAATGGCCAAAAGGCACATAAAAAAAAATGCTCCACATCCCTAGTCATCAGGGAGATGCAAATCAAAACAACAATCAGATGTCATCTCACACCACAGAGACTGGCACACATTCAAAAGAACAACAGCAACCAGTGCTGGCGTGGATGTGGGGAAAAAGGGACGCCCAGTTCAGGTCTTACCCCGCCCACCCCATCCCTCTAGCAGCCACTGATCCGTTGTCTGCACATCAGAGGTGGGCGGGCGGTGGTACTGGCTTCTGCCTTGTTTGTTTGCTTCAGATTCCACATCTGAGTGAAATCAGACACTTCTCCTCAGGGAAGGAATGTAGGCTTTGGAAATGAGCTAAAAGGAGCATTCATGTCACATCTGCAGCTGCCCACTCAGACACACCTACGCAAGGTGCAAGAAGCAGGGGTGGGGAGAAGAGGGCGCAGACACACGGTGAAGGATGGGGAGCTTGGGGACAACTAACTTGGTGGCCTCAGGAGCCACTCATTTCCACGGCCTCGGGGCTGCTTCTGTGCACTGAGGCTGCACCTCGTTTGTAATGGGGTCACGGGAAGTAGAATGCACTCGGGGGCCACCTTCACGGCGACTTGGCCCTCTCTGCCGAAGGTCACGGCAACCCAAATAAACGGCAGGTTTGTATTTTGTGCGTGTTTGCAAGAAATTCATGTTTGTTCCATTTTGCCAAAAGCCCAGAGGGTGGTTAGCCGCCATTAGGCAAAGTGAGTGGCGTGCTGGGAATGAGCGCAGTGGGAATGTTTGGGCGGGCATGGGTCCTGATTTAGGGTGTTCTGTCCGCAGAAAGCAGATTCTCAGTTCTGACCATTAAAGTGCATTTCTCTAGAGACCTAAGACGTGACTGAACTTCCAGGAACCTGACAAGAAGAGAGAGCTTGGGGCTGGAGCGATAGCACAGTGGGTAGGGTGTTTGCTTTGCACACGCCCAACGTGGGTTCGATTCCCAGCATCCCATTTGGTCCCCTGAGCACTGCCAGGAATAATTCCTGAGTGCATGAGCCAGGAGTAACCCCTGTGCATTGCCAGGTGTGACCCAAAAAGCAAAAAAAAAAAAAAAGAAGGAGAAGGAGGAGGAGGAGGAGGAGAAGGAGGAGGAGGAGGAGGAGAAAGAGGAGGAGGAGGAGGAGGAGAAGGAGAAAGAAGAGGAGGAGGAGGAGGAGAGGAAGAAGGGGGAGAAGGAGGAGGAGAAGGAGGAGGAGGAGGAGGAGGAGGAGAAGAAGAAGAAGAAGAAGAAGAAGAAGAAGAAGAAGAAGAAGAAGAAGAAGAAGAAGAAGAAGAAGAAGAAGAAGAAGAAGAAGAAGAAGAAGAAGAAGAAGAAGAAGAAGAAGAAGAGGAAGAAGAAGAGGAAGAAGAAGAAAAAGAAGGAGAAGGAAGAAGAAACTTACAGGGTAATCAATCAATAAATAGATCAAGATCAAAGAAGCAAAGAAGTCAATTCACAGTGGCAGGCTCTGTCCTCAGACCGGGCTCTCCGCAGCACATGGCAGGTTATAGGGCAGCAGGAGGGCCAGGATCGACCATATGGGGCTCAACTCTGCCCTTCGTGGGAAGCCCCTGACCTATGGTCACAGGGAGCCATGTCTGAGAGGGACCAGGGACACGTGACCTCTCTCCAGGCAGGGATGCTACTTTGGATTCTTTCCTGAAGAGTAGGTGGGCAAAGGAACAGGCGGTGGGTGAACTGGATGATAGGGTTCACCCATGCCTGCGGTGTAGACCCCCCCCCCCCCCGCCAGCAGGAACTGCACAGTCCCTCACTCACCAGTACGACAACAGCAATGCCTTGGAGAACACAGATAAGAAACACAGAATAACAGAATTCCTGAGGAGTTCTGAGGAGCGCTTATTTCCTTCCGCTTCCCCACACCCATGTCCTTGTGCATTTTCTGGAAATATAGAACTTAAATATAGCAGCTGGAGCAATAGTATAGTGGGGAGGGCGTTTGCCTTGCACGCAGCTGACCCAGGTTCAATCCCCGGCATCCTATAGGGTCCCCTGAGCACTGCCAGAAATAATTCCTGAGTACAGAGCCAGGAGTAACCGCTGAGCAACACTGGGTGTGACCCAAAAAGAAAAATAAATCAATAATGGCCATGCTTAGACTAGCTTGCAAATCTCCCGAAACTGAGGCATAATTCGGTGGGCACAAGTGGTAGGTAAAGAGTTTCTGCTCTCGTCATCTTCGAGTCCCATCACCAGAGCTGGTGGGTGGGAGCTGCCAGGGGGCATGGTGCCAGCCCCTGAGCTCCCTCCTGTCACTGTCGCTCACGCCATCCCTTCCTCCTGTCCCCTCCCATGTCGGAAAACTCATCTTTCTTGCCAGGCCAGGACAAGCCAACAGACTCGTTTTGAAGAGATCATGGTTTCACGAGTAAATAAACCGACAAATTCAAAGCCCTCCGAGACCTCTCCAGCAAACACTGTCAAGAGAGGAATAAATAAAGCTCCTCCACAAGATCCTTCGAAGGGCTCCACGGAGACATTTATCCCTTCGCACATTAAACATTTTCATGTTCATTATCTTTATGATCTTGATAGCTCAGAAATTTTTACAGTTGAGTAGAGTTGCATTTTTAAGTAAAGAGTTCGATAAAATATAATCATAGTAATAATAATAACATCATCCTGCATCAGTAGAGCTGGAACATAATTATACCATTTGAGTGATTGTGAAGAATTTTAAATTCTTCTTTTATGACAGAATTTTTTCTATTAATTTTTTCTTTTGCCCGAGTCTTTCCCCAGAAATGTCCCAAAGGGAGAGTACTCCGTGCTCTGTGAGAGTCCCTCCTTCATAAGACATGTTCTCGGGGAAAGGAAGAGAACAATTTAGATTTTCTTCTTAAAAGTTCTGAATTTTGTCTCTTCTTAAAAGAAGAGTCCCTGTCTCATTCCAGGGGCTGGAGAGACAGCAAGGAGGGCATTTGCTTTGCATGTGGCCAACCCGGGGTCTCCAAAGCCCACCGGGAGTGATCCCTGAGGGCAAAGTCAAGAGGGAGCCCTGAGTACCCCCAGCTGTGACCCAAAATCCACCAAAAAATTCTAATTACAAAGCTGTAACAATCTTAGATTTATATACCAGACACACAAACATAAAGTCTGATAAGCCCACGGTGAACAAATAGTGAACAAATACTTTTAGGTTGCTACTTGTGTTTGCATAAATACCATTTTTTAAAACATAAAATACCATTATTTTCTCCTTGAAGCTTCATTAGGAGAAAGATCTAGCTGAATGTTAGGTAGAATCACCGGGGTGATCAATTTTCAGTCTTACACAAATAGAAAATCACGATGGTGCGCATCTGAAATTACGGTTGCAAGTCAATGGCAGCACACACTCTTTCTAATTTAGGGCTTAAAGTAAATCAAAAGTTTTGTCCCTGGGGTTGGAGAAGCATCCGTTTCCCGCAAAACACTGTGGATGGTGTTGCGGGAGGAAGGACGTTACCTCCTGAGGGTCCCCCGGCGCTGTCTTCCGGCAGTGGCCCCTTCTCAGTCACTTCTCCCCAGCTACCCGGAGGGTTCGGGCCACCCCCTGGGCGCTGCCCATCCAAGCTCAGACACGCGTCCATTCCTGGACCCTGCTGGGGGGGAAGAGAACCAGGAACCCTCCCGCCCTGCAGCGGGGCCTCTGGAGCTCTGAAGGGGGACTTAGCACCTTCTCATCGGCTGAGCCGCAAAGGACGCCTGCGTGTCAGCTTCGTGCCTGTGGCCAGCTGCCATCCTGGGGGCGCAGAGCAACGTCAAGGCACGGCTGGACACACACAGCCGGAGTCTGTTCTCTGCCCCGAGCAAAGCTGATGCAGCTTTGGGCTGTGGACGTGCCCGAGAGCTGGGAGTCGGCCTTCTGAAGTGGCCGCCGCTCCGTGACAGCCCCCGTGGGAGGCCTGGATCCAGAGCCGCCTCGGGCTTCTCCCCTGCTCATCTGAGCGCTGGTGCCAGACCACAGAAAGTGCTTGGGGCCGCGGGCCAGGCGCCGGTTCTGGCTCCCGCTGAGACACTTGGCAGCTCCCTTCATCTCCTCCTGCCGTTTCTTCATCAGCAAAAAGCCAGTCAGATGGGCTCGTGTTCCAGGGCCGCGGAGGGGAGAGTGAAAGTCCAGGGAGTCCACAGGAGACCCAGTGGTCAGCGCCGCGGGCCCACCTGGTGGGAACAGCGGCTGTGGGACCCTTGGACTTGGGTGTCCTGCCAGGGAATAAAAAGAGGCAGAACTCAGCAAGTTTGATTGTTGGGGGGAAATTCCAAATAATAACAGTGAGTTTTCTGTTGAAATATTGAATGTATTCAAAGTATAGAGAGAATAAAGTGAAGATCATTAGCCACACAGGTGGGGGTGGGGGTGGGGGTGGGAGGGGAGGTACACTGGGGTTCTTGGTGGTGGAACATGTGCACTAGTGAAGGGATGGGGGTTTGATCATTGTATGACTGAGACTTAAACCTGAAAGCTTTGTAACTTTTTTCATGTTGATCTAATAAAAAAATTAAAATTACCAAAAAAAAAAAAAAGAGGCAGGACTCATTGGTGGAATGTAAAATAATCTCATATGAGCCTGATATCCAAGGACAGTACAGACAAGGATCAGGAATATTGCTCCATGGTTGGAAGCCTGCCTCATGAGCTGGGGGAGAAGGCAGCTGGGATAGCGAAGTGATCACTAAGTCAGGGATGGTTGGACGGATCGTTTGGGATGGGAGATGGGTGCTAATAGTAGACAAAGGACCGTAGGATAATGTTGGTTTGCCCTTCCTCCCTGGCCACTGGAAGCTTGTGTTTGTTGATTGCCCCTCGACCTGTCAATTACCTTTGTCTCCTGATCAGACTCTGACTTGTAAATATTGTCTTTCTCTTCTCCTTTGTATGGTTATTATTTAAGAGCAATTGCTTTTTGTATGGATATAGGAAGACAGTTAAAAAGGCAAATCTTGAGAGTTGATTGACTCCAGATAATATTACCTCCTGGACATCTGCTCTCTGGACTTAAGCCTCAGTTGCCCTTACTTCCTAGATCCCCAAAAGCAGAATCCTGACAAGGGACTGGATGGACCCAGGGCAGGCCGTGAGCTACCCTGGCATTGAAATGGGCCTGGCCAAAGTGCCCTAATGCTTAACTGTAAGTTAAGAGGTTGGTCATGGACAAATGCTGTCATGATCCAAAAGTAATAACTAGATTTGGACCCTGCTGGGGTTAGGGATGATTGATCCGGCCTGATCACTGTAGTCTGAGTCTATGGTGAGATGTCCCCAGGAGAGTCACCCTACAAGCCTAAAAGTGTCTATTACTGTGTCCATACAGAATGGTAAATATTAGGAGAATTAAATATGCTAATTAAATTGCAGGTCTAAGGAGAAGAGAAACACACCTAAAGTCTGTGTTGCCCTCATGGGCTGCAGGTGATCGAGAAGTCTGGAAAAACATTTTTGATCACTCTTCTCGTAGAGAGGCAGGGTTGGGTAGGCGCGGCGAGAGGATAAAAAGAGCGGCTGCAGGGAGAGATTGGATTGAATTGATGGATGTTTTGGATTGTTTGTCGGGCTGATTGAAACAGAGACAGTAGAGAGACAGAGAGAGAGAGGAGACGAATACAGCGGGAAGAAAGAATTGTGTGGTTAGACAGAGACAGCAGAGAGAGAGAGTTGGAGAGAGAGGGTTGGAGAGAGCTGGCAGAGACGAGAGATTGAATAAACAGCAACTAATCAACAATCAGCTTGGTTCTCGTTCTTCCTTCTTCTGTCCAAGGCAACAGCCTTCCCGGGTAGAGAAGCGGCTCGAGAGCACTGAATGCAGGCAGCGAGAGAGAGCCGCCCGGAGAGCCCATGAACATTCTTTCACATGTAACCCCAACATGCGTGAGGGGCTTATACAGCCCTGAGGTGTGGGGGAATTTCACAGCTCCTCTCGTGCGCAGAATTTGTTTTTACAAAGGACCAAATGTGATAGCCTCTCAGTATCTGTGTTACAAACCATAATGCCCAAGAGTAGAGAGAGAGTATGGGGGAAATTGTCTGCCATAGAGGCAGGGGGAGGGAGGGACTGGGGGGATACTGGGGACATTGGTGGTGGAGAATGTGCTCTGGTGGAGGGATGGGTGTTCAATCATTGTATGACTGAAACTTAAACATGAAAGCTTGTAACTGTATCTCACGATGATTCAATTAAAAAAGAAATCAGGCAGGAAGTGATGGGGAAGAGACCCCAGCCTATGTTCTGAGCAGGACATGCCAAGGGCCAGTGGAGTCTGGCGACTGATGTAACCACGAAGTGCTTTCGGGATGTCTTCAGGACCCTCAGAGTCTCGCTCTGGGTGACTGGGATCATATACCAAATGTGTTCATGGCTTTCAGGGCCCAGACCTTGCTCTGCAAAGTGACATGCTGCAGAGTTTCTGCTCTGTCCTTCCCTGCCAGCTGCCCACACGGACCCAAGCACTGCCAGGCGCACAGCACTCCCGCCTGTGTTCTGAGCCCAGTTCTCCTGGAGCACGAGCTCTGTCGGGTCTGCCTGTGTAATAAACTAATTTTCCCACTTCTCAATGGCTGCTGCCTGGTTTTCCGCTGGCTTTGGGTGAGAATCTCTACCACAGAAGAACCTTCCTAAAAAAAACATAATTGTCTTTTTTTTTAAAAAAAAGGAAAGACTAGCACAAAATTTTACCTATAAAGTAGCTAACCTGGTAGAAGGAAATAAAGAGTGTGCTAAGAGAGAATGAGCTATATCCTAATTAAAGCAATGATTTGGTTTGATGGAGCTGAAACATAAATCTGGGATCCTATACCTTTTACTATACTGATTGGGGCTGTGGGAAGAGCACAAGGGAGCAGCTGTATTTGGATCAATTTTTCCTTCTGGCTCTGCTAAAGGATTTGCATGGAATCAACACCTTATGAGCGGTATCTCCCATGAAATGTGCATTTCATCATGTTCATCTATCTTCTCAGTGAAAGGAATATGACACTTTGTCCTGTTTCTCTCCAACTCCTCAAAGACACTGCAAGATGAAAAACCTCTGTTCTCCAAGCCAGAGTAATCAAGTATTATTGTCTGCGTATTGAGGCATGATGCAACATTTTTTGGGGCGAGGCCACTGTGTTGTTATTTCAAACCCCAGAGTGATTCATCCGTCTAGTAGGAAGACACCGTCCCATGTCGGTGCCCTTGGTAACGTCACCACTATTGCTGAGCTGGGCAGAGAACCAAGCCGGTAACCAAATCAGCTGATCCTTGACACATGTGTAAAGCACTTAAGCCCCTTTGCCATCCCAGGTGTCCTCTTGCATGGACTTGATGATTGAATTCTGATTTCCACTCAAGGATTTCGGTTAAAATTGTGGGAGGAGATTAGTGAAGGCTAGACTTGTCACCTTTCCTTCGAGAAAATTAAAAATGGAAGGCACCCCACTTGTCGAAATTAAAGTGACTCCACCGAAATGTGATGTCTCCTGCCACCAGCACCCTCCATTCAAGTGGCCCATGAGTGTCCCCTGATACTTCATTGTTGCCCAAAGTCCATAGTTTACAAGACGGTTCCTTCTCGGCGAGGTATATTCTGTGGCTGTTGACCAACACATAAGGCCACATAGCTACCTCTATAGCATCATCCAGAATTTTTGCTGCCCCCCCAATGTCCCTGTTGTACCCATCAATCCCTCCCTTTCTCCTGCACCCTGACAATCACTGATCTTTTTACTGTAGCCCTGGTTTTGCCTTTTTCAGAAAGTCACTTGGTTAGCACCCTTAACAGACTGGCTTCTCCCACTTTGTAATATGCATTTATGATTTGTTCCTGTTTCGTAAGGGTCCATAACTCAGATGCTTTTTAATGGTGACTGATATTCCACAACAGCACATCTCCTTCGAGACGGAATCGAACCAGCGACCGAAGGATGTCTACGACAACACAGTCTGCAGTACTCTGCTCTACCAGCTGAGCTATCGAAGGGAGCATGTTGGAGCAATAGCACAGTGGGTAGGGTGTTTGCCTTGCAAGGGTTCAATTCCTCTGCCCCTCTCGGAAAGCTCGGCAAGCTACTGAGAGTATCTCACCCCCATGGCAGAGCCTGGCAAGCTACCCATGGTGTATTCGATATGCCAAAAACAGTAACAAGTCTCATAATGGAGACGTCACTACTGCCCGCTCGAGCAAATCGATGAGCAATGGGATGATAGTGATAGTGATAGTGATAATGATAGTGATAGTGATAGTGACAGTGATAGTGATAGTGATATTCTACTTTCTGAAGTATGGAAGGGCATCCTACTTGCTGCTGAGTTTTGACAATAGAACATAAGGTGGGGACATCTGGATAAGTACTGAGGAGTGTGTCTGCTTTCTGTCACAGTGAGAGTGTGATAGTTTTGTAAGAAATCCCCAGGCTGTCCTCAAAGTGAAAGTACCACTTTGCATTTCACCTTGGGGCTGAAGTGATAGTACAGAGGGGAGGGGATTTGCCTTGCATACAGCTGACCCAGGTTCAATCTCCAACATCCCATAGGATCCCCCAAGCACTGCTTGATTCCTGAGTGAAGAGCCAGGAGTAACCCCTGAGCATCACTGGGTGTGACCCAAAAAGCAAAAAAGAAAAAAATAGCATTTCACCTTCTATAAATATTTTCAAATATTTTTGCAGGCTGTCTCTTATTTTGCTACTATAATTATCATGTTACTGAGGATTATATGTTGTGTTTCTGGCTTTTGTGGCGTGGGGGCACACATCCTGGCTTTGCACTCAGGGGTCACTCTTGGCAGGCTCAGAGGAGCATACGGGGTGCAGGGATCAAACCCAGGCCAGAGCCCGACCTGCTGTACTATTACTCTGGCCTCAAGGCTTTTAACTTTTCATTCTCAGAAATGGAAAACAAATGTTCTAATGGTGCCTTTTTGGCAGGTCTGATTGTTGGGGAAAAATTCCAAATAATGATAGTGGGTTTTCTGTCGAAAATTGAATGTAATCAAAGTAAAGAGAGAGTAAAGTGAAAATCATCTTCCACACAGGCAGGGTGGGGGCTGGGGGGCAAACTGGGGTTATTGGTGGTGGAACGTGCACTGGTGAAGGGATGGGTGTTGGATCATTGTATGACTGAGACTTATACCTGAAAGCTTTGTAACTGTTCTCACTGTTATTCAATTTTTAAAAAAAGGCTTTTCATGTTTATGATGCTAAATCAATCCCCAGAATTCTTGTGTTTGAATATGGCCATGCCAAAGACCTTTGAAATGAACTAGTTGGCATGTATGTTTCCTTTCTGTTTGTTCTTATTTTGTGCATTAAATTTTTGCTTGTGTGAATTTAAAATTTTTGAATAAAAAAGCCTCAAACTAAATCAAGAGCTGAGAGGCATCTACAAGTGGTAAGCCTTCAGTGTCTTGTCTGGGGAAGAGCCACATTTCACCCTGCAACCAGCTGGCCTTAGCCCCTGATCACCTCTGGGTGCAATGGGTAGAAGCAAAACATCTATCCATCACTCGCTCTTTCCTTTATTCCTTTTTTTTAGTGAATCACCGTGAGGTACAGTATAGACTTACAAACTTGTGCTTGTGTTTCAGTCATACAGTGCTCAAGTACCCATCCCTCCACCAGTGCCCATTCTCCACCACCAATGATCCCAGTATCCCTCCCTTCCACACACCCAATGCCCCCCGCCCCACCCTGCCTCTGTGGCAGGGCATCCTCTTTTGTTCTCTCTCTTCTTTTGGGTGTTGTGGTTTGCAATAGAGGTACTGAATCGTCATCATGTTCAATCTATAGTCTACTTTCAGCACGCATCTCCCATCCTGAGCCAGTCCTCTAAACACCCTTTACTTGGTGTTCCCTTCTCTATCTGAGCTGCCATTTCCCCCAGTATGTGAGGCTGGCTTCCAAGTCATGGAGCAAACCTCCTGGTACTTATCTCTACTATTCTTGGGTGCTAGTCTCCCATTCTGTTACTTTATATTCCACAGATGAGTGCAATCTTTCTATGTCTGTCTCTCTCTTTCTGACTCATTTCACTTAGCATGATACTTTCCATGTCGATCCACTTATATACAAAGGTTATGACTTCATCTTTTCTAACAGCAGCATAGTATTCCATTGTGTAGTTGTACCAAAGTTTCTTTAACCAGTCATCTGTTCTCAGGCACTCATTTTTTCCCCATTTTTTCTGGCTATTCTAAACAGTGCTGCAATGAACATTCGAGTGCAGATGTCATTTTGACTGTACTTTTTTACCTCTCCGGAATATATTCCTAGAAGTGGTATTGCTGGGTCAAATGGGAGCTCAATTTCTAATCTTTTAAGTAGCATCCATACAGTTTTCCAAAAGGGCTGAACCAGTTGGCATTCCCACCAGCAGTGAAGAAGGGTCCCTTTCTCCCCACATCCACACCAACACCGGTTGCTTTTGTTCTTTTGGATGTGGGCCAGTCTCTGTGGTGTGAGATGTATCTCATTGTTGTTTTGATCTGCATCTCCCTGATGATTAGTGGTGAAGAGCATTTTTTCATGTGCCTTTTGGCCATTCGTATCTCTTCCTTGAGAAAGCTTCAGTTCATTTCATTGCCCCATTTTCAATGGGGTTGGATGTTTTCTTCTTGTAGAGTTCAGCCAGTGCCTTATATATCCTTGATATCAACCTCTTATCAGATGGGTATTGGGTGAATATCCTTTCCCATTCTGTAGATTGTCTTTGTATTTTGGTCACTGTATCTTTTGAGGTGTAGAAGCTTCTTAGTTTAATGTAGTCCCATTTAACAAAGACAGAGCCGTAGACAAATGGAACAGGGTGGAATATCCTTACACACAACCCCAAATGTTTGAACATCTAATCTTTGATAAGGGAGCAAGAAATGTGAAGTGGAGCTAGGAAAGCCTCTTTAACAAATGGTGCTGGCATAACTGGACTACTACATGCCAAAATAATGGGCTTAGACTTCGACCTAACACTGCACAAAAGTCAGATCAAAATGGATTAAAGACCTCAACATCAGACCAGAACCCCTAAGGTACATTGAAGACAAGATCGGCAAAACCCTTCACGATATTGAAGCTAAAGGTATCTTCAAGGAGGACATGCCACTGGCCAACCAAGTGGAAACAGATAATCACTCGCTCTTTTCTTAGGTTTCTCCTAGGGGAGGGCACTGACGGGTCACATCTGGCAGAGTTCAGGAGCTACTCTCGCCTCTATGAATGTGCATGCTCTCTCCTTCTCCCTCCCCCTCTCTCCCCCTCTCTCTCCATCCTTCCTTCCTCCCTCTCCCTCTTACTTCCTCCCTCTCCCTCCCTCTCTCTAACTCTCCCTCCCTCCCTCTCTCTCCCTCTCTTTCCCTTTCTCTCTGCCTCTCTCCCTCCTTCCCTTCCTCCCTCTCCTTCTCCCTCTCTCCTTCTCCCTCTCTCCCTCTCTCTCCCCCTCTCTTCTCCTCTCTCTCCCTCCTTCCCTTCTCCCTCTCTCTCCCTCCTTCCCTTCTCCCTCTCTCTCCCTCTCCCTCTCCCCCTCTTTCCCTCTCTCTGCCCCTCTCCTTCCCTTCCTCCTTCTCCTGCTCTCTCCCTCCCTCCCTCCCTCCCTCCCTCTCTCCCTCTCTCCTTCCCTTCCTCCCTCCCTCTCTGTCTCTCCCTCTCCTTCTCAGTCTCCCTCACTCTCTTCCTCTCCCTCTCCCCCCCATCTCTCTCCCTCACGCCCCCCGTCCTACCCTCTCCCTCTCCCCCCTTCTTTCCCCTTCTTTCTGTTTTGGGGCCACACCTGACTGCTGAGGGGACCATATGCCGTGCTGGGTTCTGTGCAAGGCAAGGGCCTCACCCGTGTGCCATCTGCCATCCCTGGGACAGTTACGTGCAGCACAAGTGCCACAGGTTGAGGGAAAAGGGACAGCGGCCTCCTTGAAGCGAGCAGACACTTATCAGACATCCCCCCCCCCCCACACACACACACACTGGCTCGGGGCCACTCCAGCTCCATGACTCAGCCCTGGTGACCGGGAGCGAGAGCAGCGGGCAGACGGCTGCACCCAATGCCTCACTCCATCATCCCGCCACTAAGACCCAGAAACCACAGCAGCACCCGCCACCAACGGCCAAAAATACTTTATTCCGGGGGGCGTGGAGGGCCACACGGAGCCTGGGAAGGAACACTCAGGGCCTTGGTTTCAGCCCTTTCCCAGGCCAGGTAACATAGCCTTGGTTTGCAAAAAAAAAAAAAAAATACACAACAACAACAACAAATCCCAACACCCCCCAACCCTAAGCAAACCTCAAAACTGAAGCCGGGATCTAATCAAAGCCCTTGGGGAGCAGAGACAGGTCAACACGCGGGGACCCCAGCGGCGGCCCCTACCTGTCCCCTGCTGTCCCTCTTCTCCCAGGGCTGCAGCTGGCTGATGGAGCAGTTTTTAAAATGTGTTTTGTTGGGGGTTAGGAGAGCAAGATGGGGGGCAGGAGGCTTTCCAGAGGGGCCAAGATGAGGCCAGAGCTGCTCTCTCCGGCTCCCGCCAGCCCAGCCCGGTCAGAGCAGAGCAGGACGAGGGTCCTGAGTTTAGTGACCATCACCCCCCCCCCACACACACACCCAGAGCAGATGCCCCCAGGCGTGGCCTGTGGCTTGGCTCTACGCATCAAGGTGAGTGACTGTCTGGGATGCCCCGGGGGCAAACGGTTAACCCCTTGGAAAACGCAAAGCGGGTGGTGGGTGGATTAGAGCCAGGTGCCCAGCAAAGGTGGCCCTGGGGACGCCTGAGGAAGCCACGGAGCCCAGCTCCCAGCCTGGAGGAGTCCCAGCCACCCCTGCCAGACTGCTCGTCTATTTTCGTCCCCCAGAGAGGCGCTCTGACCTCTGGGGGAGTGCTGTAATCCTGCGGGGATGGGCGTGTTCCGATTCTCCTCAGGAGCTGGCTGAGACCTTCTGCTTTTATCCGGGAGTTTGAGGAGACGCCAAGTGGCTGGAAATGCCATAGAACTTGTTTCTAAGTTGGTGAGAAGATGGCAGGATGGCGGTGGGAGCCCTCAACACCTGTCTCCGAATTTCACTTTTGAAAAAATGTGTGATATCTGGGGGGGGCGGGTGAGAGCCCTCCCCACCCCAAGGGGCCCAGCTCCCGCAGCCCAAGACGTCCAGAACCCAACCACGGCCACGCTCACAGCCGCTCCCCACACGCTTGGGCCGAGCCTCACCCACGAGTGAACCTTTCCCCGGACCTGGAATGCAGCCACGCAAGACTTCATAGGACACGCCTTATGCATACGCCAAGAGCACTTTTGGTGGGACTCAAAGTAGGAGGCAACCAACCTTAGAGGGAAAAATTATATTATTTTGGTTCTGCTCTGGGGCAGGGATTGGGGTACAGAAACACCCAGATATGGTGGTGGGAAGGTGTATGGTGGTGGGATTGGTGTTTGAATATTCAATGTAATCAAATATTGTGAACTACTTTATAAAATTTTAAAAAATTAAAAATGTGTGATATCTGGCTCAAGAGGACACCTGTCCGGCTTGGCTCTTTGGGGAGATGAACAAAAAATTCATGCTTACCAAACTGACCCTTGTCTGCCTTCTAGACACAACTCAAAAGCCAAGAATAAAAGTAGGAACTTACACTTTTTTTTTTTACCTTTTTGGGTCACATCCAGCGATGCTCAGGGGTTACTCCTGGTGGTGCTTGGGGGACCATAGGGGATGCCTGGGATTGAACCTGGGTCGGCTGAGTGCAAGGCAAAAGCCCTACCCACTGTACTATCACTCTGGCCCCAAACTTGCACTTCTTGAGAGTCCTGATGACATCTCTAACTCAGCCTCCCTCTCACGAGGCTACTGTTATCCTCTAGGCTGGCATCAGATGCAGAGTTTCCAGAATACTTTGATGTCGGAGTGCTTATTTAACAGCACATTAAGTTTTGCATCGTCTGATCGAGTTCTGTCACTTGGCAAGGGTTCCTGAGTCGCTCAGCCACGCTCTCTAACTTGCCCGCTGTCCAACTTTGCCGTCGGGAGTAAGTGTTCAAAGGGAGTGAGCACGTTTCTCCGATCCTCACTCGCCCTGACTTTAGCCCTGGTTCCATTCCCTGCTGGTGACATCAGCCGGACGGACGAGGAGTGAGCATCGGCCTGACCCTCTGCCTGCCGCAGGAGCCTGGCAAGTTTTATGGGAAGAGCCTTGTCTCGCTCACCTCCTGCCTTCCTGCTCGTTTGCTTACAGATGTTTTATTTTAGGGGACGGGGGGGGGTGTTGAGGGCAGGTGTTTTGTGTTTCTTTGGTTTGTTTTTCTGGCTTCCGGCAGCCTCCAGGACAGGGAAAGCAGGTGGGAAAATAAAAGAGAATTCATCTCCACACTCTATTTTACGATCCTGAAGTAATTTGCCTTAGTTTTCACCTTTACGGTCTTCTGCTGATAGTTGTTTTTTTGCATTCTGCTCATGGTTTTAAAGCTGACATGGAAGGAAGGGATTGGGCGGGTGGTGGGTGTGCTGACTTCCCTTCCTGCAGAATCAGGAGTCGCAGACCTGGGGGTTTGGGTTTACTCGGGTGTTGGTTTTGCTTCTGTATGGTGCCGAGTGGTGCTATCAGACCAGACAGTGCTGGGGCCCCGGGGTGGGGGGCGTGAAGGGGCTGAGAGGGAAATTGTGTGGTTGAAGGAGGGACACTAACAACCAGTGGTGAGCGTGGAGTTGGAACCTTGTGTCCCCAAAGCGTTATTATTACTAGTAGTATTATTAGTATTACTAGTATGCTTTTGGGGGGTCACAACCAGCGATGCTCAGGAGTTACTCCTGGTTCTGCACTCGGAAATTATTCCTGGCAGTGCTCAGGGAACCCTATGGGATGCCAGGGATCAAACCCAGGTTGGTACCACCTCACACCACAGAGACTAGCACACATCCAAAAGAACAAAAGCAACCACTGTTGGAGAGGATGTGGGGAGAAAGGGACCCTTCTACACTGCTGGTGGGAATGCCGACTGATTCAGCCCTTTTGGAAAACAATATGGAAGATTCTCAAAAAATTAGAAATTGAGCTCCCATTTGACCCAGCAATACCACTGCTGGAAATATATCCCAGAGAAGCAAAAAAGTATAGTCGAAATGACATCTGCACTCATATGTTCATCGCAGCGTTATTTACAATAGCCAGAATCTGGAAAAAACCCGAGTGCCCTAGAACAGATGACTAGTTGAAGAAACTTTGGTACATCTATACAATGGAATACTATGCAGCTGTTAGAAAAAATGAGGTCATGATCTTTGCATATAAGTGGATCGGCATGGAAAGTATCATGCTAAGTGAAATGAGTCAGAAAGAGAGAGACACACATAGATAGATTGCACTCATCTGTGGAATATAGAATTACAGAGTAGGAGACTAACACCCAAGAATAGTAGAAATAAGTACCAGGAGGTTGACTCCATGGCTTGGAAGCTGGCTTCACATTCTGGGAAAAAAGGCAGCTCAGATAGAGAAGGGAACACCAAGTAAAATGTGGTTGGAGGCCACATGGGAGAAGGGTGAAGCGTGCTGAAAGTAGACTAGAGACTGAATACAATGGCCACTCAACACCTTTATTGCAAATCACAACACCTATTAGAGAGAACAAAAGGGAAGACCCTGCCACAGTGGCGGGGTGGGGGGGCAGGGGGAGATGGGATTTGGGGTGGGGAGGGATGCTGGGTTTATTGGTGGTGGAGAATGGTCACTGGTGAAGGGATGGGTTCTCGAACTTTGTATGAAGGAAACATGAGCACGAAAATGTATAAATCTGTAACTGTACCCCCACTGTGACTCACTAATAAATTAAAAAAAAACCCAGGTTGGCCGTGTGCAAGGCAAACGCCCTCCCCACTGTGCTGTCACTCTGGCCCCCCGAAGCGTTATTATTCATGGTATTGTAAACCATGGTGCCGAAACAAAAATTGGGCAGAAACCCTAACCCTCAGGGTCTGTTTGAAACATGCTTCATTGCTGGAGCTGCCGTGGTTTCCAATGCTGTTGGGGACAGTGTCCCTTGGCATAATTGCAACAACACACCCATCACCAGTGGACCCCTTCCTCCCTCCTGCCCCGGGTGTGGTGGGGTTCGGGCGCGGCCCAACTGGGAAAAGCCAAAGCTTGCCCACAGAGCTTTAGAAGCGGGGTTCAGCCACGCCAGGGAGGACCCACTCCAAGCCCACGTTCTTTCAGCTCTCGGCCCCCAACAAAGGCCGCAGCCCCATTTGATAGAGTATCTCTTGGGGGCGGGGCACTGCAGGCAGCAAGGAGCGGGGAGGACGGGAGCCCCACCCCATCGATCCCTTTTACTGAAGGAGAACACTGGGAAGCAGGGAGGAAGCCAAGGACAGGAGGAGATTCAGGGGAGCAGAGGCCCCTGCGGCCCAGCCGAGGGGAGGCTCCGTGTGGTGGAACAGTGGAAGCTTCCAGAAGGAGGTGAGGGCCTTTGTTCCCTCTGCTCAGTCCAGGCGCATGTGTGGTGGCTTGGGCGGGCATTGGCATCGGTCTCGGTGTTGGTCACTGGGGGCTAGGAGGAAGGCCACCGCGGGTGTGACACAGAGCGCGGGGAGGGGTGTGACAATCCCTGCAGAGACTGCTGAAACAGGGAAGGACCTGGCGCTGGAAGGACCATTCCGTGGCGGGGCTGAGGGGCAGGTGGGGGGTAAGGGCGTGCGTGACTGCAGCGTGCAGAGGCGATGGCAGAGGAGGGAAGAGGTGCTGACATGACCCCTGGCGTTCATGGGCAGAGCCGGGCTGCACAGGGTGGCTCGTTTGTCCCCTCTGTGCTGACAGGTGGGACCGTGCAGGCGTCTGTGGCCACAGCACCTGCCACTGTGCATCTGAGGAGGGGGACTCGGCTCCCACAGGGATGCCCAGGAGGGTGGGGCTGCCTGCACAAACTTGGAAAGTGCTCCAAGACCCACCCCAGCAAAAGGGGTCCCAAAACAGAGGGACCGCACCTTGGAGGGTCATCAGGTGGCGGGGAGAAACAATCCCAGCTTTAGCTCTTCCTGGGGCCACTCATGGGACTGTCCTCTGGTCCTTGAACTGACTCTGGAGCTCCAAGGTGGGCACTGCCGGGCCCCCAACGGGAGCCCACGTGCCAAACCTACAGCTTTATTTTTCATCTGGGGGCAGGGGGGTTGGGGTGGGTCACACAAAGCCATGTCGAGCTTTCTTCTGGCTCTGCACTGAAGGCTCGGGGGACGATGTGGGGTAGCGGGGATAGAATCTGGGTTGGCTGCAGACAAAGCAAGTGCCCTACCCACAGGACGACCAATCCGGCGCCCAAACTAGAGTTTTAAACTGCAAGGGGGCCACAGCGCCCTCTATTGGACAGGATGAACTACCAATTCCTGGTTTCCTTGTGATGTGTTGACTTGTGATGTGTTGACTCCCTCTTGCCTGTAATTGCTTTGTGATGCTGATTTGGTTTGTTTTGTTTTTCAGATGTTGCTAAAATAAAAGTGTTAAGTGTTTAGTCAAATCTCAAAGTTTGAAAAGCCAATAGTCTCATTCAGGCACACATCCACCCTCAGCAGTCATTACGGTTCTTTAAAAATGGAATAAAAATGGTTTTCCACCAGGGCCAGAGTGATAGTATAGTGGGTAGGGTGCTTGCCTTGCACACAACCAACCCAGGTCTGATATTCGGCATCCCACATGGTCCCGAGTACCACCAGGAGTAATTCCTGAGTAGAGAGCCAGGAGTAAGCTCTGAACATTGCCAGGTATGACCCAAGAAGCACCCCCCCACACACACAAAAAAAGTTTTCTTCCAATATATTTCTCCAAATGACCTGAAGTTGTTTGAGCACAGCCACCAAGGCAAAACTGTAAGCTACTGACCTTGGCCAAGGGTGCAGTCAGACATCTAAAGACCTCAAGGACACCAAGACCATTTGGGTAGTTCATCCCTGTTTGTGGGCCAGTGCAGTGCTCAGGGCTTACTCCTGGCTCTGTGCTCACTCCTGTGCTGTTGAGGACAGTAGACCCCTGCTCCCCACCCCACCCCGAGGACGAGGGAACTGGACCCCTATTCCCGCTGCCCCCATCAGAGCAGCCAGCAGCCAGAGGGATCAAATGCTGGGCCAAGACACGGGCGCTACCAGGGCTGTGTGTGACGGCTCCGGGGGCTCCCGGCCTGGTGACCGCAGGCAGGGCTCCGAGTGTCCCTGACCTGGGCTGACCCTGCTGCCCGCAGCATGCTGAGGTCTTTCTGCATCCGTCCTCCCCCCTCCTTGCTGCTTGCAGTGCCTCACCCCCAACAGATCCTCTATCAAATGGGGCTCCGGCCTTCGTGGGCTTGGAGTGGGTGCTCCCTGGCGTGGCTGAACCCCGCTTCTAAAGCTCTGTGACTGTTCCCCATCAGGCCTGGCTGAAACCCCGCACCAGCAGGACTTCCAGCTGTGAGGCCGTTCTAAGGTGCTGGGGAGAGGCTGGTTGGCATGTGCACGGCAGTGCCTTCCCTCGGCCCTCTCTCTCCGGGCTCAGGTGCTGGGTCTTTGCGGTGGATTCCTGTGACCCTCTTGCTTCTTTCCCGAGTCAAGGATGCAGCTGCATGGAGAACTTGCTGGAAACCAGTCTACCTATACACAGCTCTGTCAATCACGGTAGACTAAGAAGTGTGCAGCCTCTCAGCAGTGCTCAGGGCAGTCTCCGCCAGCAGGGCACCCTCAACCTTCCGGGGACCACACCGCCAGGTCTCAGCTCACCCCCCACCCCAATGGCCCATGCAGACCCTCCCCCCAACACTCCCCCCCCAAAACACAGTGAACACTCCCCCCCCAGAAAAAAAAGCTGTAGGAGTTACTCTTTTATTTATCACAGAATATCACGATTCCCATTCTCTACTGCGGATACGCGAAGGTCAGTGTGGGGGAAGCACACGAAAGGGGTCCGAGAGTGACTCCAGCACATTCCCGGGGGGCCCCCAACGTCCTCGAAATCTTCGCCACCATGGGAGCCCTGAAGTTGTTCTTCCTGAGTGTGTGCAGGGGGATGGCCCAGCGCACAGTCTGCGGGATGACCTGCAGCGAGTCTGCCGGGATGCAGGCATACACGAAGGGCAGGTGCCGGCTGCCTTCACAGCACGAGGGCGCGGCCCTCGGGCAAGGCTTCCGGGCTGGCTTCGTTCTGCTTGAGGCATGGTGGGGGGCTCCGGGCTCGCAGCAGACCCCCGCCTTCTTCCTGCGGCGCTCCCCCGGACTCCGCGGGTGGCCGTGACCGCGATCCTGGTGGCCGTGATGCTTCCGGAGCAAATCGGCCTTGGCCTTCTTCCTGTCTCTGCTTTCGTACCCCCAGGGCGGCCTGCCTTGGCTCCGGGCGAGATGTAATTTGAGGTTCGATTCGGTTAAAGGGACCAGAGAGCAGGTGGTCTTGTTTCTCGTAGTCCGAGCACCCTTCTCCTTCGGGCAGGACAGAGGAGACTTCCTGGAAGGTTCCCTAGGGACGAGGGAAAGTTCAGGCGCCCGGCCTGAGGGGTGTCTCTGGGAGGGGGCCCGGTGCCTCCTGCCGCAGTGGGACTCAGGGTGAGGAGGGGCGATGGCCAGGGAGTGGCGTTCGCACACCCAGATCTGACCGGGGCCTAGAGTGTCCCTATCCAGGGACTTCAAGTCCATTTTGATTTTCTTGATCCTGGCCTTTTCCAGCGGGGTGCCGGTCTGCACCTCGTGCAGAATCGACTCGGATTCCTCACCCAAGTAGGAGTTGGCCTCCAGCACCACAGTCTCCTCACTGCTCTGGCCGGCGGGGGAGAGACTTTGCCCCGATTTGCTCAGGCCTGTCTTGGGGCCGGGAAAGGCATCCGGTGGCAGTGCTGATGGGAATTTGATGACATCAACAACATTCTTCTGAGGCCTGGGATGCAGAGAAGGGGCTGCTTCTTGGAACCATACGTGACCGTGCCTGTGTTTGTCGGCAGGAAGGCCTGTGGCATCTCTGCGCTCCCGCCTGCTTCCCCCCGGGGCCGAAGCGGCCCCAAGGAGCGACTTCAGCGATTTTCTGATCCATAAGGAGCTTTGCAGACGCGGGTTTTTGAAAGAGAAGGGTTTCTCCGCCCGTTCTCCTCCGGCGGGGGGAAGACCACCCCCTGGAGCTTGCTGCCGGTGGACGTTGTCACTGTACCCAGGGAGTGCTTGGGGCTTCAGAACGCTTCTCGTGCCGTGAAGCCCCAGGAGGAAGCGGAAGTATTTGTACTGTAGATCAAGATCTATCTGACGCAGAGATTTTTCATCGAAGAGCAATACAGCTCTGTCCGGGGGGCCCGGGGGCCCGCGGGCCTCGGGGCGGCTGAGGCAGCTCCACGCTGCTGGCTTCCTCTCCTGGGCACGGGCTGCCCTGTGAGACGCCCTGACCATCCTGGGCAGGGATCTCACCTGGAACTCCAGCGTTCTCCTGGCGAAGTGCACGAGCAGCTTGTCTCGGTGCTCCATCGGGCACAGCTGGAGGACGGGAGGCCACGAGCTCTCCACAGCTGAGGCTGCCAGCGCCCTGGCCCCGCTCCCCCGCTGTGTCGCACCCGGCCACCCCAGCCCCCGTGAGCTCCTGTCAGAAAAATGAATGATGAGACTTTTCAAGGGGCTGCCCTCGGCCGCGCCTCCGGGGCCTTGGCGCGTGAGGTTCAGCTCAACGGTGTCCGTGCCGTCGACGCTCAGGCAGCACACCTTCGGGTGTGGGGGCGCGCTGCCCCCCTGGATGCCTGGGGAAGCTACCTCCTCTTTCGAACCCGAAGCGTGCTGCTGCCGGGACTGCGCTACTCTCTCCGGGATCGGACTCAAACAGATCTCCCGGGTCTTACACTCCAGGTGTCTCTGGAGGGTCCTTTCTCCTTCAGGGGTGAAACGCTCCGAGATGGATTGGGCCTGCGACCTGGCCTCCGACGTGGAGGTTGTGGGTGCAGGGGTAGCTTTGGCTGCTGCTTCTGGCTGGAGCACAGGAGGGTTGGGGTCCTCGTAGAGCCTCGAGGCACCATGGCCTAGAACTGCCTTGTCTTCTGTGTGTAGTGCTGGAAGGACCTCACCCTGCCATCTGCTGCCGTCTGCTCTTGGGGTGACTGAAGGACCGTTGCGTTCCTCTTGTGGTTGCACCCCCAGGGCCTGGGAATCCCTGGGAAGCGTGTTAAGCAGCTTGTGGTCTCCCGTGGACCAGACACTCCACATAGTTTGGCTTATGCCCTGCGACTTCTGGGGTTCCAGGGAACAACTCTCTTTCCCTCTTTCTTGGTGTCTCTCGGCTGCAGTTGCTTCTTCTGCCTGAGGTACAAGTACCCTGGAGAGATAGAGGTTTCCCAGGTACATTTCGGCACCATTTTCATCCCACAGAGTAATCTCCTGGGGCCCGATAGACTCAAACTCCAGCTGCTCGACATTGCCAAGAAGCTGTAATATTGGATGGTTTCGGATTTTCATAGTTAAACACTGGGGCGTCAATTCTCTTTTCCTATGTGCTATTGTTGATCTGCCCTCCCAGTCATCGCATTTGGGAGAACGAGGAATAGTGGGATATTGTGAGTAGTTCACAAAGTCACGTTTTGTTGACGGTTTTTGTAGCTGAGTGTTTTGTCTTGAGTCAGGTGCCTTGGGTTCCTTCCGGCGTTCCTTTGGTGAGATTAGGCAGCCTGGGGCCCTCCAGGGCAGAGCTTTCTGTTTCATGGGGTTGCTTCTGTTCTTTTTGAAGTTCCCTCCTTCCTTCCTTTCATTTCTCCCCTCCAGATACGCAGGACTAAGTGGAAGACTCCAGCATGGGCAAAGAGAAGTGTGTAGGGGATGGAGGATGAATGGCTTCTGTCCCAGAACTAGCCACGTCAGTTGGTCATCTCTTCTCTGGGCATCACACTCTGTAATGGCCAGGTGTGTGTCCGATAGTTTTTGACATCTGGGGTACCCTGCAGTTCGCATGTCTACAGTGATTGTTGAGAGCGTCGTCTGCTTCCCATGTTGCAGTGGAAACTTCAGGTAAAGGCCAGAGCCCAGTCTGGTTTTGGCTTCCCTTTCACCGGGAAACCCCCTTCGTGTTGGGATAGCAACTTGGTAGTCCATATTTGGGGGGATATTTAAGCCTGTGATACTCGTTTTCTCATGTGACCCCTCTGTCCACGGGTGTAGCATTTTGTTTTTTTGATAATAACTTTGTACATCTTTTTTTGTCTCATCACGTTTACATGATTTTGCAGAGCCCGGAGGTACTTTGGATCCAGGATCTCGTGGTTCATCTCCTAAAACAGAAAAGTTCTTGGTACTTGCGGGAGTGCCGCATGTGATGCATATCTCCAAGGGCATTTTTTTTATAGATGAGAAGAGAAGCCTTGGGTTTATTTTTTGGTTGAAGGTGTCCTTTATTTCCAGTTCTTTCTTCCAATTGTCTGTTGTCACTGGCTTCCCTGTGGGATAGGAAAGAAGTATAGTAGAAACCGGTGTTTTGTATGCTTCTGATGCGTCCTTTGGCTTTGGAACGATTGCAAAATGTTCTAGACTTTCCTCGTTTCTGCTTGTACCACATCCGGTGAAATAAAGATCCTCGGGATTTGAAACTAAGTGGTTCAATTTGCCTTCAGGCTTCACTTCTGGGAGGGGCTTTCTCTGCATGCTGATGGTGAGTTGGGAGACCCTCGGCTCTGCTGCCTCTTGTCTTGCTTGAGGGTGTTGTGCTGTTTTAACCACCATGGCACCCTCTCTCTCAACTGACTTTCCAGTAGCCCTTTTCTGGGTAGCTGGTGATTTCTGGAGCGTATACCTTGAGGGACAGGCCCTTGTCTTTGCTGGGACTTCTCCGTCAGTTCTGTTCCCGGGATCCAAATAAAAGGTAGGTTCTGTTGGGGTGGAAATAAGAGTCCTGGTGAGAACCACACACGGGTCATCCCCAAGAACATTGTTATTCTGCTCTATGATGTTCAAGACAAATTCCTTTGAATCAAGTATCTGTGAGATTGGCGAACCCCTGGGAAAGTTGGGTTGCATCTTGACCCTCAAATTCACTTCGTGCTTCTCTTCTTTCTGGAACTTGCATGGTTCATTTTTTCTTCCACCACCATCCTTTGCTTCCGCACCTTGTGTTTTCTCTCTGTTTGATAAGGTCAAGAGCACTATGGGCTGTACAGGGGGTCTTTGGACACCAAGCATTCCCACATCCACCTGTGTACCTTTATCCAAATGAAGATTCTTCAGGGGAGCCTGGGAAACATAGATTTTTCTTTGCATCTTACTGCGTGATTGATTTTCATCCTCACGTCTCCTTTGCTCCCTCCCTCCAATGTCGAGGTGCATCTCTGTCCTGTGACGTACAGAGGGACACTGCCAAGTCCTTGACTTCCCGGCCATTGGGGCGAAGAGCATCTTGCCCCTCTCCTCCACTATTCCTTCTTGGCTGCTCCTTCTTCCCTGAGCTTTCTGTTCCTCCTCAGTTGGAACATCTTTCAAACTACTGGGACTAACGGGCTCTGTAGGTGTTCTTTCCTTCACACTGGAGGTTCTCTGCATGGCAGTCTTTGTATGTACGAGCATGCCGTCTCCTTGTCTGTTGTTACCTAATTCAAGAGTAGAGATGGAGAGTGCTGAAAGAGGAGACTCAGTCAGAACCTCTCCTGCTTCCTCTCCACTTTCTCGTATCTTTTCTTCTTGGTGTTTGGAGCTCAGGAGGTGGCCTGGTTCCTTTCTCTCCCCTGGCTCTCCCAGTGCCAAACCTTGTGCTCCCATCTGCGGACGGATTAAAATATCAACACTCATTGGCACTATGTGTATCGGCTTCTTAGAATCCAATGACTCTTTGACTTTGACCGTGGCTACAGAGATTCTTGTCACAATTTCAATGCTTTCTCCCGTGTTTCCAGCATCCACCTTCATGGGAAGTGGGGGAGACTTGGGAGCACAGAGGTTAGTCCACCTAACATCACTCACTTCCCATCGACCTTCTGGAATCTCTCTCTCTTGCTCTTCAGTTTTCTGAAAGTCTCTTTGACTGTTTCTCAGTAACATAAGTGATTCCTTGGTTTTCAGACACATTTCTTTGGAATCCATCACGGTGTTCATGGCCACGTTTTCCTCTCTAGCCTCGTTGCACTTTTGTAATGTGGGCTCTTTGAATTCTTTTAAAGAACTGCAAGGCTCCTGACCGATTATTGCGAAGTGTGCGATTTTGGCTACATCTGAGAGTTCCGCAGTTCTCAGATGAGGTGGTTGCAGATATTTTGTTATTCTGATCATATATCCTCCTTCTTCGGAATTGTCCAACTCGACATGTGGTAGAGTAACTAACGTAGTACGAACGTTCTTCAGACCCACAACTAGATCATTTTTATTTTCCCACACCATTCGCTCGAGCTCTTTAATTTTCCACTGCAATTTCCTGGAATTAAGTCTCTGTGCATGAGATGATTTCTTTGCCTTGGGATCCATATATTTGTGGGGCATTTTCTCAGCCTTATTCATCTTATGTATTAACCTCCAATCAATCAATGACTTAGTGCATACTTTGTTGTCTGACTTGCCTAGTTCCTGTCTCTGAAATGGTGGAGAGGAGCGTTTTGTTCTGTCAAGTGGGTCTTTCTTTCTCCTCCTTCCCATGTTCCCTTCCAGGTAAGAATGAGCAGGAAAGGGAGCAAAAGATCCCTTCTGAACCACTTCTGGCTTGCCTTGGCCTTCCTGCCCATCTCTCCTTTCCCGTGCATCATTCAAAGATGATATTGTTTTGCTGGGTAGATGCCCCAGCGGGCAGCTCTCTGCTCTCCAAGTCAGTACTTGGGTGCAGAGCCTTTCCTCCTCACCTTCTGTTTTCACTCTCTCCTTGGCCTTCTCATGTCCCACACAGTGACCAGGTTTTCTCGTTGAAAAGCACAAGTCACTGCCTCCAGGGGAATCTGAATTTCTTATTTCCCCTGAGCTTGGGGGCTTGTGAACTTGCAATTGAGAAATAAATCCAGTGTTTGCCAACGAGTTTTGGCCTCCCTCCATTCTTGTCTTCGACCTATGTTGAGAGGCGCAGGACTTGGTCAGAGTCACGTCCCTCTCATCACTGGCTCTGTGCTGCTCTAGTTTGCCGTTCTCTTCAGCTCCGACCTCAGGTCTGTTTGTTCTGCTCAGAGGGCCCTGTGCAGCAATGCCGTGTTCAGGAAGGAGAGGGGCTGCCTTAGCCTGGAGAACTGTACCTTTGGGTTGCCAGTGGCTAGTCTTGGCTTCTCTGCTAGCCCCCCCTCTCTCTGGAGGGTATGATTCTCTTTCCTTTGCAGACTTATCAACAGGCTCTGACATTTGCCCAGAAGAGAATGGCTCCTTGGTATCGAGGGGTGGCATCAGACTTCCTGTTCCTGATGCAGCTTCTTCTTTTAGGGTAAACTGAAGATGAGTGGAAGACATGAGAACAGAACAGCTTTTGTTCTGAAACACGCCTTTTCTCCTACTGTATAATAGCTCCCCTTTCACTGAATCTCTGATGTTCGCTTGCACAATATTTGCTAAAATGGAGACAAGAGATGTCTTTTTTGCTGGGTACCTGAAATCCATCTGGTCTTTGTCCAAAGTACACGCTTTATCTGCTTCTTTCTGGGTAATGGTTTTGACGCTGTGTGAACAGCCTGGGACATCATCCAACGCTGACACTGTATTTGTTAGCTGGTCCGCAACTGCGCCCCTGTGCCAGGAAGGAGGGAGATAGCCTATTGGGCCTCTGTCCTTGTTGTCGACACTGTTGGCTGTTTCACTTTGAGGTAGGACAACTTTAGTGAGAACCTCATCTGGTTCCATTCTTCTTTTTTGGGCACATTTCAATTGGTCTTTTATTTTTGTCTGTTCTTCTGTAACTTGGGTGCCACAACTCCCAGAGGTAGCCAGCACCTGTGGAAGTGAGAAAGTACTTGCCTTGGAAATTCCACCTTTGGAGTACATTAGATAGCTCATAGCTACTCTGTCCTCTCCTCTGTCCTCTCCGTTCTGTGGCTTGTACTGTCGTGCTCTTTTGACACACACAGAGATATCATCCCCATTTAATTTTGCATGTAATGTCTGTCCTGCATCAAATGATGTCTGTAGCCATGCTTGTGGAATACCACATCCTGGTATTCCCTGAACATCTTTTTCTCTCATGTCCAATTCATGATAACTCGCAAGAGAATCAGAATTCTGTCTGGTCAGAATTACTTCCTCTTCACCTTTACTCTTTCCACTCTTTCTTTTATACTTTCCACTTCTTGAATCTCCTCTTTCGTGCTCTTGAAGCTTCAATAATTTGTGCTGGAAAAGTGCTTTGTTGCCTTCATCCTTTGTGCATTGTATATCTTCCTCGGCTTGTATATTTATATTCCCTTCATCCTGCAGTTTATGTGATTTTACTTCTTTGACATGATCAGCAATTCTAGCCTGAGTGGACTTATTACTTGTTTTTTTCACTGCAGTGAATGATTTCCCCTGTGATGGATTTGGAAGAGGGGATCTTGCTAAACCAATTAGAAAGTCTGATTTTTTTGTTTGTGTGTATGATTCCACATGAGAAAGGGCAGGTATAAAAGTGCTATTGCTCAAAACCATGCTTGCTTCACTCTTAAGTTTTTCTTTCTTTTTCTCTTGTTCCTGGGAAGCCAATTGGTTCTCACATGAAATTGCTGTTGTCTTTTTCTTCCCAAGTATGGATTTTGATGTCTTTTCTCTCTCATATTCCGAAATTATATGCCTGTCGGTGTCTTGTACACTAGTTGACCTGTCACCACTGATAGACTTTAAAGAGACTATTTTCGGGGTCTTTAACTCATCCTGAAGTTTTGGACACAGGAAAGAGGATATTGTATTTACAGCAATGACTTTTTCATCATTTGTTCTTCTATTCACTTCAGAGTAATGTGGAAAAGATGTGGAGGCACATGTTTCTTCCATAACTTCAACTTTATTTGGATTTTTCTGTATCTTTTTATCTTCCTCTTTGATCAACTCTAATCTCTGTGTAATAGGAGACATTGTCTCCTTCTTGGCTATTCTGTCCAGAGAACCAATTTCTTCCAAAGTCTTTTCCACCATTCCTTCATCTTTCTGTGACACATGCTCTTCTTTTTTCATTTTTCTTGCAATGTTGTTAGTTGGTTCCTCGCATATTCCCTTTGTAGTTAATACGTCCTGGAGAGTTATTATTGGATAGCTGGATCTCATTTTTCCTTGCACATGTACTTTAATTCCTGCATCCCGGTCCATGTAGGATGAAGAAATATAAGTATGTGGTTTATCTAGGTTGTGTTTATCTTTCTGTGTTAATTTCTTTTCTTCTATATTGTTCCACTGGGGTTCTTTTCCAAAAAGTAGGTGTTTGAAATGTGTTCTCTTTCCTTTAAAAGCAATACATTTGAGGCCCATTATGTCATTCATTTTTGGTACATTTTCCATTTTTCTGTGTGGGAAATAACGTCTTGATTTTACTCCATTACCCAAATCACCTATATTGGTGGACTCTACAGATGATGTTGGCCTGGTGCTACCAAATGCCTGGAAGATGAGTGGTGGAAGACAAATCTTTGGTATTCCTGAATTTTCTCCTTCTGCTAGTCTTGAATTCAAGTTGGAATATGATAAAAATGGGAGGAATGGACACATGTTTGTTGGTTTTACACCTGATGGATCTTCCCCTCCCTGTCTTGTGCCCTCTTGTTTTATTGTGTTCAATATCATGGGCAAATGCTTTCCATTGTGTGGTGACACTGATAATTTCCCTGTCCTCAAAATAGCTTTGATATTCTTTACCCCTCCCACATTGGATTCTCTTACTCTATCTTTCTTTTTCAGCAGTAGAGGTTTCTGTGTTTCTCTTTCATTATTTGAGATTATCTCATCAACAGTTTCTTGATTCAACTTGAGGCGAGGTGAAGAATGGATAAAGTTATGCACATTTGCCCCAATAAAATCAGGTTTAACCTTTCTATGCTCCATATTTGCCGTTTCCCCTGTTATGCTCCACTGCAGGTCTAGCCTGTGGTTCTGGGTTCCATGGTCAGTGTAATGGAAAGGATGTAAAAGTTCTGTTCCCTCCAACTTCAAAGTTTTCCTTCTGGAACATATTATATCTTGATTAAGTCTTTGTCTTATATTATTCTTCTGCCTTTTTCTTTCAGGAAAAATTGGCCTATGGATGGAAAGGGAGTATGAAAATATTCTAGGTAGATCTTTTTCTTTTTGTACTTTACTATATACCTTACAGGATTGCCTTTTATTCCTAATTCTTTGCTTAGTGTTGCTGCCATTCAATAATGAAATAACCACCTGGACTCTGGCCAATAATTTTTTCTCTTCTGGTAATAAAACATTCTTAGAGTTTGAAGTGTTGCTGTTTGATTCTAAATGCAGCCCCGTGTTTTGTTTCATCTGCTCTAGAGGATTCCATTGTCCAGTCCTTTTCAGTCCACAACTATATACTTTCTCAGTTTGTTTTTTCGGAAATAAGTCTGACCTCCTTGTCCTCCTTGGGACACTGACGACCTTCCATAATGCTTCCTTTATTGGAGACATTAACTGTTGCAGGATCCAGGAATCATGTTGGGAGTGAGGTAAGTTTGGCTCCAGAGAGTCCTCCTGGGGAGCACAGGGGGGCTGCTCCTGGTTTTGTCCCTCACGCCTTAGGCTTTGTCGGTTTTTATTATTTTTTGTAGACTCAAGTGGGATGTCTGTTACCTTTCTTGCTTTTCTAGCCACTGGAGTTGAATATTCGCAATATGACACATTGATGACATGTGATTTTACTTGCTGCCATGGGATACTGACTTGAAGTCGGTCTACTGTGGAGTGAGAAGCTGACTTGGGAAGAGCCTCACAGCTACGTGTTTCTGGCTGGTCTCTCTCTCCTGGTATAAGTGAGCCAGTTCCTTCTGCACATGAAGGATGTTCCACAGGAATATCTTTGCTTGATACTTTGTGTGTCATTGAACTCCAAACATTGAAACACATACTTTGCCCTGTGGCCTCTTTTTCTTCTTTTGGCTGCAACAAACCATCAAACTCTGTTGTGTTACTAAAATGTGTATCAGGTAATGATTCCTTCGCCTTTCGAATCATCATCTTAGGGTCTCTCAGTCTTTTCCAGTTTTCAGATCTATCTGTTTTCCTCCACCCTCTAATTTCAAGTAGGTGTATCTCAGAGAATGGAGCAGCCCCCAGACCGAGATCTTCTTCGATTCCTGTGTTTGCTTCTTGCTCTGCTAGATCAATGTCCATTCTCTGAGGAGTGACATTGTCCTTGGGGCATACTATATAGATGGAGGATGCTTCCAATTTGAAAGGACCTATATCTCTCTTTCCATCTTCTCCAGATTCAGATGGTTGGGTATCATGTTGTTCGGTTGTCCTTAACAAAACCTGAGCATCACACTGTCTCTCCCCAACTTTTGCTTTATGTAGGAAACTTCTCTTTCTAGAAGATTCTTCACAGATATCCCAGGAACCAGATGATTGGTTCATTTCTGGGTGCAGTGTAATAGGCACAGGGGGTTGTGTTGATGGTAGGTCTGCATTTAATGCAGTTCTAGCTCTCACTGTGTCTACCCTCTGTTTCTGTTCCATAGTAATGCTTAAAGTAGCAGGATCTGCCCCATTAGATGACTGTGAACATAATAGTTTCTCCACTGGAAACTCTATCTTTGCTGGCTGTGCAAGACAGTTTGATGTTCTAACCTCCTCTATGTGCAACTTGCTTTGGACTGCTGTATCAACCACATCCAGCGCCGAGCAAATGGATTTCATAATGGGATCAACCACATCTTTAACTATCTTCATCACTTTCATACTGGTTTCTAAATGGGACTCACGATTTTTCCTATGTTTGGAGGCGAATTTCCCATTAAGCACATGTGAAAGCGATGGTTCCTTTTTTTTTATTGTTAAACGTATGGGATCTAACATCACTTTATTCCCTGATACTTGGCTTTCAGAGTCAGATAAAACTGGCCTGTAGCAATCTAAAGGTTCCAAAAAAGCTGTCGTTGAATTTTCTCCTAACTCTGCCTTCTCACCTGTGAGGTGATTATCTGAGGTTTTGTGAAGTGTTCTCATACATTGAGTGTCCCCAGCTGTCATATGGGATGGAAGTTTATCACTCACTAATCTGGATGGTGAGATCTCCTCTCTCTCAGTGGCACAGAGTGAAGCCTTTCTGGCACATTTCTTCGTTTGCCGCTTTGCTTTGGAATGGCTTCCTGTAAGATATCTTGTGATATTAGGCAACTGTGAAGCTGATAATGTCTTTTCTACCTTCAAACTTATGTGTTTGGGAATCATACTTTCCTTGTCTCTAAACTCTAATGAGTAGCCTTGGCTTCTGGGTTTAGATAAGTGAAAGTTGGAGAAATCCGAAGATTTTAAGACTGTTCTTAACTCACTCTTAATCCATGTCTCCTTTTCAAAAGAATCACAATCAAATTTCCTCCTAGAATCTCCATCCTCAGGAATCTTATGTACTGATTGGGTCTTTGGCTTCCGCTCTCCCCGAAATGGAGTCTTTAGACTTGCCACAGCTTCTCTTCCCTTTTGAGGATGAAGATGTTTTCCCATTCTTTCAACCTGAGAGAAATCTGTGAGATATCTAGAAACAGATTTCAAAATAGTTTTCCTAATGCTCTCTTCTCGCTTTACCCGTTCCACCAGACAAGATACATCCCAAGTCTTTCTCCCTTCTGAACTACTCAGTTCAGATTCCAACTTGCAAGGAGCAGGATTTGTTCCACAAAGGACTCCAGACTTAAAATGTTGGGCATTGTGTGGGGTTGATGACAATTTGGGGGTATTTTCCTCTTCCTTTTTTTCTTGTCCATTAATTTCCATTGTGCTGCTGGATCTCTTTTGTAGTTCTGTTGAATTGGTCTTCAAAGCACCTCTATCACACGATTTATCTAGTTCTCTATGGGTATAGTTGCCTCTTTCTACTCTTGTTTTATCTCGCTCTGCTTTTAATGCTTTGGATAATGTAATACATAACTTGTTAGCAATTAAAGTTAGTGGGAGAAATGAAAATTCATGAGTTGTCCTTTGCTTTCCTGGCATGCTTTTTCTCATAGATCTTGAATTGTTTTCCTGTTTTTTCCTGCCATACAAATGATTAGATTCAGTAAGCACCTTTGCCTTTCTGATTTTACATCTGACACCCATAAGATCTTTCCTCTCTAGAAATTTTAATGGCTTTTTCTGCCTTTTTGAATTAGATAACTTAGACATTATCAATAATGTTAGTTTCTCTCTTTGAAACTCTTTATATCTATTGACAAAAAGATCACCCACTCTGTTCCCAGTGCTTTCACTCCTTGGGTCTGTATATAGGAAGTTCCATGATGCAGTATATGAGGCGTCTTGGTTATCTGTCCTGAACACGTTTCGAGTTTTTATGTTTTTGTCGACATCTTCAAGTTGCGAGGAAACATCATGGTGGACGTCTAATGTCCTTATGGGATCCCTGTCAGATGGAACACTCAGTTCTGTTTCAGCAATGGAAAAATCACCCGGCATTGTTCTCACCTCTTTTGGACGTGAACTCTTTTCATATTTCCTAAGAAGTGTGTCTTTCAAGTCTAGACCTGATTTCACTGAATGAGGCGCCTTTGCTTCAGTTATATTTAAGTTGAAGGGGTGATCACTCTGGGGAGCTTCCTCTCCAGCATGCTCCTCAGCCTCCTTCCTGTCCTCGGGTGCACTGGCCTTTTTCTTCCTGGAATTGGTCCCAGGGGTTCCCTCTCTATCCGGACTTTGTCCCTGCTGAGGCAGGAATGAACTGGATTTTGATTTCCCCACTATGTCTGTCTCTGCTTTCATTTGATTATCAGAGGAAATTGGTACGGCAGAAAAAAGGACATCTAGGATGATGTCTAGCTTGGGCTTACCGTGGTTCAACATGGCTTTGAAGTTGCATTTTAATTGCATGGTGTGGCTTGGTGCACCCTGTTTTGTAGTATTAAATGTCTGGGAAATGGGTACCTTCTTTGTCTTCAGGAGTATGTATTTTGGGTTCACTTTCTTTCTCCTGGTAATATGTTTTAAATCGTATCTTTTTCTTTTCAGTTCAGGTGTAGAAAGAATCGGTAAATCCAAAGATGCTAGAATCTTTTTTGGTCTATGCAGCAGTAACCTTTCAATCTTTTCCTCAGTAGTAAGCTCTCCAAGTAACCCAGAATATTTGACATAACTGAAGAAGTCATAACTCTGTGACACCAGGGTCTTTGGAAGTAGGTTTTTTAGATAATCATTGTGAGGGATATTAAATATCCATGAAATGGGTGCTTTCTTAGTCTTCAAAATTACACGTCTAGAACCCTTTTCACTTCTCAGGGTTTCATGTGTTAATTCAGTGAAATCAGGTCTAGACTTTTTAGATTCAGACAGGCCCAAGGTGGAGATATCTGAGGACTCTGGCATGGTTGTCTGTTGATCCTTTTTAAATTCTTCTTTTTCTTCATTATCATAACTAGCCTCTTCCCCTGCAAGGCTCATGCCACTTGGGAGACTTTTTTTACCTGCTCCAATTAAAACTCGACCTACTGGCCGTTTCCTTGGCATTAGCAGAGGAAACTTGGAACTCTCTGGACAAATCACGTCATTTGGTGTCTCATGCTTCGTCTTTGACTCTTGCACCGGTGTGGGTTCTACAGACCGTGCTTGTGAGATGACTTGTTCTATGATAAATAGGATTTTCTCACTTCCTTGGTTTTCTGGCATGTCAAGGTCAGACTTCTTCCTCTGCCCTGATTGGAAGGTGAACTGTTGAATTGTATTAAATACACTCTTTTCACTCTCTTCTTCTTCCTCCTCTTGAAAATTGGTGGAATGTGAGGTCATATCCCAATCCAGTGGTGAAACCTCCTCCCTGATGTGTTTAAAACTAAGGTTCTTTTCTCCTTTGTCTATTTTGCTATGGATACTAATACTAGGTGTAACAGTCACAAAGGCATCCATTGTATCTGCCATGTTCAGACCTAGAGTGACTTTCGTTTTGGATTCAAAGCTGCTACATCTCAATGTCCCTCTATGTTTCATGGTACTACCACCACGAACACGAAGCATACACAAAGTGGATGGTTTCTTCACTTTTGTAATTCCACAGCTAAGATTTGCTAAAATGTTCATGTCTGAATTCTGTTTGAAGTTTCTCTTCCTTTTGCTTGCAGATAAAGCAGTCCTGAATAAATTAAAAGATGTTGTATTTTCCTTTTGAACACTACCAGCTTGTTCTTTTGGATCATTTGCCTTAGATGGAAGATCATGTTGTTGTTCTGCGGAAGATTCATTCATCTTTGCTTCCCCCGACTTTGGAGGTAACAACCCAGACTGTCTCTCCAGATTTTCAGGTGGAAGTTGATACAATACGGGGCATGAAACAGAATGCAAAATAGTTTGTGTAAGATGAGTCTGTGGTTCCACTGCAATACTTGCACTTTGTGGCTGTCTTGAGTCCTCGTGTAGTTCAAGAAGGTCACGATCCTTCTGATATACATCAAATAAGAAGCCTTGGCAATTATCTAGAGTCGGTAATGTTTTATTTTCTTCAACCTGCTTCCGATCCTCCATACTGTTAGAAAAACTGCTCAGACCAACAGAATCTGGGTCACATATTCTCTTTCCATTTGGCGATGTCTCTTGCATTTGCTGCATATGATCACAATTTGTGTCTGTCTTTTGCCTGTTTGTCTCCAAATTGAACTTACTACTCATTTTGATGTTAAGCAAAACAGGAGCCTCAGAGTGAATTATATCTGAAAAATTATTTCCTATCTTTCCCTTTAGCTCTAAATTTTTTGACTTCCTCTTCAAATTGCCTTGCAGTTCTTTGCTCCCCGTGCACTCAGGCATGTATGAAGTCAATGGCCTCAGAGTTCTAGATCCTGGTCTTTGGAACATTTGCTTCCTTGTTAATTTCAATATATTTATCTTTTTATTATATTTCAAATCATTGGCAGGAGCCTGCAGGAGTGGCACTTGCAAATCATTTGATAACTCTGGATTTCTCAGGAAAAATTTAAAACAAAGGTTTCTTTCAGGTTTCTCACAAGCTGGTGATCCGTCCCACATAGTTGGGTTTAGACCTTTATCAAATGACGCATCATTCCCTGGCATGGGAAGTGGGATCTTTGTATCCTTAGAGACCAGTAGGTGATTTTCTGTCTTGGTTGCTTGGAGTCCTGTAGGTGCTCTAGGAGTCCCCTGGACTCTCTCCGGAGCAGTCTGTGCCCACTGTGTGTAGTCCTGCACATCATGCTTCTTACCAGGCAGCTTCCATGCTAAAGAGCCTGGTTCTGGCTCTACTGTGTTAGGGCCATTCTCTAGCTGACTATTTGTATTGAGCTGAATGTCTGGGGGGCCATGTGGAGCTGCTTCTGGACCAGGCTTCCCCCCTTGTTCCTCTCCATCTTGTACCTTTTCTTCTCTGTCATTCATTGCATCACCCTTAAGAAAAAAATCCACATACCATGGCTTCCCTTCATTTGCCTGTCCTTCTTGCTTTAATGGAATATGATGGGACCCATCTATGTCTCCTTGCAATCGGCTAGGCCTGGGAGAGAAAAGTAGATTTAGAGATTTATAGATCGGTTCATGTACTTGGTTGACCTTTTCATACCCGGTCTTCAGGTTGAGTTCTGAATTCTTCCCAGCTTGAGCGCTAAACTCTGGCAGGTGTGTTGGCTTCTCTTCTACAGTCTTGGCCCCCTTAGGACACTCTGTAAGCAAAAATCTTACTTTCTTAGTTATCGTTTTTGAACAATGTAAAGCAGGCACACAGTAATCTTTAGTTTCTGAAAAAGAATCTAGTTCTTGTTCTGGTAAGTCTAACTTTGTTGATAAAGAAGAACAACTCATTTCCTCTGTGTCACTTCTAGAATATTCAAGTCCACCTTTTCTTGTTTGATCTAAAGTCCACAGTTGTTTACTGGATGTCAGAGGAGTCATCCCCATACCCACTGAGTCTTTGAACTTATATTCCGCCATTAAGCGTCCCTGCACATTTTCAACCTCCACCGAATCTGTGGGGTAAGAACAAACAGGCCTGGTAAGGATTTCTGCAGAAGGGGTTGGCTGAGGAAGTTCTTTTTCTGTTTTAAGTTCCTTCTTCAGATCTAAATTCACTTTGAGGTTCAAACTCTTTTGAAGGACTTCTGTAGGGTCTGCTTCTTCATCCCCTCTCACTCCATCTTGCAATTTAGCTGCTAGTGAGCTTTTAGAATTACTTCTTATATTTATGGAATCTGAGCATTTTCCTTCCTTGTCAACTAGTGATTTCTCTTGGTTTGGATCCATGTGACTGAGCGTTTTTGGATTTAACGTGCTATGTATGTGAATATGAGGTAAACTAGATTTGTGAGGGTAAATAACATTCAGAAGCCGATCTGTCTTCTTATATTGTGGCATCTGTTCTAAGATGTTTTTATCACCTCTCAGTCTTTCTCTGTGACTTGGTGTGCCATGTCTATGGTTATCTGGTATTAGTGAAATTTCTGGCTCTTTTGATTTCATAGTGACATATTTGGGTCTGAATACTCTTTGCCTTCCTGGTAACTTTTTTTGGATTTCCTGCCTCCTCAAATTTGGTGAAGTAAGCAGATGGTTAATGAAAGACCCCACAACAATTTTGGACAAAGCTTTGCTTAAGACTTCCTTTTCTCTTGCAACACCTGCAATCTTTCTGGGGTCCCCACCAAGTGGGGGACCACATTCCGTGGTTCCACTGGAAACTTCATCGATGGGTATATTCTCCAGCATGGCAACAGGATTCTTTGGATCTGCACTTTTTCTCCCCCTTGGTGTCTCTATGCATTCCTTCACATACCCATCTCGGCTGTACCCCTTCATGGGACAAGTCCCCCAAGTTGTTTGTGTTTGAGGAGTCTGTAGTTTGATCTCTGGTTCTCTCTCTTGTTTTTTCCTCTTTCCTACACTGCTCTGCTGTGCTTCAGATTGGACACATTTGGTCTTCTGGTGCACTTGCAAGCCCAACGGGAAATTTTGGATCAGATGTGGAGCATCTTGCTCATTAATAGGTAGTAGCCCCTGTGCAAAACAGCTCAGTTCCAGATGTGGAGCATCTTGCTCATTAATAGGTAGCCCCTGTGCAAAACAGCTAAGTTCCAGATCAGATGTATTTTGATGACTCTCCTCCTGATGACACAAAGAGAGTGGAAGGCATGAAGGATGCCGTACAGCAGAATTTTGCTCCCCTTCCTCTCCAGCTTGCACTTTTTCTTCTCCACCACAAAATAAAATAGTTTCTTGTGCTTCTTCCTCTTTGTCAAATAATTGGGGCATCTCAAATCTATATCTTTCCTCCATGTTTATTTCCTTTTCATTTGGATTTTCTTCTTGTCTCCTTGCTAAATGATCTATTGTTCTTAGTATATCTGTCTTGGCTTTTAATCTGCTCTCCACTTCCATAGTAGGAGGTTCAGAAATAGCATAAGGAGTGTCATGGAAAGCATCACTTTGTGTATTTTTTGTGTTGCTTCTAGGCTGACATCCCAATTCTTCACTTTCACTTATTCCATAATTCTGGTTACCATATTCTGTAATATTAAGTATGGACGGTATCTTTTCCTTCAAAATCTTATCTTCTGCACTTTCTTCATTTTTTACACATAATAATTGCTCACTATTCCCATGCTTTTGGGTTCCTAGTGAAAAGGATAAATTGATGTCTATAGATTTCAGAGCAGTTTTCATAAAATCTTTTTGTATATTCCCCTTTGGAAAGCTCCTTTCCATATCTGGCTTACTGGTTGTTATTTTTTCTCCATTTGAGACTAGAAGATGAGAATTTTCTGAACTTTTTAACACCTTCATTGTTTTCAATCTTCTGTTTGATTCCATTTTGAAAGAGGAAATCAACTTCTGCATCAGTCGTGATGTAGTTCCATTAAAAAATATCTCGTATTCTAGATCTTGCTGACCGGATGTGGTTTTACTACTTGAGGCACAAAACTCTGCAATATCAAATTTGATTGCTTGTGTCAGTGAGTCTTTAAAAGACTCTTGATCATTCCAGTTTGTTTCTGTTGAAGAACATGTTGCAATTCGTTGAGTATTGACCATGAGAGGCTGTGCTAGATTAAGTGAAACTTTTGGTGAAATGTTTAGTCCCTCTTTATTTCTGTGATGCTGCTTTATATTAACAGTATTACCTGAGACTCCTCTTTTCTCAATAGATTGTTTTTCTACATCTGATGACTCATTTCGCTTTAGAAAAAAAGCTTTACATACCATCAAGCCTAGCACAACTTTCACTAGATTTCTTTTGGAATACTCCTTAACATAAGGAAGAACCGGCCTGGAAATAAGATACAAAGCTGTGCTTGATAGGGCTTTCCTTTTATGCTTCTTAATGATAGGGAAAAGAGGTAATGAGTCAGACGGAGAATCCTGCCTTAATTTTGATGAAGCAATTTGTGGTTGGTCCTTTTTCTTTATGCTCTTTAGTTGTGGTGTTTCTTTAACAACCAAATATGGCAGTACAGCAGAAACCAGATGCTTGGCATTCTTGTACCTAGTAGCTTGATTCTGAGTTGACTCTTTAATTTTGTTCGAATCTTGGAACCAAATAGAGGATTGGGCCTCATTTAAGTGTTCATTAGATTCTAGGATCTTGATCAAATCTTGAAACTCAACAGAACATGAGGTATCAGTCAAATGTAGGCTCCTGTCTACATCTTTGGCCTGAGTGGACTCTTGCATGCTGCTACAAAATGGGTTCTTCTTCACATCTTGTGGCAGAACCAAGCATGTGGCTTTTGTGTCATGCTGGCTACTGATTGATCCCTGGTTGGAAGCAAACTGTTGCCCCTGAGAAGTTAATTTGGCTTCATAAAAGTGTTGATTCTTAATAGTCTTGTGTCCAAGAAAGGAATTTTGTGCTTGGATCACAGTATCCACTTGAACAGAATGTTGCTTCTGAATCAATGATTCTTGAGATTTGGGGAGCAGAAAAGAAATTTTACCCTCAAAGGTCACTTTGGATTTGAAAGAAATTTGATTTCTCACATTTTCTTCCAGAAGACTAATTTGGTCTCTAGTGAGAAATAAGTGAGCAAGAGGGCACGGGGCCACCTCTGGAGTTTCACTTTCTTGACTAACTGTAGAGGTCTTTGTCCACCTGTAGTTAGAAGAATACATTAAAGTATTGGGATTTTTGGTTTTCATTATTGAAAATAATTTATTTGATGAAAACTGTACTGGTTCTTGTTCCTTTTCTGGATGGTCTTGATGACTCAGGAAAATCTTCTTTACTTCTGAATGAATCATTGACTGAGATGAGTTACTCCTCTGTGTGGATGCCTCAAGACTTTCACTAACGTAACTTACATGGTATTCACTCTCACTGCCACAAGAACATTGTGGGAGAAATGGTGTTTCATCTGGAGATGGAACTCTGTCTTCAAAAGGACCTTCATTTCTTTGAGGTATAAGTGGGGAACATACAAGTGATGAAATCATTGTTCTTTCTGAAAAATCATCAGTACTGAAAAATCAAACAAAGTAAATGATTTATCATTTTGGTCTAGATTTAAAGAAGCTCAATAAAAGATATGAAAATATGGCATATTAGAGAAGTAAGTAGGAAATTTATTGCCGCATTATTCCATTCATTTAATAAATTACCAAGATGGTAGCACTGTAGCACCGTCATCCTGTTGTTCATCGATTTGCTCAAGTGGACACCAGTAACATCTCCATTGTGAGACTTGTTGTTACTGTTTTTGGCATATCACGGGTAGTTTTCCAGGCTCTGCTGTGCAGGTGGAATACTTTCGGTAACTTGCCGGGCTCTCTGAGAGGGACGGAGGAATCGAATCCCGGTTGGCCATGTGCAAGGCATATGCCCCACCTGCTGCACTATTGCTCCAGTAATTTAATAAATTACCAACAGAATTAATTATTTCACAAACCCGAAAATCATAAACATTTTACTAAAGAAAGTCTGTATGAGTTTATTTATAGGGTACAGTTGCAGTTTAAAGATTTTGTCTTTGGGGCTGGAGCGATAGTACAGCAGGTAGGGTGTTTGTCTGGCACGTTGAGACAAACCCTCTATCAAACCCAGGTTTGATCCCTGGCATCCAATATGGTCCCCCGAGCACCGCCAGGGGTAATTCCTGAGTGGAGAGCCAGGAGTAACCCCTGTGCATCGATGGGTGTGTCCCCCAAAATGAAAACAAATTTTAAAAGATTTTGTCTTTTTACAGAGAATATAAGTTTGTTTCTGTTCTCTGTACAAAAAGTTTGAAAATGAAAATACTCATAGGGGTGGGGGGAGGTAGCTCATTTGTAGGTTGCATGCTTCACATATAACAGACCTGGTCTCAATTTACAACATGTATACAAAAAGAATAACAATTGAGGGGTCACACCCATTGGTGCTCACTGCTTAATCCTGGCTCTGTGCTCAGGGATCATTCCTTCGGGGCTCAGAAGACGATACAAAGTTCTGGGGATCAAACCCAAGTTAACTGCACACAAGGTAAGCACCTTACTCACAGTACTACCTCTACAGCCCCAATATTGAGATTCTAATAAAAATTCAGTCACTACAACAGAATGTCAGTCATAAATGATAGAATTTTAATAAATCCCTTACTATTTTTAGCAGATTTTTTTGTCTTTTTTTTCTTTTTTTGGTCACACCTGGCAATGAACGGGGGTTGCTCCCAACTCTGTACTCAGGAATTACTCCTGGTGATGCTCAGGGGACCATATGGAATGCTGGGAATCGAACCCAGGTCGGCTGTGTGCAAGGCAAATGTCCTACCCACTTGTGCTATCACTCCAGCCCGATATTTTTGTCTTTTTTTCAAGGGAACCAAATTTTGCTTCTTGGCACAATACTGGGTTGGATCAATAATTCTAGAAATGCCTTCTACAACATTTCTCCCTCAGATGATTTTCTTTCCAATTTTTTAAATTTTATTGAATCATCGTGAGAGAGTTACAAGCTTGAATGTTTGGGTTACAATCTCAAAATGATCAAACACCCATCCCTCCACCAGTGCACATTCCCCACCACCAATGTCCCGGGTATACGCCCCCTTTCCCACCCTCCCCTTGCCTCTATGGCAGACAGTATTCCCCATACTCTCTCTCTACTTTTGGGCATTAGAGCTTGCAACACAGACACTGAGAGGTCATCATGTTTGGTCCATTATCTACTTTCGGCATGCATCTCCCATCCCAACTGGTTCCTCCAGCCATCATTTTCTTAGTGATCCCTTCTCTATTTCATCTGCCTTCTCCCCTCTGCTCATGAAGCAGTCTTCCAGCTATGGGGCAGTCCCCCTGGCCCTTGTATCTACTGTCATTGGGTATCAGGCTCATGTGATGCTACCCTACACTCCACAAATGAGTGCAGTCCCTCTATGTCTGTCCCTCTATTTCTGACTCATTTCACTTAGAATGATACTCTCCATGTTTATCTATTTGTAACCAAATTTCATGACTTCATCTCTCCTAACAGCTGCATAGTATTCTATTGAGTAGATGTACCAAAGTTTCTTTGACCAGTCATCTGTTTTAGGGCACTCGGGTTGTTTCCATATTTTGGCTATTGTGAACAGTACTGCATTGAATATATAGGCACAGATGTCATTTCTACTGTGCTCTTTTGAATCCTTGTGATATATTCCCAGAAGTGGTATTGAGGGGTCATATGGAAGCTCAATTTTTAGTTTTTGAAGGACTATCCATATTGTTTCCCAGAAAGGCTGTACCAGTCGGCATTCCCACCAACAGTCAACTCATCAAACTAAGAAGCTTCTGCACTTCAAAAGAAACAGTGACCAAAATACAGAAAGAGCCCACAGAATGGGAAAGAATATTTACCCAATACCCATCTGATAAGGGATTAATATCCAGGATATACAAGACACTTGTAGAATTGTATAAGAAAAAAACCTCCAACCCCATAAAAAATGGGGAAGAAACGAACAGAAGTTTCCTCAAAAAAGAAATACAAATGGCCAAAAGGCACAGAAAAAATGCTCCACATCCCTAGTCATCAGGGAGATGCAAATCAAAACCACAATGAGATATCATCTCACACCACAGAGACTGGTACACATTCAAAAGAACAAGAGCAACCAGTGCTGGCATGGATATGGGGGAAAAGGGACACTCCTTCACTATTGGTGGGAATCCTTCAGATGATTAAGCTTGATCAAACAATGTTCAATCTAACAGGATAAGCATCAGCTGCATCTGAACACTTACTTGAAATGTAAATTCCCAGACCTCACCATAGATCTTATGAATCAGAAACTCAAGGAATGGGGTCCAGAAGTCTGACTTTCAATAATTCAGACAGACGTACTACAAGTTTTGTTTTATGAACGGGCAAGCTTCAATTCAATTCAAGCTGAGGTTCAAGTAATAGAACCCATGCCTTATAGAGTGAGGCCTGGGATTCAGTCCCTGGCACCACTTGGGCACCTCTCCCACACCAAGCACCATGGGGTATAGCCCCAACAACAACAACAACAACAACAAAACGTAAAAAATAAATCATAAACTGAAGCTCATATAAAAAGGTCTGATAATTCTAGAAACTTTGCTTAGGAAATAGTCTTCTAAATTACTGGAAGAACGAACATATTTTAACCACTCCCCATCATAAACAAAGTAAGATTATATATACAATCAAAAAGTTTACCCAGCCATCAAAATTATTTTTTCTAAATATTTATTTACAAAACAAAATATCACAATTTAGATTATGCTGATTAGAACTTACAGTATTTGGAGCAAAACTTTGCACTATTCTTTTAGATATCACAAGTAAAATATTCAAGTGCCCTTAATGATTCAAACATTTAATAATGCTCAATAGGCTCCAGATACACTTTTGTTATCTCTTCTGTGAGGCTTCATCTCATGTATCAACTTGAATGGGTCAAGGAATACCCAGAATGCTGATAACTGTTCCTAGGTATGTGTGAGAGTGATTCTGGAAAGGATTAGCACTCGAGTCAGTAGGCCAGTTAAGGAGATCTGTTCTCGCCAATACGGGCACCACCCAAACCATTAAATGACCCCTCCAAGAACAAAAGGTAGAAGAATAGTGAATTCTCCCTTGAGAGGAACATCCATCTCTGCCATCAGACAGCAGGGTTCCTGCCCAGCAGGAGTGCAGAGCACAGAGCCAGAAATGAGCCCCAAGCACCTCTAGGTGTGGCCCCAAACCCCAAAGCCAAGAGCAGGGCTCCCGAATCTCTGGGAGTTCCCTCAGGGCCCAGCCAATTGCTATCTGACCTTCGACTTTACGTAGAATCACATCACCAGCTTTCCCGATGCTCCGGCTCGCAGAGCGAGAGTTGTGGGACTTCTTCATAGCCATCTGTGTCAATTCCTATGGTCTCATAATTACACCTACAAATTGAAGCTAGTGACTTTGTTTCTGGAAAGCCCTGACTAATACAACTACATAATACCCTTTCTATCAGATTACTTTTAGTAACAAGATCTGTTTTACTAAAACAAAATCTTATTTAGCTCTTCACTCAGTATAATCTATTCTCAACAGAGCAGGCAGAATAATTCTTTAAAATGTGACAGAGGGGCTGGAGCGATAGCACAGCGGGTGGGGCGTTTGCTTTGCGCGCAGCCAACCAGGGTTCGATTCCCAGCATCCCATAGGGTCCCCTGAGCACCACCAGGAGTAATTCCTGAGTGCAGAGACAGGAGTAGCCCCTGTGCATCGCCGGTGTGACCCAAAAAGCAAAAAAAAAAAAAAAAAAAAAGTGTCAGAACTGGGGCCAGATATATAACAAAGCAGGTAGGGTGCTTGTCTTCCCTGCAGCTGACCCAGGTTTGATCCCTGGCACCTAGATAGCCCCCCACCCCGAGCCCCACCAGGAATGATCCCTGGGTTAAGAGTCAGGAATAAGACCGAGTACCACCAGGTGTGCCCCCTCAAAACAAATAAAAAACATACGATGGAACACATTCTCTTGTACAACAATCTGTAATTCCTATATTTAGTTCTGCCTCCTAAAATGAAATTCTAGTGCCACGGTAAAAATATTTTTGTTTTGTTCTACATGGCCTAAGAGGTCATTATAGCTACAGTTTTGAATAGTAGATAAATGTAGCATTTGCCCCAGGCTACGTCATCATAAAAGGTTGAATTATGATATGTAAACCCATTGCGGCTCTTTTTCTTGCCTGCCAGTTCTGTGGTATTTAATGTTTTTAATTTTTTAATTTTTATTTTATTATTATTTTTTTTTTTTGCTTTTTGGGTCACACCCGGCGATGCACAGGGGTTACTCCTGGCTCTGCACTCAGGAATTGCCCCTGGCGGTGCTCAGGGACCATATGGGATGCTGGGAATCGAACCCGAGTGGGCCGCGTACAAGGCAGCCCTACCCGCTGTGCTATTGCTCCAGCCTCAAATTCTGTGGTCTTTAATGATATGGGAGCCTCTAACCCCTGGATATTTCAAACCTAACACTTATCTATCGACTGACTTTGGCCAATCACTTATTCTGAGAGTACCAAAGCAACTGAGCTGCCCGTGGCATTTCTCCCACCATGAGGTCCAGTACACTAATAGCCCACATCTTCAGAGATCACCATCGTTTCCCAGAGCAACGCTCTAATACTCATACGAAAATAGAGCAGTCAGGAGCTGGAGCAATAGCACCGTGGGGAGGGCGTTTGCCTTGCTCATGACCGACCCAGGTTCGATTCCCAGCATCCCATAAGGTCTCCCAAGCACCGCCAGGAGTAATTCCTGAGTGCAGAGCCAGGAGTAATCTCTGTGCATCACTGGGTGTGACCCAAAAAGAAAGAAAAATAAAAGAAAATAAAGCAGTCAGATTAAATGAATAAAGGTCTTTGACACAAATCAAACTCAAAGTATTTCTCAGATTCATTCTTCGGGCAGCAATTACTGAACTAGTGAAATACAAAATGGTACATCAGTCCTTTCTTACCCACCTGCAGCAGTGACTGCACAGAATGGAACATAAGTGCCCCCCCATGGTACAGAAGGGACCTTTGACCTGACTACCCCTCTCCATCCCACGACTTCCTGAGCCCATGGAACATGGTGTCCACTATGAACTAATCCCAGTTTGAACTAATCTCAATTTATTGCACACCCCCCACTCATTTTTATTTCCTGGGCCTCTGGTTCATGTCTCAAAATGCCCTTTCCCATTTCTTTTGGGGTGGTACCTGGCGGTGCTGGGAGCAGGGGGGGTGTGGGTGGTGGGGTCTTTCCTTGAAGTGATGGTGATTGAACCCGGTCCTCCCATGCAAACCAGCCCTGGTCTTATCTCCCGGTTCCCTGAAGAGTGTTATTTAATGCAAACGCTCTTTCCCCAGCGAGCACTCACTCAGCCTTTAAAGCCCAGCTCTGACAGAATCTTCCTCATGAAGTGATTCCAATACTATGAGCTGGCTAAGTACTCACAATACTGCCGTCACTGAGTTACTACCCTGCAGACTTTGCTATAAAGTTCAGTAAGTTTTTACCTAAATGTCTCATCCATAAGAAAGCAAACACCTAAGAATGCAAGATAGTCTGCTGAATGAGAACAGACACTAGCCTAGGGCTTGTGTCCCCGTGCAAAACCCAGTGTGTATAAGCGGACAGATACCAGTGGTTGTTGAGTGGATTTTCATGAAAACAGTGAAAATGTTAGTAATAACAAGAGGAGTGGACAGTGTTTAGTACCTACTGTGACACATATTTAGAATATTGACCAATTCTGATTGTAAATCCCCTGTATGACAATCTTGAGTTGCCCGGCTCACAGTTTGCCTGGCCCACATTAAGTACTAAAGGAATGTTTTCAGTCAACTTTTGTGAACTGCAATTTTTACTGTTTGGGGGCTGAGGATCAAATCCAAGACATCCTGAGGCGTGTGCTTTGCCAAATAGCCACATTCAGCCCCTGTAAATTACTCCTTCGTGTAATGAGAGGAGGAGAGCTTAACCTCTTAAAGCTACTTTGCCGCCCTCTGCTTAATTTTCCTCACCCTTCAAAACAGTAGTAGAACAGCTGAGTCAAAGGATAATTTCAAAAATAGAGGAAAAGCCACCAACACAGCTTGGAAGAAAGCAACAACAATTTAAAATTAGTTTGAATCACAATGTTGAACATCTGTGGTCCACAACACACAGGGAGAACTCCTTTCCAGTAATTAAGGTGTAAATGAAAATTTGAGTAATACTTTAAAAGTTTGATTTAAAAATATATCACTTACCTTTCTTCCGTAGATGAATATATTGATTGACTATCTGGGAGAGAAATGAGAAAAAATAAAGTCAGCACCAGTAGAAGTTCAGACTGACAAATTTTAAATTAAAAATTATAAAACAGCGTATTTACCAAATGCCATGCTTCTCAGACTACTGTCTTCATTCTATCTCAAGGGAGATGGCAAAATGTTAGCAAAGTGATATAAATATGAAACTCCATCAGTTTAATAAATTATTCTTAGCAAGTTGTGATTTGGCAAAATAGAAATCAAGCACTGGCTCTTACCTCCCGGGAATCGGAAGTCCTCTCTTCTGAAAGGGCAAGTTTCCTTTGCAAGGAGGTGCAAATCTTTATAAATACCATCTCCAAGACAATTCCCAGGTAAATTATAAAGACAATTGCAAACCAATTATTTTGAAACACCTCCGACTGCAGAAATTCCCATGCTGCAAGAAATCCATTATCTTTCAGCACATCCAATATACTTTTCAAGAAATATTGGCTTGACATTTTTACAGAAATGGGACATAGGCTGATATCTCATTCTGAAGTCCTGGATTTTGGATGCTCCCAAATAGGAAAAGTTGACGAGTCCATCTCATATCCACATGCCACAGTCTGCCTGGGGAACTGCCCGATGCTGTTCTGTGTGACCCAAGCCAGGGGGGCTTTCTTGGGGCCCGGGAAGGGGAGGGCATGTCACAATGGGTACTAAACTGTCATAATGGGTATTGACTTTGGTGGTAATTCAAGTTCAGAGGTAAGGTCTGGTTGAATTACAAGTAGTGTTATCCTTTTATTTTTCGGTAAACGGGGGCTTCCCAAGTTTTGCTCAGAAAGCCGGAGGGTCCCTTGTAGCATTCTCGACCCATGGTGTCAGCTTCACTGTAAGCCAAAGGATGTAATTGGCTTAACCCTCTAGTCTGGCATTATCCAGGTCACTTCAGTGGATATCAGGGGCCTTCAGGGGCCACACCTGGTGGTGCTCAGGAGGACCATGTGCTACTGGGGTTTAAAACAGATCAGCCTCATAGAAGGCATGTGTCTTACTTAACCCCTGTACTATTTCTCTGCCCTTAAAAAGAATTTCTTAGATAAAAATTTTATACATCATCCTCTGTGAACTCCACAAGAGACACAATTCTTAAAAAAAAAAAATCCCTTAACTCAATTGGATTATCACTTGCTCTAGAATTAAAATATTTTAAAATCAGAATTGAAACCATTTTCCATTACCACCAGGAATAGTAAATTCTGTGGTTCTTTTTTGTTTTGCTTTTTGGGTCACTCCTGGCTCACGCACTCAGGAATTACTCCTGGCAGTGCTCAGGGGACCATATGGGACATATGGGATGCTGGGAACTGAACCCGGGCTGGCCGCATGCAAGGCAAATGCCCTACCTACTGTGCTATTGCTCCAGCCCCGATTCTGTGGTTCTTGGTGATCAGGAAAATACAAATTGTGTTGCCAGATTAAAAAATATATTAAAAAATTATGAGAGATATCATACTAACTTGAATCTTATATTAACATTTTAATGTCTCATTATTGTCCCATAGGATATGATTGCTTCTCTCTGGAGGTCCTGCATAATTTTTTTCGTAAGAGTACCTCAATTTTTTTTTTTTTTGGTTTTTGGGTCACACCCGGCGATGCACAGGGGTCACTCCTGGCTCTTCACTCAGGAATCACCCCTGGCGGTGCTCAGGGGACCATATGGGATGCTGGGATTCGAACCCGGGTCGGCCGCGTGCAAGGCAAACGCCCTACCCGCTGTGCTATCGCTCCAGCCCCCAAGAGTACCTCAATTTTATATTTCTTTTTATTAGAGAGGCTTGAAGAGAGTGTTCCTCTTTCATAATCTCCTTTGAGCACGTAACGTTGTGTGTGAAAGGCTTATTGGGTTCTTTTCCTCCTGCAGCACTGTCGGTAACAAGACCAAGGGCACAACCTACAGTCTACGGTCCACTAGATCATACCTGCAAGTATTCATGATTTTTATTCAAGTTCAACTGTGATCTTGGGTTTTGTCTTTGCCAAAAATAGCCCTCCTAAATGCACGGGAGGCTTATCACTTCTAGAAGAAATTTCAGTAATCTCTCTGACTTTTCTTGGGACAAATACACCCTCCTCCATGTATGTACACACACAATCCACCTTTTTTTCTGCCTTTTGGGCCTCACCCAGCTGTGCTCCTGGATTAGTACTGGCTATAGACTCATAAACTAAACTTGGCAGTGCTCGGGGACCACATGGGATGCTAGGGATCGAACCCAGGACAGCCGTGTGCAAGGTAAGTGCCCTACCCGCTGAACTATCACTCTAAGTGATTTCTGCTGGGTTTTGCTATAAAATTCAATGCAGCTGGTAAAATACTAAATTTTTTTTTGCCTCATGGCATTCTCTAATAAGTACCTTAATGGGCGAGTCCATGCTATAACATTGTTCCTTAGCTCTCAGTGATTAGTATGTTGACTCACTGACATACAACCACTACGTCAGTGAACAGCATTTACAGAACTGGAAAGAAGCCTTTAGGTAGCATTCCTGCTGGTTCTATTTCTGCTGAGGTAACGCTTTGGCTCCTCCAGGCCTTTCTCCCGTTAACTACTGAGTACCTACGAGTAAGAGCCCTACCAGGGGTCGCTCCTGGGTACAAGCCAGGAAAGGTTCGAGAACTGTTCGAGATGGTTCGAGGAATGCCTTCTCCCATAGCTCCCCGTCAAAACTACCATATGAGCCAGCAGTTCCACTCCTAGGTAGGAATCCAAAGAAGTCAAAACACGTTTGAAGATCCACTCACACCTGTTATGTTCATTGCAGCACTACCTACAACAGGCAACATTTGAAGACAACCCCATGGCAGACGAGTGGATAAAGAACATACGGTCCACATGTATGACAGAATACTGTCACCAGAAAAGATGAAATCTTGTCTTCTGTCGCAACATGGAACCGATAGGGGCCAAGCTAAGGGAAGTAAGTCAGGAGAAGAACAAGTATCAAATGCTCTCTGCTATGTAGGCTCTAATAAACCCTCGAACTCTGCCTACAGACCTAAGATTACCAAAGGGAAGGGCAGGACAGGGTGTGGGCTAAAAGGAGCAAATGAAGTGGGATGGACACAGTGTGTGCTGTACACTGTATCCCTAAAACATACTCTCTTGCAAATCAATGTTACTGCAAGAGAATAAAAGAAGACCGCTGCAAACTCAGCTGTATACAATGAAAACACCAGAGTAACAAATTCAAATGTTTAATATTTTCTCAAAACGTAACTATATTAATGAAAATAAATTATATTTAGACCACCTTCGCTATTTGTACATCATCTTTATATAACAGTGCTCTCCAAAGACATCTTGTAAAGGACTTTCATTCACAAAACATGTTTCGAAAAAATAGGGGGAACATCAAAGAACATTAAATTAGTCTGAAATATATCTCATAATGCTGAGAGGTACGCTTTTTTGAAAATCAAATGAACTGTATTTGTATTCAAAATAACATGGCTTCTAACTAAAGACAGTTATTTCTTGTCCATTTCAGTGATTTTCTGAATCCAAAACAAAATCTGTGTGTTGATTTCTCTGAAAACGTCATTTGTTGACCGTCCTTTTACTGCCATGGAATGATTTGCCTTCTCAATCCAATGGATTTTATTAGGAGCTTGCATTTTCTGTGCCACTTTCTCCAACAAGTTCTAAAGGAGAGAAAATAAAAAAGGAAGAGTAGTAAAAAGATTCTTTTTGTCTTACCTTGTCTGGTTTGACTTCAGTTTACCAAATTCATTACAAATCGACTCTTGGGTCAGAGAGAGCACAGGGGTTACAGGGCTTGCTGTGAACGCAGCTGACTGGGTTCAAATCCCAGCACAGCAGATGCTGTTCTGAGCACACAGGAGTGGCCCCTACGCAGAGCAGGGGTGAACCCCGTGTAAGGAGAAAGAAAGCTCTGCCCAGGTGGTCCAAAACCCTAAACAAAAATTAAACCTACTTTACTATTTTTGGGGGAGCGCTGGGGCCACCCCTGTACTCAAGATCGACCACTGGTGATGCTCTGGAGCCATATATGGTGCTGGTGTGCACCTAGGGTCAGACATGCAAGGCAAGCACTGTAGCCCCTGTACTCTCTCTCGGGCCCTCTACAACTTTTGAAACAACATATTACATAAGAAAATGTTTACAGAAGTAAAAAATCCCTGTCTCTCAAACACAGTAGTATCATGAAACAGAGAAGCATATTTTTGTTAAAAACTGAAGCAAAAAAAATTCTGAAAAACACAAGAAAATAACTTTCTGTCAGTATATTTGTTTAGGTTCTTGAAAAAAATTAATCAGCTTTGCAGTTTGTTATTTTGAACCATACCAGGGGGATACCAGGGCTTACTCCTGGCTCTGTGCTCAGGATCACTCCCAGTGGGGCTTAGGGGACCAAAGATCCATCCATCCATCTACCTCTCTCTTGCGGGTCAGCTGTGAGCAAGGCACAAGCCCCATCACCTGGACTGTTGCTCCGGTCCCTCAAATCAGAAGTTTTCAAGAGACTGAAAGTTGCAAAGTACCAGCTTACTCCCCAGATATTTTTCATTCCTTCTCTCTCACGCACACAAACACGTGCGGTCATTCACCTTTTCACACATTTCATCTGCCGAACCGGACACAAACAGTACGGGATCTTTTATGCGAAAGAGGTCTTCGTCTCGAAGTTTCTGCTGCTGCTTCGGACGGTGCAGGGGGTAGGAAATGCAAATGAGGCCGCGAACGAAACCATCAGCCTCTTCTGGCTCCACGTGGCACATTACAGAGGCAGCTGCTCTTGCGCCCATGGAGCGACCTGAAAGGAATTAAGTTCAGTTTGAAATAAAAACATACACAGAAAAGAGTGATGAACCTCTAAAAAGTGGCAATTAACAAGTTGTTATTTGATCCTGAGTCAAGTCAGGGGGGAGAAAAAGCTACTATTTTCTAATTAATACAAAGAGAGAGCAGGACACAACTAATAGATGATGATTTAGCTGTAAGTTAAAGGAGAAACTGGTTTACAAAACATGTGGTTTATATTTAAACTTGTCTGGAAGAGAGAGACGCAGAGTCTCTTGCCCCCGCGCCTGGATGTCTTCACTGGGGGCCCTTGGAGGGGGTGGGCTGAATCTCCCTCCCCACCTTGAGCAGAACCCTGGCAGCTGAAGACCTCTGGAACTCAGCCACAGCCATGCTCAAGGCCACTCTCCACACGGTTGGATGAGCCTCAAGCGTGAAGGAACGGCAGAGTAACCCAGGTGTGTGGGACCCGGGGCTGAGATCGCGAAGCTCGGATCCGGATTGGGCCTCTTCCACCCAGATCCCCCATTTTCCAGTAGCTAGGCAGTCACACCCAGAAACTGCCCCCAGCATCGTGTAATCTCATCAATGGCCAACATCCAGAGACTATATCCAAGCTCGAAATATCTTATAGCCTAGTTCTCCTTCTCAGAGAACCTGGCAAGCTACCGAGTTTCCTGCCCCCATGATAGAGCCTCGCAAGCTCCCAGTGGCGTATTCATATGCCAAAACCAGTAACAATGATGGGTCTCATTTTCCTGATCCTGAAAGAGCCTCTAATGCGGCACTGTTGGGAAGGATGAGTGAAGAGAGGCTGCTAAAATCTCAGCGTTAGGACAAATGAAGACGTTACTGGGCCCACTCGAGCAAATCGGCGATCAATGGGATGACAGTGATAGTGATATTTAAACTTGCTTTAAGTTAATGTCAAGGAGGTGATTTACTGAAACAAAATATCCTGAATTAGCCTGTTAATTTTAATTACTGATTATCTATTCCTACATCAATATTATTATATTTAAAAATAAGTACTGATAAATACTGCACTTACCTCCAAGGAAAACACCTGCAAGTTTGTATTCTGCTGAAGTCTTTAGGTAATTCTAAAAAAAAAAAAAAAAATCAATTCTTGTCCTACAAAATATTCTATTAGAAAACCAACATGTTTCTCAACATTACTGAAAAATAAAAATCTTTGCAAAGACAACCACAAAATATTAAGACATTTTTCTGAAAGAGGTATCCTGGGTTCTGCTATTCTGACTATGCTTTCCGATACCAAATCCTATATTGGGTAATAACAGCAACATGTCAGCAAAATCACACATGACTGGTCTACAAATATTCAATCAAGTATTTTCTTTTTTTTTAGAAATGTAAAACAGTAGCAAAAGCTTCTGACATCACTTAAAATAGTACACTTCTACTATAAAGTTCTGAAAAACTTAGCAAGAGTAAAATCATTCAAAATTTCATGTTCATTTTATCCAGGAATTTAACACGTGCCTAAATAAAGACAGAAAACAGTGCCATGTTCATACACTCACAGTGCAGCTGGAAAAATATCCAGAAGTATACTCAAAAGTTGTTCCAATGAGAGAATCACATTGTAAGTAATTTCCCGTGGCAGGATCAGGAAGGAACATTTAGGATGTGAGCATTCATCTCCATGGAAACTGAGACAGACAAAAAAGGGGTACCTAGGCACTCAACAGCTCTCATGTAGTCTGAAGGTTTGTTTTTTGTTGTTGTTTTTGAGCCACAAGTGGCGGTGCTCAGGCCTACGCCTGGTTCTGCGCTCAGGGGTGACTCCTGGCGAGCTCTGGGATGAAACCCAGGCGGGCTGCACGAGGGAAGCACCCTGCCTGCTCCACGGCACTCTCTCTCCAGCTCCATGTGTACTGAGCTTTAAGAATATTAGAAAACTTCCTAAATTTGGCGCGAGGGTGGTGCCAGGAGCCAAAGCCAGGGCTCGCAGTTCCAAGTTCTCCACCACTGAGCTACATCCCTTGCCCTCAAAGATTGAACTAAAACAAAGGACTGCTATCAGCTCTTACATTTCCATTAGTAAGGTAGAAAACAATTTTCTTACCAACACTGATTTGTATGCCTTAATTCTATGTACAATATTAAGGCCTTTACAGGTAAATCTCAGGCAAAAGAAGCCGTGAGACGCAAGATGGGATGCCAGTGACATCAAATGAGGGAGGTTCATGTCTCCCGACGCTCCGTGGGTAAGAATTATTCCGTATGTCAGGCTCTTGTTGGGCACCAAACACACAGCATCTAGTAATTTATTTCCAAAAGGTATTTTTAATTTAACCTGGAATTCAAGACAATAAAATAATAAAAAAATTACTTTCTTACCTATTAAAATGACTGAATAGTGTACACACACACAAATACACTTTGCTCTGTGAGACCCACAATTCATGACTTCTGAATAAAAACCCAAGATATCGCTAATATTTAGGAGATAGTTATTATGTGTCAGAACTGTGATCAGTGTTTTTTATGTCTTAACGCTAATTTTTCTGTGTGTCAAGTACTCTTATCAGCATTTACAGAATCAAATGCTGAGGCACAACAGGTTAAACGATATGCCCAAAGTTAGAGCCACTAGCTAGTATTGCAAGCAGTCCTAAGTTCGGATCTTTATTTTTATTTTGGGGCCGTACCTGGTATGTTCAAGGCTTACTCCAGGCTCTGTGCTCAGGGATTATTCCTGGCAAGGCCAGTGGACGATACGGGGTGCTAGGAATTGAATCTGGGTCGGCCACATGCAAGGCAAACACCTTACTCGGAGATACTGTGCTATCTCTCTACTCCCCAAAGTCTTTACTCTTAGCCAAAAGCTGTACTGTTTTACAGCACAAGCTGAAATGAAGACATTACCCTGGAACTATTTGATTCGGGGGTAGGGGGAAAAGGAGCCCCGAAAAATGGAAAGTATACAAAAATATGTATTACCTCTGTAAGACTCATTTTCACTGTTGAGTAACAAACTTAAAGTGCATTACATCTACGAAGCAAAGGACATCTCCCTGAAAAGAAGGTTCACTGTGAAGATGGGTTGGCAGACAAGGATAAGAATGAATAAATTCAGGAGCTAAAATAAACACATTCAGAATTAGTACTCTAAGAACTGGTATCTTTAAATGTGCAGTATTTGATTATTTCATGGTTTCTATGAGCACTCCAAATTGGTTATAGGCCTAGGTATGGGGGCTGACATGTTACATAAGACAAAGCAAATTTGATATTGACATGGAAGACCGAAGTGGGGGGAAACCTTTTTTTTGGGGGGAGGGCACACCAAGCAGTGTCCAGGGGGCTCTAAGGAGTGCCAGAAAACAAGCCAAGTTGGCCGCAAGGCAAGTACCGTCATTGCTGTAGTACTATCTTCTGGGCCTGAAAATTCTAATCTAAGTAGAAAGGTGTGCCTTGACAGATATGCATAAGTTTGCACTTGAAGATTCTATTTTTAAATTTTTTTTTCCTCAACTTCCTTCAACTTATTTTCAACTTCATCTTTCTAACTCATCTCCTTGGTCATTCTTGTTTCCAGATCTTCCTCCCTTCCTGCAATAAAATAGTAGCCATCCTACCCTTCGTCACATGCCTCTGCAGAGGGTCCCAGCAGACAGAACATACGTAGTCAGTCACTAGGGACTCTGGCCTTGGCTATGTGACTTGCGTTAATCAACAGAATATACAGAGAAGATTCAAAGAGCCTTTTGTGACCTGAGGCACGGCAGTTTTCAGAAGTCTTGTTGAATTCTTGCCATTAAAAAAAGGGGGTAAGCTTCAGGCATTTTAATTTTTTTTATTTTTTTTTTTTTTTTAGCATGAGTCTCAAAATGAGGACACATAGAGCAGACTGGAAATCAAAACTGGCGTGGGCACAGCCTATCTAGACAGGGTCTAGAGCACGAAAGCAGTCTGAAACGCTGAACCAAGAACACCAAGTCAGAGGAACCACTGAAAACTCAGGGTTGTGATGTAGCATGCCTCTCTACCTCAAGAGAGCTTCCATTATTCGGGGTTATCAGCATAAGGATCTCCATTGTACCTCTACGGTTCACGGATCAAAAGTTAGCAAATAACTGAAAAAACTCATCCCGCTTCGTGCTGCCACCCAGATCTCCTCATCAAAGGCCCCCGGCACTCGCTGACCGTGGTACCATGCTGAGTGCTCGCAGCACACCTTTCCTCTTTGCTTTGCACACTGGTCAAGCAGTTTTTTTGGGGTACAGTAACACTCCCATCTCCCCACTCTATCTCCAGGTGATGATCTTTTCCCCCTTTATCCAAAAACTTTCACTTCCTTTTTCTTTTCTTTTTTTTTGTTGTTGTTGCTTGTTTTAGGACCACATGCGGCAATGCTCAGGGGTCACTCCTAGTGGTGCGGGGGGGAGGGGGACATCTGGGATGCCAGGGACTGAACCTGGGCCAGCTGTGTAAAGGTGAATGCTCCACCCCCTGGACTACCTCTCCAGTCCCTGTCTTTCGAGTTCACTACTGCCAAGGCAAAGGCAAGACTGTACATAATTCCACCACCTCTTATTGAACAGCACGCCTGTGTCCAGTCACTTGCTCTACACTGCAGTGAGTGGCAGGCACTACAGTGACAGTATTTTCACAGGGTGTAGGTGTATGTATGAAGATCACTTTCTGGAAGAGCTGTGCCAAGTGTTACGTCCACCTGCAAGTTTTCAAGAAATACATTTTTTTTTTGTACACAGGACAAAACATTAAAATGAAATGAAAATGTAGTATGCTCCTTACTATTCCTTCAGAACCTGAAGCCACAAAGATCCTTTCCCGTTCCAAAAGCAACAACAGTGACTAACAAGTTGAATTCCTGTGAGTCTGTGCATGTGTGTCTTTGTGTGTGTACAGAATTCCCTTTGGGGCATGTGTGCACTGGGATGTGTATACTAGTGTGTGTACAGGGTTGTGTATGTACTTGACATGTGTACATTGAGGGTTTATGTGTAATGGGCGTGTGTAGTGGTGTGTGTGCATGCACAGGGCTGTGAACACTGCAATAGGGCTGTGTATCGGGGTATGGGTGTGTGTGAACGGCATGTGTATGGGGCATGTGTGTATGGAGGTACATGTGTACGGGTATGTGTGCGTATGGAAGTGTGTATATGAAAGAAGGTGTGGGTGTGTACAGGGGTATGTGTGCACTGGGATGTGTGTCTGGGGGTATGTATGTACTGGAGTGCGTACATGGTGGTGAATGCATATGGGTGTGTGGAGGCTGTACTTATGGGGTATGTATGTACTAAGGGCGTGTATGGGGGTATGAAGATGGGTGTGTATGGGGGTGTGTTTGTATGGGAGTATGTGTGTACTGGAGCATGTGTGTATGGCACTGTATATGGCAGTGTATGTGGGGATATGTGTATATGGGAGCTGCACTGGGCTGGGCATGTACCAGGGTGTGTGCAGGGTGTGTACAGCGGTGTGTGTGTGTGTGTGTGTGTGTGTGTGTGCGCGTGCGCACGCATGCAGGGGTGTGCTCCCTGGGGTTTGTGCCGGGTGTGCAGGGCAGTGTGCAGGAGGCGTGTGCACTGTGTGTGCACGGGGGTGTGTGCTCGGTGTGCAGGGCAGTGTGCAGGAGGCGTGTGCACTGGGGCGCGTGCACGGGGGTGTGTGTGCGGGTGTGCAGAGCGGTGTGCAGGAGGCGTGTGCACGGGGGCGCGTGCACAGGGGCGTATGCACGGGGGCGTGTGAGGAAGGCGTGTGCACGGGGGTGTCGGCTGTGCGGGATTCCGTTAGCGACTCCCGCGTGTGCCCGTCAGGTCCCGGCATCCCCGGCCCCGCGTCCCTCCTGACCGCAGCCCCGTCCCCGCGGGACCCCCGCGGCCGTCCCGCGCGTCTCTCGGCCCCGCCGCCCGCCCCGCCCCGCCCCGCGGGAAGCCGCGTCCCCTCCCGCCGCCGCCGCCGCCGCCGCCGCACTCACCGGCCCCGAGCTCGGCGCGAACCGCCCTCACCCCCCGCGGGGAGCGAACCGCCGCCGCCGCCGCCCGCGCATGCGCGCTCGCCCGCACGCCCGCCCGCGCGGCATGCCGGGAGCGGGAGTCCTCCCTCCTCCCCGCCCCTTCCTCTCCTCCTCCTCCTCCTCTCTTCTCCCTCCTCCCCTCCCCTTCCTCTCCTCCTCCTCCACCTCCTCTCTTCCTCCTCGCCTCCTCTTCCTCCTCTTTTCCTTCTCCCCTCCTCCTCTCTTCCTCCTCCTCCTCCTCCCCCTCCCCCTCCCCCTCCTTCTCCTTCCCCCCCTCCCCCGCCCCCCTCCCGCGCCTCCCCGTTGCCCGCGTGCGTGGCCGTGGCCCGAGGCCGTTGACGCTCTCGTTCATCCCCCGGGCCCTCGCCAGCATCCTGCGGTGCCCGGGCGCAGCGGGGAAACCGAGGCAGGATGCTGGCGGCCCTCTTCCCGGGTGCCGGCCCGGGCCCACAGGCCGCCCAGCGCCGCCGCTGCCTCGGGCGCAGGGCCGTGGACGGGTCCTGGGGCCCGTGTGCGCCCTTCCCCGCGTGGGGGGACCCGCTCTGCCCGGGCCCGCCGCAGCCCGCGCCGCCCCCGCCTCTCCCGGCTGCCCCCCGCCCCGTTCCCTGGGCTCTGGCCTCTGCTGGCCTCACCGAGGGGCGTTTTCCTGGCTCTGGGCGGTGGGGCACAGCGTGTGGGCTGGTGCCCAGGGGCCACAGACAGAGTGGGGTGCAGGGGACCCAGCTGGGACCCCACGCGAGGCAACAGCACATTAGTCCCTCTGCTATGTCTGTCCCCCAAAATCCGAGTTTTTTTTTTAACTGCACCCTTGCCTACTGATTCTCAGCTGCGCTTGAAAAACCACTGATTTCCATACAAAGCACAAGTCAGTGATTTTCAGTACATTGGCACCCCTCGGCCCGATCTAAGAAAAAACACAACACGCCCTTCTCTCCCTCCCCTCCCCCCTGCACCTGTGCCCATTTGCAGTTACTCTTTGTTCTGAGCGCTCACCCAGGCAACCTCTTACATACTTTCTCTGAAGATTTGCTGTTTTTTTTTCCCCCAGAAAGTTTTGTACAAAAGGCTTATTTATGGTAGGTGATCTTTGCGGGGTGTTTTTGTCCCCTTAGAAAAATGCTTTCAAGGTTCATGCCTATGGTAGTAGCTAATACAACTTCTTACAGTTCATTTCTTTTTGTTGCAGAGTACTCAACTCCTTGGATGTACTACTTAGAGATCCATTTACCAGTTGATGAATGTGTGGATTGTGTCCTGTCCTGTGATTTAAATACAAGAATCAGAGAGACTGAGGCCAGGGTGGGGAGAGAGACGTGAAGGTGCTAAACTGCCATCTGGAAAGACGGAAGAAGGGGCCACCAGGTGAGCGTCAGAGCAGGAAGTGGCAGGTGCATGGTGGCCCCCGCGGAGCCTGGAGGAGGAACGAGCCCTCCCACCCCCATGCAAATGTGGTTTCAACCTCGCATCTGCACAACTACCGGAGAACAAATCTGTGTTGTCTTGAACCACTAAACTTGTGGTAGTATGTCACAGCCACAACGGGGAACTAATACAGAATTTGATGGATGTACAGTAAAATTTGCCTTCCATGTGACTTTCACATCCCGCCCCCAAATAGATTTCTCCTTTTGATTTCCCATCTATTTAAAATCATTTTAAATCGTCCTTAGCTTCTAGGTGCTGGTTCATATTTGGCCAAAGGACTGTAGTTTATAATATTCTGAATTGGCTATAATCAGGTCAGGTATAATGATGACCATGGAATTAGGTTTCAGAATGAGGATGCTGTTAATATAATTCATTATGGGTTAGTAGAAGAAAAGCAAATTAAAACATGAGCATTTTAGTAGACATCTAAAATGCATTTGATAACATTTAATTTCCTTCCCTTCCCCCTCCCTGCTCCCTCCGTTTTTTTCTTTTCTTTTTGCTTTTTGGATGCACAGGGATTACTCCTGGCTCATGCACTCAGGAATTACTCCTAGTGGTGCTCAGGGGATTATACGGGATGCTGGGAATCGAACCCGGGTCACCCGCATACCAGGCAAATGCCCTACCCGCTATGCTATTGCTTCAGCCTGCTCCCTTCATTTTAAAACTCTTTTCCTAATTGTCAGACATGACAGAAATGAAGAGCATGGTAGGTGATATTAAAAAGTCAGTAGAAGTTCTGAACAGCAAAATAACAGATATAATAATAATAATAGATGCTGATCAGCATCTATCACTGGAGCGATAGCACAGCGGGTAGGGCGTTTGCCTTGCACGCGGCCGACCCAGGTTCAATTCCTCTGTCCCTCTCAGAGAACCCGGCAAGCTACTGAGAGTATCTTGCCCGCATGCCAGAGCCTGGCAAGCTACCCTTGGTGTATTCGATATGCCAAAAACAGTAACAACAAGTCTCACAATGGAGACGTTACTGGTGCCCGCTCGAGCAAACTGATGAACAACAGGATGACAGTGACCGTGCTACAGTGCTTCCTAATTGTGGTTGCTGAGACCACACACAGGTGATTGTGGGGAATCTCCTACTGCCTCCTTCCTTCTCCATGTTAGTACCACAGTGACATTTTACGGTCCTGACATGGGCTGCGTGTCACACAGCACGCAGTTTCTGAGCAGTGAACTGTGTGGGCCCCCCTCCCCGCCCGTGCTGACTTGCCCACCGCCCTGCTCTACTGAGTGCTCTGAGCGGCTAAAATTCATGCAACCTCCAGTCCCACCCACAGCTGAAACCTCTGGGGCGCCCTGGGAGGGTAGTGGGCTAAGCACCGCCCCCGCCTCAGCAGCTGCACCCACCCCCTAGGCTGCAGCCACGCCACGGGTCCAACTCCACCCCTTCATGAAGGTTCTCTGCACAGACACCGAACTGCGAATAACTCCAGGTACCTGGTGCCCAGGCTGAGAACTTGGCGGGGGGTCTTCTCGGAGTGGGGATGGGCAGCCTCCTGCTCCCCGGGACTTCCAGAAGCCCTGGCGGCCACGCCCCACTCCCACAGCGGCCTCGGGAGTTGGGATCAGTGCCCCCGACCCCGGAGCCTGCGTAAGCCTAAAGCAACAAACACCCCATCAATCCTGAAGACGAGAGCTGGGCAACCCTGAGGTCCGACATGACAATTCTCACATACCTTTTTTATACTGATTGAGTTTAATACTGGAATTTGTTATCTAATCGAATTCAATTGTAGAATTGCATCAACAGCTGTGGCTTTTTTTCTACATTAAAATTAAAAAAATGATATTATTAAAATAAAAAGAATCCAAGGAAAGATCTGCAGCAATTTGAACCACCTGATTAAAATAACCAACACCACCTACCTTATTTTTTCTCTGGTATTTTTTATTTCTGAAATCCCTTTCTTTAAAAAAAAAATTTATCTTCCTAGTCTTTTATTTGGAGGAGGGTGTTTGGGCCAACCTGGCAGTGCTGGGTTACCCCCGTCAAGACATGCAGTGCCAGGGATCAAACTGGGATCGACTGTATGCAAAGCAAGGGCTTTAACCCTTGTACTATCTCTCTGGCCCTATTTTCATTCTCTCAGAATACTGTCACTAGAGCTAGCTTACTATGGTGATGGCACTTATTAGGTGCTCATTAAATATTTGTAGAATGACTTCCTTTGTGATGATTAACTGTGTCAACTTGGCTGTTAGTACAGACAAGGTGCCAAGTGTAATCAACACCATGCTATCTTTGTGTGTGTGTGTGTGTGTGTGTGCACATGCCATGGATCAAGCCCAAATTCTATTCTGGATATTTCTAGCAGTGTTTTATTTTGGGGGGGTGGAGGGGAAACCTGGCAGTGCTCAGAGAGTACTCCTAGATCTGAGTTCAAGGACAACTCCTGGTGGGGCTCAGGGAACCCCATGGGGTACAGAGATTGAACCCAAGTCAGCTGCATGCAAGGCAAGAGCCCATCTGTTGTACTAGCTCTTCAACCCCCACCACAAAAAGATAATGTGGTAACCATTAGAAATACAAGTCAACACACACACACACACACACACACACACCCCTTGTCACACTGCGGTGAAGATAATTTTTTTGGGGGGGTTCACACCCAGCCGTTAGCCGTTCTCACACTCAGAACTTACTCCTGGCCCTGAACTCAGGAATTACTCATTGTGGGCATCAGGTGTCTACATGGGGTGCTGGGGATTGAACCTGGGTCGGCTGCAGGCAAGGCAAATGCCCCCACCCATTGTACTATCTCTTCAGCCCCAGAAGTTGGATGATTTGGCTTATGGTATAAACCCAGTATCTGCAGGTGCTGAGCTACTATACCGCGACGTGGAGTCTGGGTCCCAGACCCCTCTGCTTTTTTACTCCTCCTGGTCCAAACACAGCCAGAAATTAGCATGACCACAACACAGACCTTTCAGATAAAAAACGAATTTATTATAAAATTCTAAAAATATGTGCTTCCAAGGACAATGATGGGAATACTGATCAGAAGAATTAACCTGTCTTCATAATCCAGAGTAGACTGTATACTGTCCGTGGAATTCACGTTTGAAAAACAATTCTCTTTCCAAATATGGAGAGTCTTCAAAGCACCATGATTTGAAGGGGAGGGGAGGTATTCTGCAGTCAGAGTTCATCTTTGGTCTGCAATGGAGAAACAATATATTTAGAGACAAAAACATCCTTCCCAAGCCAGGAAGACTTGTGTGAATTAGCCTACTACTTTCTAAGATGGAAAAAAGGGGAGATGACTGTGAGAGGCTTTTGGGGCCCTGTTGGGGACGGGCCTGGGCACCCTCTGCCTCTGTCCCTGTAAACAGGGACTAGGTGAGGAGGGGGCCTAGGCACCCCTTGCCTTAGTTCCTGTAAACAGGAATGAGTATGGAGAAACGTGGCGTGAGGGCGAGTCATCCCCTGACAGCCAACCTTGACAGGCGGCCGAAGCGCCACCATGCTCTGGCGGCCAGCCTGGAAAGGGGGTTGAAGGGCCACCATGCTCTGGCAACCTGCCTTGAGAGAAAAGTTGAAGGGCCACCATGCTCTGGCAGCTGGACTCGAGAGGAGGCTGAAGGGAGGATTGGCTCGCGCCTGCCATGGCCATGCTCAAGGCCACATCTGCTTTCCCATGTTTCTCAAGGCTGAGAGAAGGAACCGAAAAACAAGTAAGATTGGCAAAAATAAAGTTGCCTGCACCGCTTGAATAATGTTTATGCCACTTATGTAACCTGCTGATCGTTGCTAAAATAAAACTATATAAACCCGCTTGGATTTCAATAAACTTGCTGTATGCTGCATATTGCATGCAGTCCTCCCTAGCCCACTCAACTCTCATTCCCTCTCTGGCCGAGGTTCAAGTTGGCCGCGCAGGCCTCGGCAGGGCCCAGGACTACTGCTGGAGTTGTCCGTGGGTAAAGTCACTGTGTTTCATGGATCCCTGACAAGGGAGCCTGACCATCCCCACATCAGTACTGTGAAGGGCCTGGTGTTAGCGATGGTCTTTGAAGGACACGGAGTCAGGAGCTAGACACAAAACTTTCATTCCAGCCCCTTTCTTGGGCTGACCAAGGGAAGATACGAGTTTGGCACCTTCCAAATCACTTAGGCGAAGATGGAAAATGTAAAAAGAAGACTGGAGACAGGAAGCTGTCCTGTTTCATTTGGGACCCATCGAGATAATCCTGCACCCAAGCATGAGCCTTGGGTGAGGTGTCCCCTTCAATTCTGTTTCGTCACCAGCTTTAACCAATACTGAGGCCTTGGCAGCAAGGACAGGGTGAACACAGATTCTGCACGACTTCTGACAACTGGTTAGTGGCCAATTGGTTCTCCAGAAGTCCAACAGCAGAAACAGGACCAACCAAAGTGTTGATCTTGCATTGATGCTCATGGTCGTAAAAATACAAACTGCCAAAAATGGAACCAGTGTGCAGAATTCCTGACTATATCCTGATTATATCACAGCCCCAGAGCTCTGAGACCTCGTGTCACCACACCACTGAGGCAAGGGGCCCCTTTAAGCTCTGGAACCCTCATCCCACACCTTGAGAACACATTGTAGCTACAATCACCCAATTTTGCATGTCTATTTGGAGACCTAATTATATTACTTAAAATAATGCCACACCTGGGTTTCTTTCTAGATATCATAATCTTACACATGTAACTTCCTTCAAACCCAAACAACTGCAATCAAAACCTCTCTCACTGGCCACATACAACCCGACACACAATGTGATGAGGAGAAATTCTCTTGGTGCTCATTGGGGTATCAGCCAGCTCTACAATTCAGAGCTAAGTTCTTTTCTGGGTTCAGTTTTGCTAAATAAGAATTAAGATACTGACAGCCTCGGAGCTCCCTGCTAGCCCTCAAAGTGTGGATGGAAATCAGCTGCCGTGCGTGTGGGAGATCAGTTAGTGGTGAGTGATCTCATAGTCACAGTTACAAATTTCTCCCCCTGCCCTAAATTGGATGATGAACCTGGCTAACCCTATCTGACAGGGAGATAAAGTTATACATGGCACCTATGAAAACCCTTTCCAATAGTCTATCTACCGGAAAGCCAGGTGACCCAAATTATCATGAAGAGACTTCACATTTGGGGTGGGGTGGGGGGGTGTTTGCTCGACTGCCCCTTGGCACTGCCCCATGCCTCAGGGTTCCCTGGTCCATCAGTCTCCAGGGCTGACAGAGGTGCCTGCAGGCTGCAGCTGGAGCTGAGAGTTGGAGCCTGACCCGGTGACTCCAGGTGAGTGCCCGGCTGGCATGGGTCTGGCTCTGGTTACCTTTTTCCTATGGCACGTGCACGGGAAGAGGTCTTCCTCGGTCTGTGGTTCTACCCGCTTCATACCTTCTCGGACTTGAGGCTCGCTCACCTGTAACTTGGCATATTCCTGCAGAGATAACGACACAAAAGCACTTCTTAGACAACATAAGAACCGTTACCAGACCCGGGCCACTGGGATTTCTTGGAACGTGGAGCACGTCAGTTGCATAAGCCAAGCCTGCCATGCCCCGATAATACCGAGCACAGGGCTGCTGATGACTCCTCTGTTCCTTCTGTAGGACCTGTGTGATTTCGTCCACTAGCCCCTGCCTCCCGGTGAATCATCACAGCCGTGATTTCCCTACACTGAGACTGAGGAGGTTCTGTCTGTCCTACCCACCTCCACACACCATCCCCATATTTAACACACTCAGTGCCTATCCTCTAGTGTAGGTGAACTGAATAAATAAACGACCCTGCAGCCTTCTGGGAAACCCTGCAGACCGCAAATCTCAACCTTCCAGAAGCCTGCAGACCGCAAGCCCCCAGAGCTGCAGTCACACTGGGGTGGAGGTGGAGGATAAGGAGAGGGAAGGGCCAGGGCAGACCCCGAACTGGTCAACTTTGCTCCAGGAGTTGGGGCCCAACAGCTTTAGTTCTGAGACCTCAAGCATCTCATGGGGTGGTGAAAGAGACGCAGAGCAATGACCTTGGCCTGCCTGAGGCCTGATTCAGTCCCCAGTCCTCCCCCAAGTCCAAGTCCAGTGTTATTACTAGCCAGTTCCTCAGTATTGATTTGCTTTATATTTTTTTTTGGCGGGGGGGAAACACACCCAGTGATGTTCAGGGCTAACAACTCCTGGCTGTGAGCTCAGGGCTCACTCCCGGCAGGGCTCCGAGGACCCTATGCAGTGCTGTGGATCAAACTGGGGCCAGCTGAATACAAGGAAAATGCCACAACCCCTGGACCAGCTCTCCCTCTTAAAAAAAAAAAGAGAGAAAAAGAATAAAGAAGACTTTAACATCATCAGCGATGCTTTAGTTATAAATCCCTACATGCTCAGGTCCAGGAAAACAACCTCCAAGCAAAATCAGGCTGCGCTGCGGTTAGCTTAACAGGCCCAAACACGGCGGGTACAGCACCAGAGCCCGAGAGCCGCTTCCAATAACACTGACGGCTCACTGCTTAGGCCGGTGACACACTGCCACTCGGGCCGGGGGAGCTGCGTCCGTCCTTCTGTCTGTCCTACCCCCCTCCATACACCGTCTTCCTATCTAACGCACTCACACACACAGGCTGTTCGGAACAAATATCGGCAAAGGCGGCTGCGACACTGCCTACGGTGTCAGTGCACACGGAGCAGCGCTGAGCCCAGGGCACGCGCCTAGATACAGGCCACAGGGAGGCGTCCTCCAGGAGGGAAGCCCGGCTTGCCCGAGATTAGTACTTGTCCCTGGTGTTGGCCCCAAGGGTTGCGCCAAGGCCTCCTGCTACAGTCTTGGAAATGACATGAGACACTCTTCGCTCCCAGTGGCTCTTGCTACGAGCCGAGTGGCTGCTGACTGTCTTGGAAAAGAGGACTCACCTGGAAAAGTTTGAAGTAGTAACAGAATATGTTATCACCCATGAGATTGTTTCTGGCGAATTCCTGCCCTGCTTTGGCTATCTTCTTTGCCTACAGTGAAAGCAGAAAACACCCGTGAGCCGACCACGGCTTCTCTGCCAGGCAAACTGATCTCGAGCATCTGCTTAGAGCGCGGCAAGAAAGGGAAAGAGCACAGATGGGGCAGCTTCGCTGGGAATCAAAATACGGAATGGAGTCGGATGAGATCTGAGAGTCGGAGGATTGGCCTTTGTAGGACTGTTTCTGGGAGGGAAACGGGGACGTTAATGACGGCTTGGAAGGAAACGGGAACCGCTGAAGACAGCTTAGTGAATGCAGTGCAGGCCAAGATACGCCGCCTTCCCGTCTTCAGTGGTTATTCTTGGGTGTATCCCGCACTCCAGTCCCCAACAGACCACTCTCTCTCCTGACAAACTGGCTCCAGGTGCCTAAGAGAGCTCTGCCCAGGCTGGAGCAACAGCACAGCAGGGAGGGCGTTTGCCTTGCACGCGGCCAATCAGGGTTCAATTCCCAGCATCCCATATGGTCCCCCGAGCAACTCCAGGGGTAACTCCTGAGTGCAGAGCCAGGAGTAAGCCCTGTGCATCGCTGGGTGTGACTCAAAAAGAAAAAAAAAAAGAAAAAAGAAAGAAAACTATGCCCATGCTTAAGACCCAGGTCACCTTGACGGAAATAAAGAACCTAGTCAAGGCCAACATTTACCCATTTATCCTCTTTTGTTTCGTTTCTCTGGGAGGGACTCCTAGCTTGGTGCTCAGGGGTTGCTCCTGGTGTGGCTCGAGGGATCGGGCAGTGCTGGGGATTGAACCCCAGCCCCGGCATGCCGGGCGTGTGTGCCAACCCTCCGAGCCAGCTCCCGCCCAGGGGCTTTACCTTCCCGTGCAGAGTGGACAGTCCATGCAAACCCCGGGCCCGCGGTCGCCCGGACGGGGCCCACTGTGCTGCCCGAGGGGAGGCGGAGCAGCTCCCGGGGACGCGCCTCCCCGAGGACCCGAGTGCCAAGCCAAGGGGTCCGTCCCGGCGACTTCACCTCTTCGTCGTGGGCCTTGGCCCATCTCAGCTTCTCCAGGAGGTCGCTCAGGTTGCTCTTCACCGGGATGTAGTGTCGCCAGGGCTGCAGCTCACTGTAGAAGTGCTCGTAGTAGATGGAGTCCTGCTTCAGCACCACGCTGTCACCCACGAGCAGGTATGGCAGGCGGTAGGCGGCCACCGTGCCGTCCACGTTGATCTGGTACTTGTGCTGCCAGAGAGCAGGGCATCAGGGCGCCCCGGCTTCCACGGCCTCCCTCCCCCCTGCTCCCGGGCCCTCCCTCCCTCCCCCCTTCCTATGCCCTCCCTCCTTCCCCCTGCTCCCGGGCCCTCCCTCCTTCCCCCCTGCTCCCGGGCCCTCCCTCCTTCCCCCTTCCTATGCCCTTCTTCCATCCCTCCTTTCCTTCCTCACTTCCCTCCCTCTCTCCCTGTTTTATAGTCCTTTTTCCTTCCTTCCTTCCTTTCCTTCCTGCCTGCCCTCCCTCCTTCCTTCTTTCCCTCCCTCCCTCCTTCCTTCCTTTCCTCCCTCCCTCCTTCCTTCCTTCCCTCCCTCCCTCCCTCCCTCCCTCCTTCCTTCCTTCTTTCCCTCCTTCCTTCCTTCTTTCCCTCCTTCCTTCCTTCTTTCCCTCCCTCCCTCCTTCCTTCCTTCCTTCCTTCCTTCCTTCCTTCCTTCCTTCCTTCCTTCCTTCCTTCCTTCCTTCCTTCCTTCCTTCTTTCCCTCCCTCCCTCCTTCCTTCTTTCCCTCCTTCCCTCCTTCCTTCCTTCCTTCCTTCTTTTCCTCCCTCCCTCCCTCCCTCCCTCCCTCCTTCCTTCCTTCCTTCCTTCCTTCCTTGCTGCCCGCCCTCCCTCCTTTTGCTTCCTTCCGTTCCTCTACTCCCCTCCCGGTGGTGCTGGACCCTGGGCCTCTCCCCCCGGCCTGGGGCTCCTTCCTGCTCTGTCCCTGTTCTCCTCCGCCCTACAGTACAGTCCCTCCCCCACCCCTCAGACACACACCAGCTGGGCTTTGCCCTCCGCGTGGCCACTTGGCAGCATGACCGTCTCCCACTGACCAGAGTCAACCGCCCGTGTGGAACACGCTGATTTCACAGAGGGGCAACACACTGGGCCGGCCTCCTCGGGTGACAGGGGGCCAGACTGGCTGGTCACCTGGCCCTACTCCCTGAGAGCAGAGCAGCCTTTCGCCCGGGGCTGACCGTGTCCAGACCCCGCACCGGAAATCCATAAGCGCCCGGTGCCGAGGGACAGGCCGGGTAGGAATGGAGCAGATCTGCTCCAGGACCGGGTCCAAGGAGGGCTTGAGGGCATCAGTGCTCCTGGGTGCTGCTTTTGGGAGGGTCCCCTGTAGAGACCAAGGGTGAGGGCACAGTGCCCCCATCTGTGCGGGCCTGGCAACGTGCCCTCCGGGACGGGGTCCGTGGGCTGCCAGGGCGACCCAGAGCGGCCGGGCGGGGGAGGATTGGGCGTCTGCCTGCAGGGCCCGTGTCCTGCCCTCAGAGCTCTCGGGCCCTGCTCAGAAGCGCTTAAAAACCAAATCAAGCCAAACCCCTCCGGGGCACGGGGAGAGCCCACGAGAGCCTGGGCTTGAGCCTCGGCCCTGCACGGTCCCCAGAGCACTGCGGGGAGGGCCCTCTGAGCACTGGCAGGTGTGGCCCCTAACCAAAAAAGACTCTGATGTGCAGATGGCAAGAACCGCCCACCAGGCAACACGACGCTGCTGGGGCTTCCTGTGGTGTGAGCTATGGGAAGAAAGATGGGGCTGGCGAGAGCTCAGGGACCCCCGAGTGTCACACCCACAGGGCTGGTCCTCGGGGGCCCCGTCCAGGGCCCGGAACAGCAGGGCCCAGGCCCTGACGCTGACCCTCTGCTCGGGCTGGCAGAGTCTGTCGGCCCTGCGCCTCTGAGCACTGCTGGGGGTGCCTTGGCCGCCCTAGAGACCCTGGGCAGCCGTCTGGGCACACACAGCACCTGCTTTCTCCTCTTTCCCTCTGTCTCTAGGGCACAACCGGCAGTGCTCAGGGTCACTCCTGGCTCTGCACTCAGGGGTCACTGCAGGTGGGCCTCGGGGCACCGCGTGGGGTCGGCTGCCTGCAAGGCAGTGACTTGGGGCTCGTCACTGTCTCCCTCGCCCGGTGTGCTCCCCAGACAGACAGCAGGGGCCTTCCTCGCCATCCGCCCTGCCACTGGGACTTCAAACACCACCTAGCAGGCAAGTAGGTGGGGGGGGCGCTGGGGGAGAAGGTCCCTCCGGGAGATGCGACCCAGCCCCAGGCTGCCCACAGGCCAACCGCGCAAGGGGCTCCTGTGTACCCCCAGGAGGCTCAAGCTTGAGCCTGTAGCTGTCAGGGGCATTTGTCCACACGGAGGGATTCACCCCCACAATGCGTGTGGGGCTAGCAGGGAGCCTCCAGCTGCAGCCCAGCCCCGAGCCCCACAGAGCAGGGGCCGAAGTGATGACCAGGCCCACCCTCAGACAGGATGCACTGCCCAGCCCCGATCCCCAGGCAGGACCCACCCCCAGCCCCGAACCCCAGGCAGGATCCACCCCCAGACCTGATCCCCAGGCAGGATCCATCCCCAGTTCCGATCCCCAGGCAGGACCCACCCCCAGACCCGATCCCCAGGCAGGATCTACCCCCAGACCTGATCCACAGGCAAAATCCACCCCCAGACCCGATCCCCAGGCAGGACCCACCCCCAGACCTGATCCCGAGGCAGGATCAACTGCCCAGGTCCGATCCCCAGGCAGGACCCACTCCCCCCGCCCAATCCACAGGCAAGATCCACTACCCAGGACCGATTCCCAGGCAGAATCCACTGCCCAAGACTGATCCCCAGGCAGGATCCACTGCCCAGGCCTGATCCCCAGGAAGGATCCACTGCCCAGGCCCGATCCCCAGGCAGGATCCAAGCCCCAGGCCCAAACCCCAGGCAGGATCCACCCCCTACACCCGAGATCCCCAGGCAGGATCCACTCCCAGGCCCAATCCCCCAGCAGGATCCACCCCAGGCCCGATCCCACCCCTGCAGCCCTGGTACTGGCTAAGCTGGGGTTTCCTCACTCTCCCCAGGTCCTTATCAAGACGCTCTGGCCACTCCCGAAAGGCACGGGAAGAAGGGCAGGGCCGGGCGGGCGCGCGGCGTACCTTGAAGAAGTCGAAGAAGGAGATGTGCTTGACGATGGGCCCGTACAGGCTCTCGTCGTGCTGGAAGAAGAAGAAGTTGGTGAAGGCGGCGTCAAGGAGCTCCGGGTGCTTCCTGCTGAGCTTCACCAGTTCCAGCCTCTCCTTGCGGCTGTCCCGGCCCCTCCACAGGGCGGTGCCGTTCTTGCTCTCCCAGGGCGGCCCCGTGTTGGCCTGCACCGACATCATGTCCAGGCTGACCCTGGAAGGCAGAGAGCGCGGCGGCGTGGTGGGGGCTGCTGGCTGGGGCGGCCCCGTCGGGCCCCGGGCAGGGGGTGGGGGGGTGGCGGCCGCGCCTCACCGGCCCATGCTCTCCAGGACGGACTCGGTGAGGTCGTAGGTGGGCATCACGATGTCCCTGGAGTCCGTAGAGCCACACCAGGAGAAGATGGGGTGGGGCTGTGCCCGGGAGGTCTTCCTCTCCAGGGGCCAGTCCCCCAGGTTGACGAAGAACTCCACGTCCGGCACCTTCACCTGCGACAGGACAGCGGGCGCGGTCACTTCCCGGCAGCAGAGCTCCCTGCCCGGCGGGACGGGGGCTCACGCCGAGGCTGCGAGCCCCGAGAGCCCACAGCGGACAGGGCACTGGCTCTGCCGCCGCCGGGATCGGCGTCTCCCGTTTCAGACACGTGCACGCTCGGTGGCTCCCAACTCCACCCCTGCTGGCTGGACCCCCGAGCCCACCCCTTCAGCGTGGACGGCGCTGAGTGCCTCGATGGTGGCAGGAGGGTGGGGTGCACGCAGCCAGGCTGCTGGTACGAGTGATGCTGAGGAGTAAACGCCGTGCCACAGGGCCCACGGGGACACTCCGCATTCCCAGGGCCTGCCAGGAGTGTCCCTGAGTACGACGGGGTTGATGCAACCCTTTTCCCTACCCCCGGCCTGCCCAGGTGAACTTGCTTCAAATGAAATAAACTAGCAGGGCGAGAGCTGTATCGTGGCTAGGGCGCTTGCTTTGCACGCCACTGACCAGGGTTCGATCCTCGACCCCCACCAGGAGTGGCTCCTGGGCACAGGGTCAGGAATAGGCCCTGAGTACAGCTGGACTCGTCAATAAAAATTCCTCCACGAAGAATTTTTTAAATTTTCTTTTGGGTTTTGGTGTCTCTCCGAGAGCACCGCCTGGACCCTAACCCGGCTACCATATGTGACAGAATGTTTTAGGCTAAGCGTTCAGAAGACTATTCCGGATACGTGTGTGTGTGTGTGTGCGCGCGTGTGTGCGCATGTGTGTGTATTTTTGCGGGTGGTGGTGAGGAATGAAGGGCCTGGGGAGGCCACAGCTGGTAGTTCTTTGGGGCTTCTCCCAGCTCTGCTTGTGTCACTCCTGGCGGTGCTCAAGGGACCATGTGGTTCCCGAGGTTGCTGCGTGCCAGGAAGTGCCATCCCTCCACACTATCTCTCTGGCCTCGGATATGGGTATTTTTTTAAATTAAAGCATAAAATACTTTAATACATTGAATTAAATTAAATCAATTTTTCCAAATTTATTCATTTAAATTCATTTAAATTTCCTAAGTCCCTTACAATACACATACTTATTCTCTTATTACTAAAACTGCAGTGAAATGTAAGCAAATATCAATACACTGGTTATTTTTGTTGTCGTTAATAAGTTATTTACATATAAAGAGGACTAAGGAAATAATGGGAGGAATAAAACTGTTGCCGGTTTAGTAATCTTTGTTTTAAATTTCTTTGTGTATTGCAAGTGGGTCAAATAAACCTGAGAATTTCCTCCTGTGGTGTCTAAGAAAACAGAGTAATGAACAGGATTCTTTGTTCTCTTCACTCCAAAAGAATAATGTAAAATTAAGGTGTGCACAAATCTTCATAGAACAAGTTCTGACCCTTGAGAGTTTGAAAACATTCATTTTTCCCTCAATGTTTTGATAACGCAAGAGACATGTTTGCAAATATATTAACTCCATGATCTTAATTCAGTCGATATTTATGTTGTAGGCATTGTGTCTCTGTTACTATTCCATGTGATGAAATATGATAGAGTATTATTCTCATCCTGAGCAACTGCACTGCAAAACCTGGGCCTGAATTGTCTATAGGAGCCAAGACATAAGCAGCACTTACCTTTCGAGTCAAAGACAGCAGAATGGCGTCCATGAAAATCCTGAAACCTACATGTTCCCCGTGAGTCTTGATGTAGACCTGCAAGCAAAGCAAAGTGAGTGGGTTGGTCAAGAGTGTGGCAACCCAACAGCCCTGGCCCAGAGACTCAGCAGCAAGTCCCAGAGGACACCACAGCACCGGAGATCTCTCCGAGCCCCTTACCGAGACAATTTCACGGGGGCACCCCAGATGGAGCAGGCGCAGTCTCCCCGCCCACTCCAGATGGAATCCCAGCGACCAAGAGCTTCCACAAGCAAGGCCCAGGTATGTGGGTTCCAGGACTAATCTCCATGCTGCATGGTGTCAGGGACCTGGGCTGTCCCTCCCCGGCTGCCCGCCCACTCATCAGCCTGGCTGTCATGACCACAATGTGCCTCTGGATGCCACCTTAGCACACCAATAACCCTGGTCCAGACGCCCAACTGAATCCCAAAATGGATTAGTGCCCTACAGAAATATCTCTGGAACCCAACCATTTACAATCTAGGATTCCGGAAGTGCATGGCCGGGGCACCCATGATATTCAAAATCAGCAATGGACAATAACTGATTTAGCATCTGCCCCTGGCAGGCAGGCTTGAATGGTGGCGGGAAAATTCGATCAAAACATAATGCCCCAAAGTAGAGAGTATTGGGGAAATTGTCTGCCATGGAGGCAGAGTGAGGACCAGGATGTGAGGGGGGGGATATACTGGGGACACTGGTGGTGGTGGAAAGTGTGCACTGGCAGGGGATGGGTGTTCGATCATTTTACGGCTGAATCTCGAACATGAAAGCTTTGTAACTGTATCTCACGGTTGTGTATTAAAAAAATAAATGATGAAAGGCAAAGCAAACAAATAACAGCAACAACAACAATAAAACAGTGTGGCGAGGAGCAGCCAAACAGTCCGAAGAAGACACGGTAAACCCTACACATGGCCTGGCCACACTCTCTACCTTGTTGTCCTTCACTGTATAGTGACACAGGCTCTGCCTCTGTCCGAATCTTTCCGGGATTTCCGTGGCGATCTTCCCAGGATCGACGGTCGGGAAAGGTTCCAGGTCTCTCTGGATCTGGCTGATGGAGTCCGGGCAGCCCATAGCCTGGAGCCAGGCGGCACTGTCTTCCACGGGGCAGTCACAGTTCTCGTGGTACACCGGCCCTATTCACACATTCACACACACAACAAAGGGACAGGAATGACGCCCTCAGCACTGGGACACGCGGTAAGCCTCCTGCAAGGAGCTTCATGCAGGGCATCCGGAGCCACAGCACAGCAGCGAGGACATCTGCCTGGCACGTGACCGACCGTTTCGATCCCCAACACCCCTGGATGCAGTGCCAAGAGTATGCTCTGAGCACTGCGGGGTGCAGCCCCCAAACAAAACAAACAGAAAAGGGGCTTCTTATATCCTTAGTACGGAAGGGCATTCACTATAAATTGAATTTTTACAATAAAGAAACTTCTATTACACTCACACATCACAATTAAGCCAGCTTTCTATTTGTTTGTTTTTTTACCTATAAAATCTTTTGTCTCTGTGAAATTAGAAAGTTATTCATGATAAGGTTTCAGGCATGCAATTTTATGACACCAGGCCAGTGTTCGCCTGACAGCCTTCTGTCTGAAAAGCATTGTACGGTAAAGTGGCTGTACAATGTACGGTAAAGAAACTGCAGAGAAGGCAACTGGGTACTGTATTTTTCTTTTTAAAATCTCTGGTGACTGCTATTCATTAGGCTTTGTGAACTGAAGAATAACCAAACGTCGTCAGAAGGGCATTGGAGGAGCATACCTCTGGAAGACAACTGTGAAGGAAATATTTCCTTCCTTCCTATTTTTTTTTTTTTGCTTTTTGGGTCACACCCAGAGATGCTCAGGGGTTACTCCTGGCTTTGCACTCAGGAATTACTCCTGGCGGTGCTTGGAGGACCATATGGGATGCCGGGGATTGAATCCGGGTTGGCGGCGTGCAAGGCAAACGCCTACCTGCTGTGCTATCACTCCAGCCCCCCTTCCTATTTTTTATATGCCACACCTGCTTCTGTCCACAGCTTACTCCAAGCTCTGTGCTCAGGGACTACTTCTGGTGGTACTCAGGGGCCTGTATCTGATGCAGGGGATAGAACCTGGGTAGCTGCGTGCAGGGCCTGCCAAGCGCCTTACCCACTGTGCTCTCTGGCCCTGCAATGGATACTTTTAATAGTCTCTCATACAAGCAAGGTCTCAAAAGGTCTCAGTTACTTTTCTTGGAAGAGTAAATCATCACCAGTACCAACATAATACACTGATGTGTGTGGTGTGTGTGTGTGTGTGTGTGTGTGTGCATGTGCGTGTGTGTGTGTGTGCATGTGCGTGTGCGTGTGTGTATGTGTGTGTGTATGTGTGTGTGTGTATGTGTGCATGTGTGTGTGCGTGTGTGTGTGTGTTGGTTTTGGGGCCACCCACGGCTGTGCTCAGGACTTCCTGCTGGCTCTGCACTGAGAGCTCACTCTGGTTGGTGCTCAGGGGAACAGACAGGGGGCAGGATTGAACCCTGGCTGGCTGTGTGCAGGACAAGCACCCTACCCGCACCTGCTCTCAAACCCTGTCCCACGTTACCTTTTAAAATATACGGGGACTGGGCCACATGGCGACCTTGGAACTTGACTTCCACCTTCAGGCTTTTGTAGCTCGCATACATCCTGTACCGCACGATGAAGGAGCCGTCCTTCCGGTCCAGAACCTGGACGCCGACTCTCGTGAACTGCTCGTCTGGCGCTGAGATCTTGACCTGGAAGGCCTTCTCACCGGGCGACGATGTCAGTCTGGACGGGGAGGGGAGCGAGACATGGAGATGACAGCGGGCACCACACCCACACAGATCCTGCCCCAGTCTGAACCTGTGGTCCCGAGTGGGCTTCTGCATTGGGACCGGCACGGCTAGGCGGGCTCAGAGAACATTCACTGCCATAAACAACGTGGCAAGGGCCAAATGAGCGAACAAGTTTCGTTAGAAAACGGCACGGCCACCTCCCAATCACCCACAGCCCTGCTCTTCAGACTCGAGAATGACATATCCAAGGAGAGGCCAGCCAAGGGGCTGAGATTCCCGGACACACGGGTCTCCCAGCTGAAAATTTCGGGGCTCCCTTGGTCCCAGCCCTGCTGAGAACCCAGCACCTATCCCCCCACAATGCACTCGTGCTGAGGGCTCAATCTCCCTGCTTCACAAATCATCCCTGCAGAGACACCAAGCTGCGGAAACCGCAGGTCCTCTACTGTTGGGCTGAGAAAACTCTGGGGCCTTCTTAGAGTGGGGGGCTGGGCAGTCTCCCCACCAGACACCCACACCCCACCACTCTCCTGAAAGCCCCGGCAGCCATGCCCACCTCCTCCAGGGCCGCCGTTTCGACTCACTAGCCCAGACCACTGATCTTGAAGTCTCTGGACCTTGTGGCCACACATGTGGCCACACCATACTTCCAAATTCCACAGCACTGATATTCCAGTAGGAGCAGACCCCATTAGATGGGGAAGTAACACAGGAGCCAGCTGAACTCGACAGACAGACACAATTAACACCGGAGGCTCAATGAACAACCGCCCACCTTCAGATGTAACAATTTTCATACATTTTATTTCACTGAAGCATTTCTGATAATTCCACCAGCCATTTTAGTTGCAACAAGCAACATAAGACTGATTGTTGTGTGCCTGCCAAGGAGGCCGGCTTAGGGGGTGGCAGGGGAAACGGGGACAATGGCGGAGGAAGGTCACTCTCGGGGTATGACTGGTGTTGGGACAACGAAAGGCCCTAACAACTGTGTTATGAACAAGTTGCAAGCATGGTGTTGAAATAAATGTATTTAAAAAAACTCGAAGGAAGGGACAATGCGAAAATTACTTACCTATTCCCCACCTCTGTCTATAGCACCAGCCCTGCCCCGGCTTCAGCTCCTGTGAAGACCTGCCTTGGCCTCCGTGCTCATAAGAGTCTGTGCCTTTCCGTGGTCCCGTATCTGCTCTCAAGCTGCTCCTCTATCCAGAAACGCCCGTTCCCACCTGCCTTCTTGTTGTGTTACAAACATGCTTATTCTTCATCTCTCCTCCACTGGCTCCATGCTGTGGTCCTGATTAAAACTGCCCGTTCAGTGGCTGGCATCTGCTCGGGGCGCTGCTCCCTGCCCATCTCCAGAGCCCTGTCCTCATCATGCCCAGTGACTGTCATACACGCCTGTTTCCGTTCAGAGGGAAGGTCCCTGAGGGTTGGAGCGGTTGCTCAAGTGTCCGAGCATGTGTCTAGCGTGTGTGAGCGGGTCTGGTCTCTGGCACTGTTTGGCCCATGAAGCACTGCAGAGTGAGACCAGGTGGCCCCTGGGCACTGCCCAGAGTGGTCACCACAATTCAGTAAACAAGCAAAAATTTAAAATAATTTCCTTGAGGTTGACTTTAGGTTGACCTTGCGACCACTCACTATTTTCGGACTAGCCTGGGGCTGGAGCGATAGCACAGTGGTAGGGCGTTTGCCTTACACGCGGCCGACCTGGGTTTGATTCCTTCTCCCCTCTCAGAGAGCCCGGCAAGCTACCGAGAGTATCTCACCTGCACAGCAGAGCCTGGCAAGCTGCCCATGGCGTATCTGATATGCCAAAAACAGCCACAAGTCTCACAATGGAGACGTTACTGTGCCTGCTCAAGCAAATCAATGAGCAACAGGATGACAGTGATACAGTGAATTTCCTTGAGGGTAGGAGACATTTTTTCTCCTTCCTTCCTTCCTTCCTTCCTTCCTTCCTTCCTTCCTTCCTTCCTTCCTTCCTTCCTCCCTCCCTCCCTCCCTTCCTTCCTTCCTTCCTTCCTTCCTTCCTTCCTTCCTTCCTTCCTCCCTCCTTTCCTTCCTTCCTTCCTTCCTTCCTTCCTTCCTTCCTTCCTTCCTTCCTTCCTTCCTTCCTTCCTTCCTCCCTCCCTCCTTTCCTTCCTTCCTCCCATCCTCCCTCCCTCTCTCCCTCCTTCCTTCTCAGGACTTACTCCTGCCTCTGTGCTTATTCTTGGCAGGATTCAGGGGCCAATATGAAGTCCCAGGGATTGGACCCAGGTTGCTTGGGTACAAAGCAAGCATCTTACCTGCTGTCCTTATCTCTGGCCCGAGAGCTATTTCTAATTAATCTTAATATATATGCAATAAACAATTCTTTGAAAGAAGGACTACTCATCCCCATATGTATTCACTACATAAAAATAATATGTATGATCTACAATTTATTCCAGGCATAAACCAACTGGAAATTTGTGATCAAATGATCCTTCTAAAGAAAATGGTCTCTTGGCAAGGCAGATGGCTCAAAGGGCCGGAGCACATGTAGGACCCCCAGGTTTATTCCCATTACTGCATGGTTTCATGAGCACTGTACAGGGAGTGGCCCCTGAACACAGCAGAGTGAGAACCTTTCCTCCCAACGATAATAGCCTTTTGGAAAAGATTTCCTATTCCTTTAAAAATCCACATTACAAATCATGCTCAGTCATGGACGAAAGCCAGTATGGAGGGTTCCATCTGAGTGACATCATGGGAAATTTTCCTTTGGATCCATGTCCTGGCTCTTAGGATTTTTATGACAGTATTTAGGTTCCTCAATTGCACTATTTATAGCCAATGACAACATACTAACTTTCCTTAACTTTCTTTTTTTTTTTTGAAAACGTCTTACTCCCAAGACAGATTCTCCTTACAAAATCTCTGAGTCAGCATTCAGCAATTTAAAAAAGATAACTCTGGTGAAGGATCAAGATCAAGTCTGAAGGATACGGTAAGTGGCCAAACTCAACGGAAGACATCAGCACCTGTCTTCCCAATGCACAGAAGATCCACGTTAGACCCAGGCCCTCCACAGATATGTTCTATTTTTCTTTTTTTTTACTTTTCGGGTCACACCCGGTGATGCTCACTGGTTACTCCTGGCTTTGCACTCAGGAATCACTCCTGGCAGTGCTCAGGGGACCATATGGGACGCTGGGACTGGAACCCGGGTCGGCGGCGTGCAAGGCAACTGCCCTACCCACTGTGCTATCGCTCCAGCCTCACGGTATGTTCTATTTTTCATTTATTTCTTTGAAGTTTTCAAACACGCTTACGAGTAGGTATAAAGCCCCAAATAGCGGCTCCAAGGAAAGATGAAACCAATCAAGATTGGGAAAAATCACGTTGGAAATTCCTTCTTACCCCTGGTCCACAGGCAGGCAGGAGAGGGGGCACCTTTCCGAAGGATGCGAAGGTGCGGGGGTCTCTCTCCAAACAGCCAGGAGGAGACTTAATTCGGAATCGTCTCTCCCCGGCTACAGGGGAAAATGACTTGTCGGGGGTGGGGGGGTGGGGGGGGAAGATGCCAGTAGCCAGAGGGTCCCCAGGCCTGCCCAGAGGTCCTGGGTTTTCAAGCGCAATGGGGAAATAAGTTCTCGGGCGGGTGAAACTCGAAGGGAAGCCCCCACTTTCCAACTGTGTCCCCCCCCCTCAAAGTTGGGGGCGCGAGGGTCGCTCACCGACTTCCCGAGGCGTCCACGGCCTGGATGTAGAAGTAGCGAGCGGGGAGCACGACGGCCGCGTTTAAGCCGGGCCCCCATACCTGGGTCTTCTCGGGGCTCAGCGGGCCCTCCCCGCGCGCCCCCGCCAGCGCCGCCCCCAGGACCCCGCAGCACAGCAACACCAGGCTGGACATGGGCGACACGGCCGGGCCGCACGATCCGGGCGGCAAATGACGCGTCGCCGGTGGACGTCACCCGCGGCGGCCCCCCACGGCGGGGACCCGGGAGGTCCGCAGCGCCCGCGGGGCGGGGAAACGACCCCCCCGGGCGAGGACTAGCGGCCGTGCGGGATGCCCGCGGCGGCACTGCACCCGGGGGCGGCGGCGCGGCGGCGCAGGGTGAGTCTGCGGGGCACTGGCCGCCGCGGCATCCTCGGGGGGCGCGGGCGGCGGGGCCGGCGGCCCGGGGTGCGGGGCGCGCGGATTGGGCGTTGCGCGGGGCCGGGCTGAGTAAGGCCCGTTCCCAGTGGCTGGCGGGGCGCACACGCGTCCCCATCCGGGCTCCCTGGGACCTGTAGTTTCGGCGGCCGGCCGAGCGGAAATCCTGCCGGGGCTCCCCCGGGCTCCCCCATTGGTCTCCTCGGCGCGGCCCCGGCCCGGCAGGAGCGACGCGGACCCTCCCGATGCCCCGGCGAGGGGCGCGCGCGCCCGCAGGCCCGGCGATCGCCCCCCGACCCGCGCGTGCCGGGGGCCGCGGGGTCCCCACGCCCTGAGAGGAAGGCATTGTCCATGCGAGCTGCCGGCCGCTCGCCGGGCGCAGCCGTCCCGGCCGCTGTCCCCGCGCGCTCCGATGGGACGCCGGACGCCGGTCCCTGGGTGACCAGAGGCCGTCGGGAGCCTGGGCCCGGCGCCGCCGCAGCCGCGGCCTCCCGCCCCCGAGAGCGTGGCCAGAGGTGGGCAGCGCGGTGGGCCGGGGTGGACGGGGTGGCCGGGCCTGGCTGCGCCTTGGCCGCCGGTGCCCGGGGCTGCCGGGGACGCCGGGGGCGCGGGCCGATCCCTGGAGTCCCGCGGCCGCCCGAGCGGGGGGTGGCCCAGCGTCGATGCCCACCGTCCCGAGAAAGTGGGGCGAAGCGCTGGGGGCACTAGAGGAAGAAGGGACGCGCGATCGCGGGAACAAAGCTCGATTTTGGGGGGTGGCTGGGGGCGCGGATGCTGGTGGGCGCTACGCAGGCCCCAGGCCCTGAGCGCGCGGTGGCTGCGCCCCGAGTCCTTGCACGGGCATCCCCGGGGACGGGGGCCCGTGGCCACCAGGAGAGACGGGCAGACCCAGACCGAGGGCCTCCCGCCCGACCTCCCCGGTTCTTTCGACCTTGCAGGTGGCCCCGGACGCGCCGGGCAGCTCCGCCGACTCGGCGAGCCTGGCCCCTCGCACGCCCGGGTTTTCCTGCGTCCTGGGTGTTGCAATCGTGGCTACCAAAGAAACCGACATGTGCGTTCAAACGCTCGGTGCGGGACTCGCCTTTGGCGCGGGCGGAGTAAGTCTGCAGCCCCGCGCGGCGGAGCCCCGAGCGCCCCCCCAGCCCCGGGACCCTGGCCTGCAGGAGGCGGTCACTCCCAGGCCCCCCGGCCAGCCCCGGCTCGCGGCCATCTGGAGCTTCCGGCCGAGCCCGGGGGCTGGAGCGCGGAGGGCCTCGCTGAGCGCAGGCGGGGGGCGCCGGACCGTCCCCAGGGGGCGCGGGCGGGGGAGGCTGCCCCAGGGGCGCGCAGGGGCGCAGCGGCTCGGCGGGGCCCGCCCTGTGCGACTGTCACCAAAGATCCCGGCATCCTTCCAGGGCTCGCGGTCCCTGCTCAGGTGTGACCCGGGAGACGGCCCCGAGGGCTGGGGAGGGGGAAGGGGAGTCCCCCGGCCCCCCCGCCCCCTCCCCCCGCCACTGCGGCGCGCGTTGGGTCAGGGCTGGCGCATCTCCTGCCTGAGTCACTTTCCTGCCCCAGTTTCTTAGTGACCTTTTGTGCAGGTTCTGGGAGGGTGGCCGGACTGTAGAGACTTTGAAGGAGGTTATTTTGTTGTTGTCATCATTACTATTATTATTTTTTTCTGTAAGCTGATCTTATCGTTTAGAAGAGACGTGTTAAATTTTTTTTTTCCGCAAAAGAATGTAACTTTGCCATGTCTGTGGCTAGGCCTTGTACCCGGGTCGTTGCCTTACAGATCTATTTCTTCCCTAGACTTAAAGCTCTGTCGCGGTAGTAGTGCATTTGCTAACAGTTTGATTGTATTCCGGGAATATTTGGGTCGACAGGACATAAGCATTTTTTTCTTCCCTGAATAAATCATTAAACTGAGCCTTACGTCCTGCCATCACTCTTCCTGGTAAGGATAAGTCCAGGTCACCTCGTTGATCTGCACTAGGGAGCCCGAGCTCTCACTGTGGAGAACCCCCCGGGACAGACCTGGTTTCTGGGGGCACAGCCATGGAGGTGCCAAAGCCACTCTGGGTCAAGTTATCGGCGAGTTGGGAGCCTGGGCCGGGGCGGCAGAGAGACCTGCATGATGGAGGCACTTAGAAATCGTGTTTGTGGACAGGACTTCTACAAATACCAGGGGGTGCAATGGTTGGGAAATCCCGAGCTGCAGAAAACTGACATTCGCTCACAGATGCTCACCGCCCTCGGGCAGATGAAAAACTGTCCCTTGGCAAGAGCTTTGAAAGCATGTGGCTGGCACTGGGTGACCGTCGGCTCCAGCTGCCAAGAAAGCATCCCCCAGTCTGGGCTCTGCCGGAGCCAGGGGTGAACTAGGAGAGGAGTGTGAGTGGGAGAGGGGTGAGGTAGGCAGGGGGCCCCCAGCACAGAGGCAGGACAGAAGAGACCCCTGCTTGGGGACAGAAGAGTGTGGCCTTGGGTGTCAAGTGTGGGAGATGTGTGCTCCTATAGGCATACAGGTTTCATCTTTTGTTTTGGGGCCGTAGCTGGCAATGCTCAGGGTTTTGCTCCTGACTCTGTGCTCAGGGGTCATTCCCAGTGGTGCTTGGGGACTTTTTGGGATGCCCGGCAAGCCCTGCCCACTGGACTATCTCTCCAGTATCACTGTAGCACTGTCATCCCGTTGCCCATCAATTTGCTTGAGCAGGCACCAGTAACATCTCCATTGTGAGACTTGTTACTGTTTTTGGCATATCGAATACGCCACGGGGAGCTTGCCAGGCTCTGCCGTGCGGGTGGGAGACTCTCGGTAGCTGGCCGGACACTCCGGGAGGGGTGGAGGAATCGAACCCCGGTTGGCCGCGTGCAAGGCAAACGCTCTGCCCGCTGTGCTATTGCATCGCTCCAGTACCTAGATTTATTTTTCTAATGTTGTGTACTGCTAGGAATAGAAATGCAAACTCCAGGACACGGGGCAGGCTCTGGGGTGGTGAGCCAAGAGGAGAGAAGGCACTGGGGATGGCTTGTCCTGCTAGGGACCCACGGGGCGCAGAGGGGGACCGGAAGCCCTGGGAATCTGGCGTTTCCACAGGCTGGAGCTGCACGAGACAACTGGCATGGGTGTTGAGGAGGATCTTTTCCGCCCTGACTTGTGCTTAGTCGCTTTTTAGAAGGTCCGAGAGCACAGCTGCATCAGACTCCGCCAGACAGACCACAACAGAAAATGCACACGCATGGGCTGGGGTCAGGAGTTAGGGTCCCTTTCCTTTCCTGTCTATTATCTTTTGGTGTTTTGGCCCTAGTTTTGTATATTCTAGTTTACTTAGATAATCAAAAAGTGTTTTCTGGCCTAACGATTTGATTATTCCTATTGGATGCTGTTTTATGATATGGTAGAATGACGTCGTATTTCAGAGAGAAGTTTCCAGAAATAGTGATTCAAAATAAAAAGTTTCTTATGCCACTCCAAACTTATCCCGGATTCTACTGAGAGTCAGTATACAATATGTTCCTCTGTTGATGATCTTTGCTGGTTTTATTTAGTGAAAGTGAATAATGCTGTTGTGAACATTTGTGTGAACATATGTCTACGTTTCTCGGGTATTTATCGAGGAGTGAAGTTGCTGGATCAGATGCTAATTCTATATTTAAAATTTTGAGGAACTCTTCCAAAGTGACTAAGTCATTTTTCGTTTAGTCACCAATGTCTGCAGAATGTCCATCTTATTTTTTGGGGGCTGGGGTGGGCGCAGGGCAGGCATACCCAGCGATGCTCAGGGGTTACTCCTGTCTCTACTCAGAAATTACTCCTGGCGGTGCCCAGGGGACCATATGGGCTGCTGGGATTGAACCCAGGTTGACCTTGTGCAAGGCGAACGTCCTTGTGCTGTCTTACCCTAATCTGCCTCTGAGTCTCACCCTCCTAGTGGGTGTGCGGTTTTATGCTCATTTCCTTGATAACTCATGGTGTTGAGAATCTTCTCATGCTCCTCTTGACCATTTTATATCATCTTTGGAGAAGTGATTTCAGCTATTCCCACTTTCTAACTGAGTTGTCTTTAAAACAAAGAGTTGAGTTTGTTTTTAGGCCACACCCAGCGGTGTTCAGGGATTACTCCTGGCTCAGCACTCAGGAATCACTCCTGGTGGCCTCAGGGGACTCTAAGGGGTGCCAGGGATGCAAGGAAAAAAACAAAAACAAAAACAAAAAACTGTCCTGCTTTCTGCCTGTCTTACTGTGGCGGTCCAGATTGAATGAGAGAATACAGGGGGAAAAAAACCCTTTAATTTCATTATTCTGTTTTATTTTGTTTTTGGGGGCACCAGTGGTGCTCAGGGCTTGTTCCTGGCTCTTGCTCAGAAATCACTTCTGGCAGGACGCAGAACCATATGGGGTGCCGGGGTTTGAACTTGTGTCACATCCATGCAAGGCAAGCACACTGTACTGTATCATCTTTCTGTCCTGCTTTTATTGTTACTTGAGCCACAATGAGCTGTGCTCAAGGCTGATTCCTGGCTAAGTGCTCAGGGACCATGTCTGGTGGTGACGGGAACGCACATACTGTGTGGCCCTCGGGTTGTCTTTTTATTGTCCTAATGCTGTTTTTTGTTTTGTTTTGTTTTGTTTTGGGGTCACACCTGGGGTTACTCCTGGCTCTGCACTCAGGAATTACTCCCGGCGGTGCTCAGGGGACCATATGGGATGCTGGGATTTGAACCCGGGTTGGCCGCGTGCAAGGCAAACACCCTCCCCGCTGTGCTATCACTCCAGCCCCTGTTCTAATGCTGTTGATCTTAAAAATCGGCTTTGGTAGATCCTGCAGATCCTGACTGGTCGTATAGTAATGAATTACATCCAAATGGATCAAAGGCAGGGAAACGCCTTGTAGACTTTTAGGGCCAATTGCTGATCTTCTTTTTTTCTCCTCCTTCTTTTTCTAGAAGCCCCTTTGTCATCCTTGAGTGTTTGTAGAATGCTATAAACAGCGCTCAGTCGTTCGGCAAGTAGCGGAGAGTTGCAGCTTCTTCCTCCTAAGAGAACTTTGACCAGTACGTTCAATGCCTAACGTCGCCGAGCCAGAAAGAGCAAGTGATTCTGGCCATGGTGAGCACTGTGCTGAGAGTCGGTCTCCTGGAGAGAATCTCCCCAGTGCTCTGCAGTCTTTCTGTTCTCGTGCCTCGGGAGCACCCTTGGGTCCCAAGGGAGATGGTCACTATCCGTGGAGCTGTCCAGTGACCCACACTCGGGAGAAGATCTACGCCATCTGTTCAGACTATGCCTTCCTCAACCAGGCGACCTCAATCTACAAAACTCCAAATCCCAGCCCCTCCTCCTGCCTCCCCGAAAGTACCTCGATCTCTGCTGGGAATAATGGCTCACGGTACGTCGGCATCCCCGCCAATACGTCGGGAATCATCCACAACGAAGAAAACAGCCTGGAAACCTTATCTAGCAGCCTGGGCAAGCTACCTCTGGCGTGGGAAATTGATAAGTCAGAATTTGATGGAGTGACCGCGAACTTGAAACACAAATCAGGTAAGGAAGGGGCTGTGAAGATGTAGAAATAACAAGGGAAACCCCATATCCTGCTTGAGCGTGTTGGTAAACATGTTTTTCTTTCAGGATGTTCAGGCAGGAACCGTGCTATTATGGTGCCTGCCCTCTAGTTGAAAGCGTAACTGGGGGCTGGATGTTTGTTTGCCTTGCATGTGGCCAACCCCGGTTCGATCCTCGGCATCCCATGTGGTCCCCCAAACACCACCAGGAGTAATTCCTGAGCGCAGAGCTGGGAGTAACGCTGAGCATTGCTGGTGTGACCAAAAAAGCAAAAAAAGCGTAACCATGGGGCTGGGCAGAGGGTTCCACAGACTGGGACCCCGGCCCTGCCTGCTGGAGATCGCCAGGAGCAAAGTTCTCAGAGTTCAGAACTGTGAATAGTCCCTTTGTTCTGAGCATTTCCAGGTGGGGCCTCAAAACTGTAGCCAAAAGGGGCTGGAGTGATAGCACAGCGGGTAGGGCGTTTGCCTTGCATGCGGCCGACCCGGGTTCGAATCCCAGCATCCCATATGGTCCCCTGAGCACCGCCAGGGGTAATTCCTGAGTGCATGAGCCAGGAATGACCCCTGTGCATTGCTGGGTGTGACCCAAAAAGCCAAAAAAAAAAAAAAAAAGAAAGAAAGAAAATAAAAGTAACCTTCCGGCATAGATGTTTAGTCCATTCAAGGGCTGCTTTTGTAGATCTCATAATCCTTGTATTTTTGGGTTTGTTTGTTTGGGGTTTCTGTTTGTCCAGGATGCTCAGGGTTACTCCTGGACCTGCACTCAGGAATGACTCCTGGAGGTGCATGGGGGACCGTATGGGATCTCAGGGATCGAACCTAGGTCGGCCGTGCGCAGTGCAAGCTCCCTCCCTGCTCTAGCCCCACAGTCCTTGTGTTCTGAGAGCATTGAAAGCCGCAGTGCCATGAAATACAGGCTTTCCAGATGGTACCCCAGACGTGGTTCATACGCTGACGAGGATAGCATGATACTGTTGCATAGCTTTGCAAGGACACGCATTCTTGGTTTCTAACTGAAGATCTGGTTTTCTTTTCGACTCGACAACATTGCCACATTGCCGCTTCTTTTTGTTGTTAAACCTTTATTATTTTATTTACTTATTTTGGTTTTTAAGCCACACCCGGCTTATCCCTGGCTCTGTGCTCAGGAACTACTCCTGGTGGGTCCTGAGGACCATAGGGCGTGCCGGGGATCGAACCCAGATTGTCCTCGAGCCTGGCAAATGCCCTCCCCGCTGGACTAGCACACCGGCCCCTGAGTCCTGTTTTCTAAGTGAAGCGCCGAGTCTCAGGGCAGTCCCCGGCTGAGCACGGCTAGACAGCTGTTCCTGCAGACACGCTGATGTCTCCATATGGCAGCTCATTCCTTTGTCACGTCTTAGCCTGTGTCTCTTAGCCTGTGAGGTGCATTCGTAATTCTCAGGTTGGCCAAGGAATTTCAGCTTGTGCCTCTCTCTTTTGATAATGTCTTTGGGGGCGGAGGAGTGTTGAATGTCTTTTTCTGATTTTAGAGCCAGTGCTATTTTGGTTTCCTGAGACAGCCTGGGAACCGTTTCTCTCTCTTCCATTAGGATCTCAATGATGATGAGAAGGTCTTGATGCTCTGAATTCAGTCGGATTTTAGTTTGTTCGTTTCATCGGGCGGGTGGTGGTGCTTGACTTGCAGTTGTCTATGAGAGTCTCTTTGCACCCTTATGTGTCCTAGTGCCAGTGGGATCTAGTTTTCTGTTTTTGTTTGGCTTTAGACCACACCCAGTGACACTAAGAGCTTACTTCTCTGTGTGTGCTCGGGGGTCGGTCATTCCTGGTAGTTGTGGGGGCAGTTGTGTGCAGGTGAGCCCCCTGAGCCCCCCTACGAACACTCAACCCCAATATCTAGCCCATCTTTACTGAGAACTTCTTTTTCTTTCTTGGTCCTGGCAATTTATGCCCTTCTTTTCTTTTCTCTTATCAGTCTAGCAAGGGCATTGCGTTTCCTTCATGTTTTCAAATACCCAGCGTTTCTCTTTCATTTTCTTCTGTTGTTTTCTGCTTCTTTGACTTCTACCCTTTACTTCCCTCCTGCTCGGAGTTGTCTTTGTCTTTTTCTGGATTCTGCAAATGGAAGCTTTGGTGATTGATCACAGACTCTGCCGTGATGGGCCTCTCATGCTCAAAATTGCTTCTTTAGAACTCCTGCTCTCGCTGGACACACACAGCGGGGCCCACTCGATTGTGTCATTTGACGCACTTTCTAATTTCTCTGATGGTTTCTTCTTTGATCCGTGCATTATTTTGAAGCATCCTAGGTAATTTTCAGATGTCTGGGGTTTTTATAAGCAGTGATTTCTAATTTCGTTGAGTTGTGGCTAGGGTCAGCTTCAGACGCTGCACACGGTGACCTTGATAGAGCACCACGCGTTCTCCTGCGAGGAGCTGGATTCTGTAGTTGTTGCTTATATTGTTCTCGAGATGCCTACTAGGTCAAAGTATGTCAGTGTGTTCTTGGCATCTATTTCTCTGCTTAACTTTTGTCTTGTTCTTCTACTCATCGCTGAAAATAGGCTGTTAAAAACCTCTAACTGTGATTGCAGGGTTGTCTTGCTTTTTCAGAAGAGATTAATTCTCTAGTTTTCAGGTCCTTCGGAAGCTCTGTTACTAGGTACTCATGTATTAAACATTTTTATTTCTTTGTGAATTGACTTTTATGAGTCTCAAACGCCCCTCATCCTACTTGTTCTGAAAAACACTTCGAGATACATGTGAAAATGTTTTTTTGCTAGAGTTTACTTGATACAGTTATTTCCCCATCTTCTTCTCCCCAGCCTCTCTTTTTATATTCCAAGAGCATCCTTTAAAGATCGCTGTAACTATATTCAACGAGGTTAGATTTTGCATATCTATTTCCATATTTGGGGCCACACCCGGTGGTGCTTAGGGAGCACTCCTGGGAGGGATGAGGGACCAGATGTGGTGGCGGGATAGAACCCAGGTGTGTAGCGTGCAGGGCACATGCCTTATGCATCCTGTACTGTCTATTTCTCTAGCCTGATGTTTACTTTAGCAAAATTAACCATGTCACGAATCCGAGGGATTTCTTTCTTTTCTTCTCTTCTTTCTCCTCCTCCTCCTCCCTCTCCTCTTCTCTTCGTCGTCGTCGTCGTCCTCCCCCTCCTCCTCCTTCTCCTCTCTCTCCTCTTCTTTTCTTCTTCTTCCTCCTCCTCCTCCTCATTGTGTTCTTTTGTTTTTTTGTTTTTGGCCACTCTCACTCCCTGGTGCCCAGGGCTTACATCTTACTCTGTGCTTAGGGATCACTCCTGGGGTTGACGAGGGACCAGCCTTATGCAGTGCCAGGGATCAAAGCACGGGCCCCCCTGTCCCGCCTGTCCCCCCAGATCTGTGGTATTTGTGGCAGCCTTTGCTCCGTTGTGAGCCAGGGTTTGGGGTGGGGGTGGAACAGTCACCACCAGTCAGATTTCTCTCTCATAAAGATAGTTTTCCAACTCACTAAGATCCTCATCTTCAAATTAGGGTCATCTCAGACTTGGTCATAGGTTTTCCTTGAGAATGTGTCACTCTTTCAGTTTGTAACAGGTCTCCTTGCATGCTGCGTTCTGGGAATGTTGGAACTTGGTGTCTTGGCTCTGAAATACGCCCCAGGAGCACTGGGCGTGCTTCTTCGTCTTCTGCTCCGACATCAGTTCATTGGTTTGGACTAAAGGACAGACCCTGGCCCTCAGGACATCCTAAGTCTTGGTTCCATTCTTTTCATGTTTTAGTTTTTGTCCTTTTGTAGGGGACGGGCACTGCCAGCTGTACACGGGGCTTACTTCTGGCTCTGGGCTCATGGATCACTCCTGGCAGTGCTTGGGGAACCCTATGGGGTGCCAAGGATCGAACCCGGGTCAGTTATGTGCAAAGCGAGCACCCTACCAGCTGTGCTATCTCTCAGGCCCCTTTTCTTTTCATTTTTATGGCACATTTATTTTGTTTAAAACATTTCAAAGTGTTTGTTGCTTAACTATTAGAAATGTTAGTGGCATTTTGGGGAACTGAGGCCTGTATGTTATTAATTTACATAATCAGCATGGTTCAACCAAATGGGAGATCAACTGGACAGTCGGTGCTGTGGGTAAGGAGGTATTTTCCCTGCATGTGGCTGACCTGGGTTTGCTCCCTGCCACCAGATGTGCTCCCCTGAGCCCTGCCACGGGTGATTCCTGAACACTGTCAGAAGTCAGCCCTGAGCGCAGCTGGCCGGGCCCCAACCCCCAAATAACTAAATAAAAGAGAATAAAATAAAACAATAAATGAGAGAGGATACGGTGTAGCCTTCATTGCCCGAGATCTTGCTCCTGACTGCTGTTTGTCTTCATGCGTGTTTTTGGAAAGTGTGATTGTGTGTGTGTTGTGCACACATGCACAGGCATACATGCTCGAGGAAAAGAGATGTTTGCTTTCCCTGCTAGCGCCTGGTGCCAGAGTCTCAGACTACTCCTGTCCACAGTCCCTCACTCACAGTCTGTTCTGTGGCCCCCGGGGGCCCGGGATATTTTTAAACCCCACCTCATCACATTAGTGCATGCAGCGCATTTGCCTTCTTAACAGAGTCACGTTCATGCGTTTCCATGGAGAGGGTTCATTTCTCTTCTGGACACTGGCCGAGCTAAATATTTCATACTGTAGGTAATTGGATCCCCTCGGTGGTGGCCAAAGATCTTGTGATTGATTCTTTTACTAGCTAAGTAACCAGCGGAAGGAATGAGAAGACGAGAATCCTCTAGGAAAGCAAATTCGAGGCTGGTTAATGGAATTTCTCGTCTGCCTTGAAGGTAGAAGCATGTTCTTGAAGAGGCGCGTGTATCTCCCATGTGTTTGTCGAGTCGAGACCATTGGAAGCACCCGACTTGAAACTTTTTGTCCCCAACTGCCATGCAGGTCGCTTCATCCCCTTTTGCCTATTTCACACTCTTCCAGGCAGCGCAAAGAAACAAATTTCCAAGAAAAAGACCTCAGATAAGAAGGGAAGACACCCAAGGGACTGGCACCAGCACTCTCCCGTCGAGGACATTAAGCAGCGGAAAGTCTTAGACGTCAGACGGTGGTAAGCCGGCCCGGGGTTCCCTCCCACAGTGTGAGCACTGCTTCCCGAGTGCCTGCTTTGGGGTCCCTCCAGGGGATGCGAACCCCTGGGAGGATGGGGAGCACTGGGCCCAGCTCTGCCACCTGCCCTGCTGTCCTCTCGAACCCCGAGTCTGGCTTCACCAGGAACAGTCTTAACTCCTCCTCCCCATTTTAACTTCTAGACTGGCCTGTCAGGCGTGGCCAGAAGGATCCAGATTGGCCTGATGGTTTCCCTGTGAGTTGTCGCCAGTATTTGCGTGGCCTTCCCCGTGCATCGGAGGGTGGCTGTGTCCGAACTGGAGTGGGCACCGGGGGTAGGAGAACAAGCTCTTTTTTTTTTTTTTTTTCTTTTTGGGTCACACCCGGCGATGCACAGGGTTTACTCCTGGCTCTGCACTCAGGAATTACCCCTGGCCGTGCTCAGGGGGACCATATGGGATGCCGGGGATTTGAACCTGGTCGGCCGCGTGCAAGGCAAATGCCCTCCCCACTGTGCAAGCCTTTTTTTGGGAAGCTCCTTTCAAGGTCCCATGGCCTTCATACCGTATGGTTCAGTGGCAAGTCCTGGATGGGGGTCAAAGGGATGGGTGGGCTCAGGGGTGATGCGCTGTGTTTGGACCCTGGCTACTCTAACCCCCCATAGCCATTAGGATCCCAAGTGTTGACCGTGACTCAGGTGCCCCCCCACCGTCACACTCAGTAGTGTGGGCCAAGCCTGTGGCTCACCCCCTGCCTGAATCTCTGTCACTTACTGAGGCTTTCCTCAGCCTCCGTCCGTTCTTGGGTTTCTCACCAGGAAAGCTTTTACTTCCCCACGGGACGGTTATTTATTCTCCTCAAAGCACACTTCCTGCTTTATTGCCTTTTTTTATTTTTATTTTATGGTGTTTGGATGACTTCCTGTGGTGCTCAGGACTGCTCGCGGCTCTGTGCTCAGGGCTGGTGCCTGGCAGGCTCAGTGGACAGTGTGTGGTGCCAGGGATTGTGCGAAGCTGGCACCTCGCCACTGTACAGTGCTCGGCCCCAGATCGGGGCTTTCTGTGGGCTCTAACAGGTGCACAAAGAATGGTGTTCCTTCTCTCTTGGTTTGGCATCTAGTTTCACCCAAGAGGAAAAACGTAAAATGCTGTGGGCAGTTGGTCGGGTGCTGGCTATAAATACACAACCCAGAAAGGGCGATGCTGAGCAGCTGGGTCTAAAGGGACCATGTCTGAGCACATGGAGAGTCTCACTGTCACTGTCACTGTCATCCTGTTGCTCATCGATTTGCTGAGTGGGCACCAGTAATGTCTCCATTGTGAGACTGTTTTTGGCATATCGAATACGCCATGTGGAGCTTGCCAGGCTCTGCCGTGGGGGTGAGATACTCTCAGTAGCTTGCCGGGCTCTCCAAGAGAGACGAAGGAATCGAACCCAGGTCGGCGGTGAACATGGCAAACGCCCTACCCGCTGTGCTATCATTCCAGCCCGGAGGGTCTCAGGGTCTTTAATATATATATTTTTCTTTTTTGGGTTTTGGGTCATACCAGCAATGCTCAGGGGTTATTCCTGGCTCTGCACTCAGGAATCACTCCTGGCGGTGCTCAGGAGACCCAATGGGGTGCCGGGGATCGAACCCTAGTCAGCTTCGTGCAAGGCATAGCACTTGCTGTACTCTCACTCCAGCCTCATCTCAGGGTCTCTAGACAGTCGGCAGGAATCCGCTGTCAGAGGTCCAGACCCTGTGTCTGGAGTGAGGCTCAGAGAAGCCGAGAATCCTACCCAGCCTCACACAGCAGACAGTAGATCCCATGATCGCACATTACAACTAGACTCAACTTTCTTTTCCCTTTTGGGGAGGTGAAGGGGACACACCCCGCTGTGCTCGGTCACGGCTTCCTCCTGGCTCTGTGCGCAGGGATCACACCCGTGCCCAGGATTGAACCCAGGCTGACAGCATGCAAGGGGAGCTCCTTCCCCATTGTTCTGTCTCTCCGACACACCCCAACCCCACCCCTCCCTCGCCTGACTCCTTTTATGTTATCAGTCATGATTGATTTCTTGGACAGTAGGCTAAGGATTAGGTCGAGTCCCGTACCCACTCCTCCAGGTTAAGCCTCACGGGACTTTTTCCTTCTTTGTGTGTGTGTGTGTGTGTGTGTGTGTGTGTGTGTGTGTGTGTGTGTGTGTGTGTGTGTGTGTGTGTGTGTGTGTGTGTGTGTGTGTGTGTGTGTGCTCTGTCTTGAGCCATGCCTGACCGGGCCTTCAGCGTGCAGAACTGTCTCTCTGTCCCCATGGATAGATTTTCAGCCACGCTGATGCTTCTGCCCACCTAGTTCTCGCACTGGCCCTTCAATAAAAATACGTTCAGTGAATGAAAGCCTTAGATTGTGAGGTGGGCGGGGTAGTGCCTCATGCAGCTGACCCTGGTTTGGGCCCCGGCAGCACAAATGGTCTCTCAAGCATTGCCAGGTGACCCCTGAGCACTGAGCGAGGAATTGCTACTGACCACCACCTCCCTCCCCGCCCCCCAAAAAAGAAGAGATTACATTGGGGTTAGTCATCAGGGCTCTCGGAACCGAGCAGCTCGCTGCAAAGATGCCAGACTTGAAGCCGATTTCGCCGGCTGCCTCAGATAGGCGCAGCTCTTGTCCCTCCGCCTGCCCTAAGAATCCAGGCCGCCGCCAGCTTTCAGAACCCAGTGAGAAGCGCAGGTACACAGGCTCAGAGACGGCAAGCCCCAGGCCTCAAGGAGTCCGTCCTTCTCATCCCCTGTCCCCCTGGGACCCTGGAGGTCACGCCCACAAACTGCCTCTGGCTGCTACGTAAGCTCCTTAATGGCATGATCCAGAGACACACAAAAGAATCTCTGAACTGAACAGCTGGCTGTAGGGATTTCTCCAGACCCTAATGATGTAAGATTTTAGAATCACAGGAGCTATTCATAAAAAGCAATACGAGAGAAAGTATGGGGAGATTGTCTGCCAGAGAGGCAGGGGGAAGGTTGGGATGGGGACGGATACTGGGGACATTGGTGGTGGAGAATGTGTACGGGTGGAGGGACGGGTGTTCCATCATTGTATAACGGAAACTTAACATGAAAGCCTTGTAACTGTATCTCACGGTGATTCAATAAATAAAAAAAAAAATCAAGGTTCACACTCTGGTGGCGTTTTCAGCTGCAGTGTTCATTCTGTGTTTCGTGTTCTTTCAAATGAAGACAAGGGTTTTGTTTTCCCAGGTACTGCATCAGCCGGCCGCAGTATAAGACTTCCTGTGGGATCTCGTCTCTGGTCTCTTGCTGGAATTTCTTGTACAGCACAATGGGAACTGGAAGGTAGGCGTGCTGGGATTTACGGGTATCCCCTGTTGAAACGCTATCTGTGTTGCTTAAGGATAGGTTATGAATTGTGAAACAAAAGCTGCTGTTTTGGGGGAAAGGGCAGTTAGCTCTACATACATGCATGTATTCATTCTTTTTTTATAAATTAAGAAATAGCTAAAATTGTTTCCAAACCAGACCGACCGTGTCCGCCGAGGCCAGCGGTTACTTGCTGATAGCGGGCTGTCGTGCACTGAAGGGAGCTCTTTCCTTCTCTTCATTCTCTCCTAGCCTTCCGCCTATTACCCAAGAAGAAGCTCTGCATATCCTGGGCTTTCAGCCCCCATTTGAGGATATTCGCTTTGGTCCTTTCACGGGAAATACGACGCTGATGAGGTAAAGCCCTTGGTTACAGACATGGCCTGATTGCTAGATCCACAAAATAATTCGGTGGGGAGTTGGTAGAAAACATTGCTTTTTTCTAACTTATTTTAATTAATTAATTTTGTTTTGGTTTTGGGGCCACACCTGGCATTCCTCAGGGCTTAATCCTGGCTCTGTCCTCAGGGATCTCTCCTGGTGAGCTCGGGGGACCATATGGGCTGGCGGGGACCTTGCAAGGCAAGCGCCCCCCCCCCCTGCTGTCCTGTCACTACAGCCCCCTCAAGACCAAACGTTGTATCTCACGGCCACCCAGGCCGGGTCTCTGCAGGAATCTCTCCACTGCTGGACTAACCCCATTCTTGTCTTCTTGTTCGTTTTGTTTGTTTGTTTGTTTTGCTTTTTGGGTCACATCTAGCGCTGCTCAGGGGTTCCTCCTGGCCCTGCACTCAGGAATTACTCCTGGTGGTGCTCGGGGGACTCTATGGGTTGCTGGGGATTGAACCCGGGTCGGCCACGTGCAAGGCAAACGCCCTACATGTCTGTACTATTGCTCCAGCCCTGTTCTTGTTCTTTTTTCAGGTGGTTCAGACAAATTAATGACCACTTCCACGTGAAAGGGTGCTCGTATGTTCTCTATAAGCCCCACGGGAAGAATAAAACAGCTGGAGAAACAGGTAGGTAGTTACCGAGAATATTTGCGCACACATATCACATGCACACTCTCACATACACACACATACACACACGTGCTTTCGGTTTCATCTCAGAGCGGCTATTTTGGTTCATGGGGCATTATGAAAGTCCTAAGGACAATATGTTAATTTTAATTTATTCTCTTATCAAGGGAAAAATTGTATTAATCTCTAGGGCAATTTCCAGGGCACCGTTGATCGGCTCTTATCGTCATTGCTCTTAGAGCTTTAGTGCATGCCAGGAATCCTGCTTTAAAGCATCCGTTTTCTTATTCGGGACTACGGCAGTGGTCTGCATGTGTCCCTAAAACAGTCTGGCGCCAGGCCTGCCTGATCCTCAGCAGGACACATGCGCGTGAGAGTGACGTTCTGTCCTAGGCCCTTAGTGTAATAAGGGGACAGAGCTCATCTCCAGGACTCTTTGAGTTTTGCACTAAGTATTTGCCTTATGTGACAGTGCTTGCTTTTCTTGATGGCCCAATAATCATGATTCAACAAATTAAAAAAAAAGTAATACAGAATTCTTGGAAAGAACCTGGGGTCCTTGTTCAAGCGGTCAGTGTGTTCCAGGGGTAGTGGCAAGCCAGGGGGAGGCCCTTTGCTGAGAAGGAGCGGGGCAGGGGCTAAGGGGGTTGGCTGCGTGGCTGGAGAGAGAGTGGGGGGCCCACCCTAGTCCAGTGCCCGCTACTGCCAGTCATCCCTGAGCGAAGAGGCAGGAGTGAGCCCTCGGCACCGCTGGGCAGGTCCCAAGAGACGGAAAGGACACTTTGGAGTGAAATAGCGGCTCCCACAAGGACAGACGCGCTGGTCTAGTGCTGATGGCCAGGGATCACCCACCAGGAACTGCCGTTCCGGGGAAGAGACTCTGGGTCACCCGAGGGCAGATAAGGTCCGCCTCGGGCCGCAGCAGAACCTAACCCTGCCTTGGGGGAGGGGGGGGCGGGGGCAGAGGACTCTCCTCGGTGCCTCGCTCCAGACCAGAGGCAAGTTTGGAGGGTTCGAGTCTGGCGCCCACCTCGCTCCGTCCAGGCTGTTTCTTGAACGCCTGTTGCCATTAAAGAGAATCCCCTACAGTTTCTGGGGGTGAACAGACAGTCGTCCCCCTCCTGCCTCTCCCCTGCCTTAGGAGCTGCACCCGATGGTGCTCAGGGCTCCCTGCCCTGCCCTGCCCTCCCCTCCCCTACCTTTTGGGCTTCACCCCGCTGTATGGGGGCTTCCTTCTAGTCTATGCTTACGGACCTCCTGCTGGGGATGTCGAGGCCAGCCTCCTACCTGCTCTGCCTCTGTCTTTGGCCCCTGGTTTTTAATTTTTTTGTAGTGGTCACTGTCACTGTCATCCCGTTGCTCATGGATTTGTTCAAGCGGGCACCAGTCACGTCTCTCATTGAGAGACTTCTTGTTACTGTTTTTGGCATATCCAATACACACGGGTAGCTTGCCAGGCTCTGCCACTCGGGCTCGATACTCTCGGTAGCTTGCCAGGCTCTCCGAGAGGGGCGGGGGAATCAAACTCGGGTCAGCCGAGTGAAAGGCGAATGCCCAAATTATTTTGGTCTTCTTTTGGTTTTATTTTGGGAACTTGGGTCATACTCAGCTCCTAGTGGGGCTCGGGGGACCATTTGGGGGTCTCAGGATGGAGCCCGAGTAGGCTGCCTTCGAGGCAGCACCTTAACTTCTGGGCCGCCTCTCTCTCCCTCCCGCCCCCACCATAGTTTTCTCTTTATCAGTCATTTACAGCAGTGTAGAGTCTCAGGGGGCATAGTCTGACGCTTCCTGCCATGTACAGGGTTCCGCATACCCCCACCTAAGTTTGGGGACCGTCCCTCATCAGAGGGACCCCTCTTCCCCCTCCTCCCAACCCCCGTTCCCACTGTCCCTCTGGAGTTCTCACCAAGCCTTGCTGTTTCTTGCCAGTTATTTGCGTTTGTCGCATCCCGCAGGTGAGGGAAATCAGCCACCAGCACCTCAATTTCCTGACTTAACTCCTCAGCTTCGTCACCTCCTGTCCCTTTTGTGTCCTGAACGACACAACATTACCGTTTTAATTTTTATTATTATTATTTTGGCGGGGGTCTTTGCACACCCAGCGATACTCAGATACTACTCCTGGCTCTGTGCTCAGGGATCACTCCCGGTGGGCTCTGGGGGTCCCAGCGGGTGGCGGGGATTTGAACCGGGATGGGCCGTCTGTAAGGCAAGCGCCCTGCCCACTGTTCTGTCTCTCCAGCCTGAGTTCGGTCCTTTTTCAGGGGAGAGGAGTATTCCGGTGAGTCTAGGGACCGAGGCGGTGGCTGCTTTGTCCTCCCCTGCGGCTGGGGGAGTGAGGGGTCACCCTGATCTGGCTCCTGGGTCCCGGGAATCCCGTCAGCTCACACCAGCTCCCCGCATTTGCGGAACGAGGGGAACGATCCTTTATCCTCCTCTCCCCCGTTTTGGGGTCGGGTGCAGGGGAGCGTAGTTGCTTTGACTTTTTCAGGCCCATTTTGAAGTGTGTTCCCGTGCAGTTCCTGCGCCCCCTCCCCACCTTCCCCTCCCCGTCCCCGTCCTTTTCCCAGGGTGTTTCTGTAGGAGAAGCCCCCAGCTGGCCCTGGGGGGTTCTCATCACCTCTGCTATACGGAGGTGAGACCCGGCTTCATCTCTGAAGATTCCAGGCCGGTCCTTGGACCCTGCTCCCTTCTGTGGGGACGGTGCTTCCCTAAGGTGCTCGTGCTCGGTGCTCGCTATCCTGCCCCTCTCCCCGCGCACGGCGGGGTCCTGGGGGTGGGGGAGGGGGTGGGTGCCGCCTGGGCCCCTCCAGGGCTGTGCCAGGTGGTGCCCGGCTGCTGTGCAGTTCCAGGCAGTGAGCTTGCTAGGTGTGCCCTGACCTTAGCCCCGTGCTTGCTCGCAGGAGAGGGCTGGCGTTGGGCTTATGCTCCTCCCGCATCTCTCCGGCTCTCAGGGCATGGGGGGGTCCGTGGCTGGTGCCCCTGACCTCAGCACTCCTGCTGCATCTCAGGGCTGTCCCAGGGCAGCGGGCACCGTGCCGGCTGGTTTCTCTCCTTCAGGAAGGCAGGGAAAAGCGCTGCTCTGTGTTTCTGGGAGTTGCGGCCGTGGAGACTGCTGCTGTTGGAAATGCTTTAGATGCCTCTCTCTTCGCTGGAATTGTTTTTACAGACTGACTGGGCTCTCGTGTCTATTCTGGGTCTTTCGTTTCCCTGGCCAGCTCCCTTCTGTGCCCGGGCAGCTGTGCAGGGCTGGTCACTCACTCCTGTGAGTGGGCTGCAGTGGTCAGTGAGCTCGCTCATGGGACCGAAACAAACCCCCCTGGGGAAAAGTGAACACAGCTATTAGTGTGCGTTAAGTGGCCTTATTTTGTTTGCTTGTTTGGGGGCCATTCTCAGCGGTGGTCAGGGCTGACTCCTGGCTCTGCACTCAGGGGTCACTCTAGGCTCAGGGGACCCTCGGAGTGCTGGCTGGCTGTGGGCAAGTCTCAGGCCCTGCACACTCTACTATTTCTCCACTCCAAGTGACTTATTTTTTTATGCATGATTACTCATGATAAAAGCTGTGCTAGAAATTGTCAACAGGACTCTCAGACTATTACCTCACTTAGGATCTTTTAATTAAAATAAAAAAAATTTTAATTGAGTCATTGTGAGATATAGTTACGAAGCTTTCATGATTGAGTTTTAGTCATACAATGATCAGACACCCATCCCTTCACCAGTGCACATTTCCATCACCAGTGTCCCCAGTATCCCTTCTGCCACCCCCACGCTAGCCCACCCCCTGCCTCTATGCCAGACAGTTTCCTTCTTACACTCTCTCTGCTTTTGGACATTATGATTTGCGATACAGGCACTGAGAGGCCATCGTGTCTGGTCCTTTATCTACTTTCAGCCCGCATCTCCCATCCCGAGCGATCCCTCCAACCATCATTGTCTTAGCGATCCCTTCTCCATCCCAGCTGCCTTTTCCCCCAGCACATGAGACAGGCTTCCAAACCATGGAGCAGTCTTCCTGGCCCTTGTCTCTACTGTCCTTGTCCTTGGGTGTTAGTTTCATATTATGTTATTTTATATCCCACAGGATCATTTAATTTTTTTCCTCTTAAATTGAAAATTTGATTATTCTTAGATAATAGCCCATTTATTTTTATTTTCTAAGATAACCAATTTCTTTTTTTTTTATTTTTCTAATTTTATTGAATCACCGTGAGATAGTTACAAGCTTTCATGTTTGGGTGACAATCACACAATGATTAAACACCCATCCCTCCACCAGTGCACATTCCCCGCCACCAATATCTCCGGTATACCACCCTTTCCCATCCTCCCCCTGCCTCCATGGCAGACAATATTCCCCATACTCTCTCTCTACTTTTGAGCATTATGGCTTGCTACACAGACATTGAGAGTGCTGAAAGTAGATAATGGATCAAACATGATCATTTGCTTTATATATTTTTTGAGTTTTAATTTTTATTTTATTGAATCACTGTGAAAAAAGTTACAAAGCTTTCAGGTTTAAGTCTCAGTCATATAATGATCAAACCCCCATCCCTTCACCAGTGCACATGTTCCACCACCAAGAACTTCAATATCCCCCCTCCCACGCCCCCCCACCTGAGTGGCTAATGATCGTCACTTTACTCTCTATACTTTGAGTACATTCAATATTTCAACAGAGAACTCACTATTATTATTTGGAATTTTCCCCCAACAATCAAACCTGCTGAAAAGGCATCATTTGATAATTTGTTTTCCATTGCTGAGCGTGAAGAATATATGAGCTTGCGTGGCCGCAACAGCAGCCACGCGGTTTTGGATTTCTGATACTTTAGTAATTAAGTCCAGAGAGATTTCTGCCAGAAGTCACCAAAAGACAAGGCTGAGAGAGGAAAAACCTTTCCCCGGGCAGCCTGGGGTTGTAGCTCCGTTCACAGTCTGGATGCATTTCTGTAAGGAGCCGCTGGGTGCCCAAAGTGATAAGTAGCCCTCTAGGATCATAGTCTTTAAGGAGCAGAGGAGCCGTTTCATGTGTGTGTGGCCGCTCCGGTTCTCCGATTTCACTTTTTAAAATGAACTTTCATTGTTTGGGCAACTTCGTACCAGTGGTTCACTTATTTGCTGGCATTTGTGACAGGGAAGGCCCTAGTCATTTAAAAAAAATTCATTTGAAATGTCTACTGCAGTTTATAAAATTGATCTCTTAATAATTATACTAGGTGCTACCACTCATTATTTTTTTGATATACAGAGAACAGCCGCCTTATGCCAGCACAACCCCCAGAGACCATCACTGCACCACTGCCCGTTCCAGGGCCACTAGGCCTTCGTAGTCTGTTTCCCCCATCCATTCATTTTTCTCCACTTCCTGTTGGACCCAAGGCCAGTTCATCGTGTTCATGCCATACAGAGAGATGCCCGTCTTCCCAGGAGCTCTCGGGGCTTCCTTCCTAAGCATCATCCAGAGCTAACCTCCACTGGCATTCCAAAGTCGTCTCACCTGTGCAGAATGCATTAAAAAGCATCAGTTCAGACCCTGGGGGGGAGGGAATCCTAGGTGCTTGCTGTTGTATTGAATGTTGTAAAAATATATTCACGCAATTATCATAGATTTTTCCCCCCCACAGGAGATAGGCTTTAAGAAAAAGTCCCTACTCAGCTAACTCAAAGCTGATCAGAATGTTATCTGATCAATATCAAATAATGTTATCTTATCTCTGATGGAGACTGAATATTATTTTGAATTTAGGTTCTGTTCGTTCGCGCCTCCACCTGACCAGAACTGGGCTGTCTGTTTCCATTATTATTAAATCCTGCATTTCCTGTCTTTTATTTCAGAGGACCATCTCTTTTCTGCCCTTGCCCCGAAACTCAGGGGGTGCCCTACGGTAGGCCTCTCTCTGCCCTCGCACCCTCTGCTCTCCACAGACGTGGCTGTCCCCCGACTCTCCCTCCCCCCGACGAGTTTGTTCTCACCCCCGTCATGCTCTTCCCTCTGTCCGGACTGTTCACTCCTGCCGCTCCCCTGACTTCCGTCCTGGATGCACCCTTCCCGGATACCTGATGTGCTCTTGCTCCTTCGAACTATGTCCCCTCTCTTGTGACACGTGTCCTCCTACCCTGCGGGGAAGTTCCCTGGTTTTCCTTCCCTGGAGGGCAGCTCGGGATACTGTATATTGGGGTTTCCCTGGGTTTCCAGAAGCTCTTAGCATCCTCGGTTCAGTGTCTGGCAGTTTCTTATCGAATTGCCTTAAATGAATTTCCCTTCTTAGGGCCACACTAGTGGTCCTCAAAATGTGGTTTCTAGAGCACCAACAGCACCACTAAGCTTGTTAGACTTGCAAATTCTTTTCCGGTTGGTTTTTGGGCCACACACAGCGATGCCTGGTCTTACTCCTGGCCTGGCACTCAGGGAGCACTTTTGGCGGTGCTCAGGGGACCATATGGGATGCTGGGGATCGAACCTGGGTCGTACATGTGCAAGGCAAGTACCCTACCCGCTGTACTATGGCTCCATCCCCTTAAGACTCATAGGTCATTTGTCCCCACCACAGACCTCCTCCTGGTTCTGGCACTTGCCACCCGCCTTCCAGTGCTTCGTTGCCGCCCAGTTCTCTTGTGCACTTTTTAAAGAGTCACCTCCTTTTTAAAATTCTTTTTTTTGGACTTTTTTGGTTCCTCCTGGCTCTGCACTCAGGAATTACTCCTCTCGGTGCTGAGGGGGTGCATATGAGAAGCTGGGAATAGACCCTGGGCTGGCCGCGTGCAAGGCAAACAGCCTACCTGCTGTGCTGCCGCTCTGGTGCTCTTCAGCCTCTTTATCTGGAGCTGCTTCCCCCAGGGGCAGGAAGTTCAGTGATTTTCAGGGTGCAGGGGAGCCTGGGATTTCCAGGGGGCGCAGGGGAGCCTGGGATTTGGAGCTGGCACCCCAGGGCTGCTGGTGGAGAAGCTGGAACCTAAACTCCCTCTTTCTTCCCAGACAGCAGCGCGGCGTGGACGCTTTCCCCGGCCTGTGTCCCGTGTGCTTCCCTCCATGTGAAAGGCCAGGGCAGGCGGAGGAGGATTGATGCAGACGGGAGTTTGGCAGACTGTAGCCCACTGCCAGCACCGGGTTTTGTCTGGGGCACATCAGCGTCCACTGGCCCTTATAGGGAGTCCCTTAAGGAAAGGTAGCCTGGCCTCAGAGTGCCCAGGTACCTTGAAGTAGAGAGGGGAAACTCCCCAGAGTCATGCTGAGTTCACACACAGGACACCGTGGAAGGAAAAACCGCCTCCTGACTTCCAGGAAACAAGCCTGCGAGCTGCAGAGGGACGTGAATCTGGCGAGAGAAAATGTTCTCACCTAGTCCAGCTCTCCCGAAGCCCTGGAAAACACTCCACAACTGTTCTTTTGCTAAGTCCATGTATACAAAGTTTGGGGGCCACACTTGGCTGGACACTTGGGTATTTTCAAGACGTGCCACTTTGTCGCTTACTCCTGGTGGCACCTGGGGGGCCCGTGTCTGTGGGGCTGGCATGGGCTGGCCCCACCCCTCCACCCCGCCCAGTCCCCAGCCCTGCTCCAGGCCTTTGAGAGTGACTGTCCAGCTCTTAGGGTGTCCTGACACCTGGGTTTGACACCAGCACTACCTGTTCCCCTGAGTACCTTGGGTGCGGTACAGGTGGCCCCGGTAATCCCCAGCACCCCAGCACACAAGCTTCAAGGTCTCTTTGTCCCCTTGTGTAGAAGTGCCCGGGGCTGCTGGACCTCCTGAGCCTCCCTTGGGAACTTGCGCCTCCCCCCCATGCATAAATGAACCCTTTGCCCCTTTATGTCACGTATGCGATTTGGGATTCCACTGAACCTAAGAAAGGAGGGAAGTGTGAAATAAAGGATTTTTCTTTAATAAAAGAATATTGCAGGGGGAGCTGGAGCGATAGTCCAGCAGGGAGGCCTTGCACGAGGCCGACCCGGGTTCGATTCCCAGCATCCCATATCGTCCCCCGAGTACCGCCAGGAGTAATTCCTGAGTGCAGAGCCAGGAGTAACCCCTGTGCATCGCTGGGTGTGACCCCAAAAGCCTAAATAAATAAATAAATAAATAAATAAATAAATAAATAAATAAATAAATAAATAAGAATATTGCAGGCTGGCAAGAGCCAAAAGGAACCCAGGCTTTGCAAGCTGGATACTCAGGCTCCAATTCCTGGCCACACGTGGCTGTGCTCAGTGCTGACTCCTGGCTCTGTGTTCAGTGGTGGGGTTGGGGCGGGCGCTCTGGGGGTGCTGGGGATGTAGTCCAGTCGGCGGGACTGTGGCCTGCAGGGACACTCAGACTTGCCAGCGCTACCCCTATTTTTAGAGATTCTAATCTTCCTGGGCCATTATTCATTGATGATGAATAATTCAGTTTCCTCCAGGAGATGTGCACTGAGGAAGTGTGGCTTGCTGCTCCGGACAGACACAGGGCTGGGGGCGGGGTGGGGCATCTCTGGCCGGCCTGTCTCTAGAGCATTTTCTCCCATGTGCATCCAGGGGAAGGGGGGCAGTTTGTGTCCTGAGAACTTGGGTTCTCTTCACCTGTGGGTACCAGTGCTCTTTGCCTGGGGGTGGGCGTCATGCACTCTGGGAATCCCGCAGGATGGTGTCTGGAATGGGAAGAAATCTGCCTTTGAGAATCTAATGAAACAATTCCAATTTTTTGTACATTTTTTTTAGATTGCTTTTATTTATGTTTTTATTGAATCACCATGAGATACAGTTACAAAGCTTTCATGTTTGAGTTTCCATCATACGATGATCTAACACTCATCCCTCCACCAGTGCACATTTTCCACCACCATTGTCCCCAGTGACCCCCATCCCGTCCCTCCCCCTCCCTTTATGGCAGACAATTTCTGCCATACTCTCTGCTTTTGGGCATTACGGTTTGTAGTAGATACTGAGAGGCCATCATGTTTGGTCCTTTATCTATTTTCAGCACACATCTCCCATCCCAAGCCATCCCTCCAACCATCATTGACTTAGTGATCCCTTCTCTATTCCAACTGCCTTCTCCCCCAGCTCGTGAGGCAGGCTTGCAATTGTGGAGCAATCTTCCTGGCCCTTGTCTCTACTGTCCTTGGGTGTCAGTCTCATATTACGTTATTTTATATTCCACAAATGAGTTCAACCATTCTGTGTCTGTCCCTCTCTAAGTGAAATAAGTGATTTACTTCACTTTAGCATGATATTCTCCATGACCATCCACTTATAAACAAATTTCATGTCTTCATCTTTCCTAACAGCTGCATAGTATTCCTTTGTGTAGATGTGCATCTTTCATATCAGCAGCTCAGTCCCCTAATACGTTTTCATAGTGGAGGGACAAAGTTACTGACTCAGAAAGTTCTAGTGGCAGAGTGGCATAGCTGGCACAGGGCACTGGGCTTTCTGCAGAGCTGATATTTCATGGCTGTGTGTGCTGGGAGTTTGGTAAGCAAGGATGCAGCCTTGACCCTTCTGTTTTCTACTCGGTGGGTCCGAACTTCAGTCTCCAGGGTCAAACGGAAAGCAAAATCCTTACTTTCCCCCCACTCCCCAAATCTGTCAGTAGTGTCTCATTCCCCTCAAACTGTCAGTGTTCCCCTCCCCCCCGCAGGAATGCACCCGTCCTTCCGTCCTAAACAGCGGGGTTGTGGGGATTACAGGTGGTGTGTTTGGTCCCTGAGTGTGTGGGTTTGTTCTTTTGCAGCATCGGGCGCCCTGTCTAAGTTAACGCACGGACTGAAAGAGGACTCTCTGGCTTATATCTATCATTGCCAGAACCATTACTTCTGCCCCATTGGCTTTGAGGCAACCCCCATTAAAGCAAATAAAGCGTTCAGGTAAGTGTTTCTGGGTTTTGAGTGGCAAAACATCAGGAAAATGTGTTGGGGGAAGTATTCAAGGAACAGTCACTTACACATTCAAAGATCTGCTTATTTACTTTTCTTTACATCACATTAGACGTCTCCTTTGCATACTTCATTCTCCAGTTTCCTCCTAGCACTCCCCCTTACTCCAGATGCCTGTCAAAATGCGAATCGTGAAAAAGTAAGTCCCGCTAATTTGAGGGCACACTTATGCACCTCTGCCTGCACCTGCAAATCTCCGAGATGCTTTAAAAATTGGGCAGATTCCAGACCTACTTAAATTGTAGTCCGAAGAGAAGGGCTGCAGGTATCAGAACGATTCCAAGTTCCATAGGCAAAACAGCTCCCAGGGTTTATTTTTAGGATACATTTTGACCTTCCTGAATGCACTTGAATGGAGAGAACTAGACAAGAACATTGGAAGCAGGCGAGGGTTTTTGTTTTCTTCCTAGATGCTAGAAAATTCATACATGTTTAGCCTGAGATTTTGTAATAGGGCATATAAGTATAAATTGAATTTTTACTTCCTTTTAATGACCTTCAGAAATCAGCTCAATCTAAAGCCTATTCTAGCACTAAGAGATACCATATTCCCTTGAATAGACTTAATCCATCCTTTATTAACATACAAATATCAAAGCAGAATGTCCCAGGGAGTGAATGGCCTGGTTAAGCTTACTGTGAATGTATTTTACATTTAGCAGGGGGCCTCTCTCATCGCAGGAAGTTGAATATTGGATCCTAATTGGAGAATCTAGTCGAAAACATCCTGCTATCCACTGCAAAAAGTACGTTGACCTCTCTTTTGTTAAGTCTGATGCACAGAGTGACACACAGGTCTTTCCTGGGGAGGTTGTGCTAAGTGAGTAACATGCCATTGAGCTGTGGGACATTTTGAGGACCACGGAGAACACCCGTGCACTTTCTTAGAGGGACATGGAGCGTGATTTCCTCTGAGAGCAGCTTTGCTTCTCTTTGAATCTCATGTTCATGAAATCATGAAATATTCTTTTTGTGTCTGGCTGGCATCTTCCATTTAAACAGTCCAGGAGACTCACCCACTGTTTCATAGGTACAATGGTTACTTTGGCAAAAAAATGCAATCCCTAAGTAGTATTGAGTTTGTGTGTGACTAGAATCAAAATTGAGTTGTGTAGGGTTTTATTTATTACGAGCATTTGGATTTCTTTGACTTATCCCATACAGTTCAGTCTTTTAAAACACGGATTCTGGTAGACTCAGAGAAAGTTGAGCATCACTGTCTAATGCCAGAACATTTCATCAGCCCTCAGCGAACCCCAGACCCCATTAGCAGAAACTCGCCATGGTCCTTCCCCAGCCCCTGGCAACCACTAATCTACTTTCTGTCTCTGTGGGTTTGCCTGATGCGGATATTTCAGGTAATGGAACCACACAATATGTGGCGTTTTGTGTCTTTGTTTTCACTTAGAACAATGTTTTTAACATTCATTAGTGTTGTGGTTACGAATGCTTTAGATGGCCAGATAATATTTCTTTGTGTGGCTATGCCCTATTTTTTTTTTATTTTGGTCTTTTGAGGATCTTTTTTAGATTCTTTTCCATGGATAGATACCTAGAAATGAACTGCTAATTTATAGAATAGATGCATATTTAAGAAAATGAAAGGTCTCCAGTGTGGTTGTACCACTTTAGACCTTGACCAGCAATGAATGAATGTTCCAGTTGTTCTCTTTATCTTCATAGTATTGATAACCACGTTCCTTTAACAGTTTTACTGAAATTTTATTGTCTCACTTTTATTAGGGCATATTTGATAAATTGTATATATTTAAAGCCTAAATTTGCTGATGTGGTTTATAATGTAAACCGATTGCCACAATTCACTGTTAATATGCCAGACAGCTCACAGTTACCTTGTACGTGTGTGAGTAAGGACATTGAGGATCTTCTCTCCGGAGCTGGAGAGACAGCACCAGGGTCAAGCATAGGCCATGCATGTATGTAGCCAACTTTGGTTCAATCCCTATAACTACAGAGATTCTCTAAAGCATCACCAAGAGTGACCCTGTGCATAGAGCCAAGAGTAAGCCCTGAGAATCTCTGGATGTGCCCCCCACCCTCCGCTCCAAAAAACGCAAAGAGGAACCTACTCAATAAATTTTGAGTAGCATTATAGCACTGTCATCCCATTGTTCATCAATTTGTTTGAGTGGGCACCAGTAACGTCTCCATTGTGAAACCTGTTACTGTTTTTCGCATATCGAATACGCACGGGTAGCTTGCCAGGCTCTGCCATGCAGGACGGAGGAATTAAACCCGGGTCAGCTGTGTGCAAGGCAAATGCCCTTCCTGCTGTGCTATTGCTCCAGTCCAAATTTTGAGTATACACTATAATATACAATATACTGATTTTGCTGTATAGACCACTGTAGTATGTTTTTTAATGCGCTTTAATGCTCTTATCAACTGATTTTAAAAATGATTGCCAGGGGCTGGAGGAATAGCACAGTGGGTAGGGCGTTTGCCTTGCACGCGGCCGACCCGGCTTCAATTCCCAGCATCCCATATGGTCCCCTGAGCACTGCCAGGGGTGATTCCTGAGTGCAGAGCCAGGAGTAACCTCTGTGCATTGCCGGTGTGACCCAAAAAGCAGAAAAAAAAATGATTGCCAATTGGGGGCTGGAGCAATAGCACAGCAGGTAGGGCGTTTGCCTTGCACACGGCTGACCCGGGTTCAATTCCCAGCATCCCATATGGTCCCCTGAGCATCGCCAGGGGTAATTCCTGAGTGCAAAGCCAGGAGTAATCCCTGTGCATTGCCAGGTGTGACCCAAAAAGAAAAAAAAAAAGATTGCCAATTATTTCCTGGTAACATACAAAAAATACAATAGATTTTTCTTTATTGGCCTTGATTATTACATTTCTATCAAATTCACCTATTAATTCTAGTAATAGTTCAGTAGAAAACAATTTGTAATTTCTTTGGACTGTCATACTGCCTGTGAATATAGATTTTGCCATTTGAAAAATGCACATAACTCTAAAAGGAAATATGGAATATTTCTACTTTAGCTTGTAGGTGGCATCTAGCAAGTTGATATATATTTATTTCATAGAAAAGTAATCATTTTAAAACTGAGACCCTTGGATATGTAGACTCTTCTTAACAAGACTTCATTAGAGCTTATAGGTGGAAGAATCAATCCAGGCATTAGAGAATTACTGCCTGGTAGTATATAGCAAATTGCTTGTGTGAGAAGTTCCAATGTGACGGCATTTTGTACTTAAAACTGTGTTTTATCTTGACTTCTTAACTGTAGATGGGCGGATATTGTGACTGATCTAAACACTCAGAATCCAGAATATCTAGATATCCGGCACTTAGAGAGGGGACTACAATACCGAAAAACAAAGAAGGTAAGAACACCATCAAGTGCATCACCATGGAAAGGAGTTCCAGACTGACCAAAGTGAAGGCCTTTAGCCTGCATCCGCTCAGTGGTAAATAGTGGAAACCCAGTTCAAACCTTAGCAGGGAAGAGGAAATTATTTTAAGGGTCCTGGGGTACCTTCAACAGGAAGGGGCAGGGAGTAGAGTTTGGAATCTAACACACCTGGAAATAGGTCACACCCTGTCAGCAGGAGCCATGTAACCTTCTCGTTCTGTGTTGTGTTTACCTGGTCACTTGGTTATTTGGTCCCTGAAAAATCTGGTCCCTGAAAAATCCCCGTCCAACAAGTGCTGTCTCCTTCCACAGAAGCGTTCTAACCCAAGGCAGGTCTGTCTCAGGCGCAGTATTTCTGCTCTGGCCCAGCATGGGTCAAATACGCATTTGTGCACCAGGTAAACGCCTGGCTGATATGGTCCCGTGTCATACAGAGTGTCCGGTGGGAAGGATGAGGAATGATCTGGGTCTTGGGTCCAGCCAGTGGGGAGGGGCGAGAGCCCTGGGGGTTGAGATGCTCTTGAAGCTGTGTTCTCCCTTGCACACGCATCTTACTTGGCTGATTTCTTTGCTTGCTCTTTTCCATACTAAAGAAGCCTGTGTTTTCTTTTTTTTTTTTTTGCTTTTTGGGTCACACCCGGCAATGCACAGGGGTCATTCCTGGCTCATGCACTCAGGAATTACCCCTGGCGGTGCTCAGGGGACCATATGGGATGCTGGGATTCGAACCTGGGTCAGCCGCGTGCAAGGCAAACGCCCTACCCGCTGTGCTATCACTCTAGCCCCGCCTGTGTTTTCTTTTGAACAAACACACACACACACACATACACACACACACACAAAGTACTCTTGAGGCAAGTGAAGGAGGAAATAAAAAGGCAATCAAAGGACTCTACTTAATAGTATAGCTCATTTCCCATCATTCTCTTTATCCAACATACTTTTTTTTTTTCCCTGTGTCAGGTTGGCGGAAATTTGCATTGTATCATAGCCTTCCAGAAACTTCACTGGCAGCGGTTTGGCCTTTGGAATTTCCCATTTGGAACCATCAGAGCAGAGTCACAAACTCCCACACACAGCCAGGGCATGGCCAAGTCGGAGAGTGAAGACAACATCTCCAAGAAGCCGCACGGGCGGCTGGGCCGCTCTTTCAGCGCGAGTTTCCATCAGGACTCGGCGTGGAGGAAGATGTCCAGCATCCATGAGCGGAGGAACAGTGCTTACCAGGGCTACAGCGATTATGAGGGCAATGACTGAGCCTGTCGGCTGCTGGCCAGATGACAGACTTGCTGCTACTGAGTAACCGTTGTCATGTCCACAACGGTTCGAGCCTGGACCGTGCTAAGACAGTAGGCGAGTTGACTGAGGCTACCTTCAGTAGGAACAGATCATGTGGGACGAAACATAACCTTGTAGTTCTCCGGTAAATAAGCTTGTATAGGGTGACGGTGATGTGACTGCACATATGTGAGCAGATAAGCACAGATTATCGTCCTTTTAAAGTTTAGAGTATGTAGATATTCTGGACAATTTCACAAACCCCAGTAAATGACAGATCAGTCGAACACAATTTCATTTACTAGATTGCAATTTGGAATCCTTCAGCATGATTTCCTACGGCTCTATTCCCACTTGTTGCCTAGATTTCATTTGTAAGCTCAAGATGTATTAAAGCACCCTCGGCCCTTTTCAGAAAATGGATGGGGCCGTTGAGTTCTCATTTTCTCTCATGGTGAAAGCTCATTTGAAATTGTTTAGCTAGTCTACTCATTGTTTCACTTGCGGCAGTTTCTCGCCAGCCTCACTGTGTCCTGCTTAAGTCTCTCAGGATCCTTAATAAAGAGGCAGAAGAGAAAGGCTCCAGAAGCTGATCTTTTCCACTGTGCAGATGGGTGATTTTGGAGCATGATTAAAGCTATTCTTGGTTTTCTTGACTTGGTATGGTACAGTCAGATATTGGCAAGAACTTTAGGACTTCAAAGGCTTGTCAAGTTCAGAATGGACCTTGGTTTTAGAGTGAAAGAACACGTTTCTGTACGCCAGGTATTCTGATGAGATCCTCAGCTATGTGATGACCTTCAATAGCAGGTTCTGTGTTGATAACAGCATGAAAGATGTGTTAGGAATTTCTCCCAGAGGGTCACTCTCCCACATAAGACCCTGAGCTGTTTTTTTGTGTAGATGGTGAGCTAGAGTGAACACTTCACTAGTAACCATCCATTTTTCTTCTCTCTGTGATTTGCAGACAACCAGGATCTCTTGTTCTTTCATTTCAGGATCTTTTTCTGAGACTTCAGTCATTAACTTGATGATTACCAGGTGCTGGGTATGGTGGTGAGTGTACCTCAATACACCTCAAGCAGAGGGTTCAGATTTTTATTTTTTAAATATTTTCATTTTATTCTCTTTGAATTTTATATCCATCTCCATTCAGACATGCCTAGCCTATAGAAGGAGAAATATATAATGAAATGGTCTTTTTTTCCTGAAGACAGTATTTTGCTTGGAATGCGAAGGATTGACCGATTTGTAGGTTGTTGATTTTGTTACTTCATACTGAAACTTTTAAGAAGTTTTCATCAAATAAAGTTTTGTTTTCTACTTTTAATCATGTGAATGTTTTGGACTTTTGTTTTAGGTAGGAGGTACCTTTATGATTCCCTTTTGCGCATGTTGTTTGAATACAGTTGATCAGTTCTGCCTAAGTAGATTATTATTAAATCATCACACCTAAGACTTTTATAATCAAGAAAAAAATTTATATTATGATTTTAACTATTGATTCCTGTAAGACTTTATAATAGGAAGTAGAAAATTCTTTTTTCTCCTCCCTTTTGAATTTTATATTTGGGTCACACTCAGCAGTGTTCAGGACTTCCTCCTGGATCTGCACTCGGGTCACTCCTGGTGGGGCTCAGGGGACAGTATGTGGTGCCAGGGATTGAACCTAGGTCAGCCACATGCAAGGCAAGTGCCTACCTGCTATACTATCTCTCCGTCCCATATGTAGGCAGTTCTTACACTAACCTGAACCAATGAAGTAGTCCTTATTGTAGGCTGAACATGGTTGACAATCAGCAATGAATTGAATTCAGTTTGTCAGAGAAGAGGCCAGGAAAGCTGAGACAGAAGTAGATAGTTGTAGCATTAGGAAGCTGAAGAATACAGAGACACCTAGCAAAGGAGAACGAGTGGACACAAGCTGTTCACTGACCACAATCAGATTTTACAGTCATCTTGATAAGTGTGATTAATAACTTGGTATATCAGTCTGGAAGCTACAAAAGCACACTGATATTTAAGAATCAGTCTGCTTTTCCAGAAACTGAGCGAATCACATCATACCTGTCTTCAAGATTAATTAGATGTCAGGACCGTCAGAAACAGTCCTGATGGTTAATTTCATGGTCAGCTTCTACCAGGCTTCACCATATAATAGCCATGAAGGTTCAGATACTGGCTTTGCACTAATTCAGATGAATTTTCTGTGATTATTTCCTCAACAGTATCTTATGCTGTTTTGGAGAATATGTTTAATCCACGTTGTGTTTCCAACTGTGCTTTTTAGACAAGAATGGCTATTTAAGTGCCTGCTATAACTATTACTCCAAAAGAGCTGTCTATAGTCTTGAATTATATATTCTATATTCTTGAATTATATCATCTATTCTAAGATGGATAAGTGCTTAGAGTATCTGAAGGATATCCCCTAGTTGCTGTGCCTGTGGAAGAGTAGTTTCTGCTCAAGATAACATTGCAGTGGCTGTGAACTACTCCAGTCCACATAGACTTGGTTGCCTTTACTGTGTCCCAATGGTGCCTTTGCCTGGACTGTGGTCTGCTATTGGGCCACACTGGCACCACAGCTCTCATACTTCCCATCTTTTGTTCTGGATACTGCAGGGGAGTAGGCAGTGGGGCACTGGGCACCATCTCGCTCTGTGCCTGTGTTACCCAGAGCATGTCCCTGGTGTCATTCATTCTACAAACAGACCTAGGCACCATTACTGAGTCCCCCATGAAACAACCGAGCGCAGAACCAAGAAGATGGGGGGCGCCTCATTTGTGCTCATCCATTCCGACTAGTGGGGACACTAACACGGAATGTCACTTTTACTCAGGCTCTCAGAATGAAATACCAGATGGGTGGTGTTGGAACAGGAAGACATGTTCCGGTAATTTAACTAGGGCCTGGGGATCATGACAGCCTGGCCTTTTCCTGAGCTCTTCGGGGCTTGCAGATGTTTGTCTGTCTGCTCATCTTCTGCGTCCCCCGTGTCTCTACCGACAGCTCCTCTTTAAAAGGGCACAAGTCGGACTGATTGCAGATCTACCCTGGTGGCCCCCTTTTAAGGCATTTAGTGCTGTCGCCCCCTCTGAGGCTTTGGTTTTGGGGGTTAGGGTTTCCACAGATGAATCTTAGAGTAACCCAGTTCCTCCCACAGCACAAATTTATTTGGCTTGTAAGGTCCAACCACCATTTTTCCCGATTTTTTGCGGAAGTTCATCTGGTGGCAAAGCGCTTGAGCCTGGAGGCCAAGAAGAGGTCCTGGGCATAATATTTATGGGATCGCTGTCAAGTGTTAGGGTGGAGATATAAGCAAGAAAATCGTTCCTGGCCTCAACAAGTACACAGTGCATTGGGGTGGGCAATTAATCTCAGTGAAAGGCACAATTTATTGGAATTTCTGTACATATGGAGGCAATGCAAAGAACAAAGACCAAATGTCCCAGCACTCTCAGGGTTATTATTCCTACAGAAAGAAAATTATAGCTAGATCAAGTAAACATGGCTATGATCAATGATGTGTTTAGGTATGAAAATGATTTTGCTACAGACTTTTTCCCACCCCTCACCCCCGACTTGGGGGCTGGCACATGGAGAGGTGCTCAGGCCTTACTCATAGACCTGCACTCAGGGATCACTGTTGGTGAGCTCGGGGGTGGGGGAGGGTACATATGTGTGTGTGTGTGTGTGTGTGTGTGTGTGTGTGTTGACTGGAGCAATACCACAGTGGGTACGGCGTCTGCTTCGCACACTGCCGACCCGGGTTCCATTCCTCCGTCCCTCTTGGAAAGCCTGGCAACCCACCGAGAGTATCTCGCCCGCACCCAGGGCAGAGCCTGGCAAGCTCCCCGTGGGGTATTGGATAAGCTGATAACAGTAACAAGAAGTCTCACAATGGAGACACATTACTGGTGCCCACTTGAGCAAATCGATGAACAACGGGACTACACTATATCCTATAGTGCCAGGGCTAGAAACCGGGTCGTCAGGGTGCAAAGCAGCCGTCCCACCTGCTATGCTAATCGCTCTGGCCCTAAGGGCTGATTCGAACCCAAACACGCCTTGTCCTAAGTCATTCCCTAGCAGGATAACCGAGTCAAACCAGCCTCGTGAATCAATCGGAGCTTCGTTTCAACTTGAGGGACGCTGCACAAACCCATCTCTCTAAGTCTCTGTTCCCACCGAGGGCTCTGCACGTCTCGCCTGCGCCGCCCCGGCCGTGTGCACGCCCGTCTTCTCGGCCGCGACCCCCGCCCCGCCGAGCCCACCCGTGGAGCGCGCTGGGGCCGGGTCCCCGCGGCCGACCCGACCTGCGAGCATCGAAGCCCAAGCTGCGTAAGGCGGAAAATAAATGTATTTATAGTATCCTAACGGCGTGACTTGGGTCGCAGCGGGGGCTCCTGCAGCCAGTGTCGGGCACATCCCGGGAGCCACAGACGGCGCGAAGAGCTGGCGCCGGGGGCGGGCCGGGCGGGAGAAGCCGGTGGCGGCGACGCCCCTCGAGGCTTCCCTGTGGGAAGGAGACAGGCCGCGGCACGAATGCCGCCCCCCCAGGCCCCGGGTGCCAGCGTGGGGAGTCGCCGTGGGAGGGAAGGCGGGCCGGGACGCAGAGCGCCCGCCCGCCCCGCGCGCCAAGCCGCGGCGCGTGAGAAGTACGTCACGAAAGGGCGGGACTTCCGCCCGCCCGACGGAAGCCGGCAGGCCGCGGGCCGCGCTGCGCGTGCGGAAAGGGCCGGCTCGAGGCCCGGCTCAGGGCGAGGCGGGCGCGGGGCTGCCCGACCACAGCCCGGCCCCATGGGTGTGCAGGGGCTCTGGAAGCTGCTGGAGTGCTCGGGCCGGCCGGTGAGCCCCGAGACGCTGGAGGGGAAGATCCTGGCCGTGGGTATCCTTGCCGCTGCCCCACCGACTCGCCCTGCTCCTCTCCGCGCCATCGGGCTCCTCCTCCTCTTCCCCCTGCTCCTCCTCCTTCTCTTTTCCTCACATCCTCCTGTCCTCCTCCCCTCTCTGCCCTCCTCCTGCCTCTCCTTCTTTCCCTGCTTCTCTCCTCTCCGTCCATCCTCCTGCCCCTCCTCTTCCTCCCCTGCTCCTCTTCTCCTCTCCGTCCTCCTCTTCCTCTTCTTCTTCCTCCCCTGCTCCTTCTCTCCTCTCTGTCCTCCTCTTCTTCCTCCCCTGCTCCTCTCCGCTTCGTCCTCCTCCTCCTCGTCTTCCTCCCCTGCTCCTCCTCTCCTCTTCGTCCTCCTCCTGCTCCTCCTCTTCTTCCCCTGCTCATCCTCCTCTCCACTCTCCTCTTCTTGCCCTCCTCCGTTTCCTCTTCCTTCTCTCTCCTCCTCCTCTTCTATGCTTCTCCTCCTCCTTTCTTCTTCCTCCTCTTTTTACCCTCCCGCTCCTCCTCCTCCTCCTCTTTTCCTCTTCCTCCTCCTCCTCCCCCTTCCCCCCACCCCTCTCCCTGGGGCCCGGGGAGGAGCCCCTCCAGGAGGCCAGGAACTGCTCCCCAAATCCTGAGTGCAGTTCCCGGCTGGAGGGTCACCCGCGCCCCCGACTCTTCTCCCCGGCGGGTGGTCAGACCCCGCATCCCGCGGGAGTAGTCACTGCTTACTTTCCCGTGGGACTAGGGCGTCCGCGGGCCCCGCCCCTGCAGGTATCTGTGCGGCATCCTTTTCCTCCCGCCCCCCAGACCAGCTTTAGGGGTGTGCGATTTCCCCTTCACAGAAGCACGCGACAGGCAAAGTCCCCAGATCTTTTCATTGGTGAATTTTCTTTTTCCCCCCACTAGGATGGTGTCCAGGGAAGGAAAAGGGTTCGTTTAGGTTTTCCATTCTAAGCTGAGTTAGGAGCTCTCTGGGGAGTCTTTTTCTGAGCCTGATTATGGATAGCTTGTTTCACAGTTAACCTTTTACTTTTCATGGGAATTTGAGTTCAAATATCTGAAGTATACTTTTTAAAAAATTTTTGTTCGTTAAAAAAATAAATCAAAAACAAAAACCCAGCAACCCTGTATCTATACCAGATTCATCATTCACTCCTGGATCTATAAAATAAACTGGTCGTGTTACCACCTAAGTGTCCTGTTTATTTATATAGCTCAGATGTCTGTGTATGGTAATAAAGGATGAGCGTTTAACTTTTGTTTTTTAAAGACCTTAAATTAATAAAAAGACGCATGTAATTTGCACATGTAAATTTCTTAAAAAAACTTTAAGAAACCTGTTAAAACCCCCAAAACTTTATTTACATTATTAATATTAATGGGAATTAGTTAAAAATGTAAGACGTAACGGTAGAATATAGGCAGTTTATTTTTTGTTTCAGAATGATTATTGCTTTTTCGGACCTTGTAAAATACGTTTCACTTTGCAGCCGTTTTTTTCTTTTTAATTTTTTGGGGGTGGTCACTCGTGGCCGTGCCCAGGGCTCTCCAGGGCGTGCTCGGGGAATGTGTATGGTGACTGCAGGCAGTGTAGGCACCGGAATTTCTCTGGCCACTTTGCTATAGATTTTATCAATCTGGGATAAATATAATTTTGCCCTATATAAAAATTACTGAAAAAAAGAGTAGTTGAATTAGGCAAATATTTTCAGCTTGCCTAATTTTTATTCATTTATTTATTTTGCCTAATTTTACATATTTCAGAATTGCAAAATGAAATTCTATCCTTCAGCTGAGTATTGGCGCTACCTCTGGTTCGTTGAAAAAAAAAAGTCAGCCTCTGTGACTTAGACGAATCTATTTAGAAGTGTTCCGAAGCTCCCTGCCCAGTGCCAAAGGACAGCGGAGCTGAAATGACACGGCCTTGTTTGAGTGTAAACGCAGCTGATGGGCCGAGGGGAAGCTTCCTTGCCCCTGCGCAGCCTGACCGGGAACAGGACCCTGGCAGCAACCTTGCTGCAGGGGAGCTCACGCAGAGCCACCCCAGGGCACGCCCCTCGCCCGCTTCCAGCCGCCACCTCTGCCTCTCCCAGGACTTGTTTTCAGCCAGTTTTCCATGGCTTCTCCCCAGGGGGACCCCTAAGTTACCTCCCCGAATCTTTTCCGGCCTTCCCGGATCCGGTCCTTTTCCCCTTCTCACATGGTCCCGGAAGGGAAGGGGGTGTCCTGGAAATGGTTTTCTCTCTCTGTCACCTGGGGATGGTCCAGGCCCCCTCTGCCCACTCAGGTTTCTCCTGACCCAGGGCGGCTGACTCCCAAGCCCTGTTTTGCCCCTTGGCCATTTGTTTTTTCAGGTTTTATCCATCTTTTATTTTTTTTATTTTAAAATTTGTTTAAAATGAATTCTCATGAGATACACCGTTACAAAGCAAACTACTGTTACAAAGTTGCTCATGATTGGGTTTGAGTCAATCATACAGCTGTTCCAGTACCCATCTTCCCGTCACCAGTGCACATTTCCCGCCACCCCTAGCCCCTGCCTGCCTCTATGGCAGATACTTTTTTTTTCTTCTCTCTCTCTCTGTCTCTCTCTTTCTGTCTTTCTCTCTCTCTAACCCTTAGCTATTTTTTTTCTTAAAAAACTTTTTTTTAAGAAACCTGTTAACAAAACCCCCAAAGAAAACAGATTACTTGAAAACACAGTAGTGATAAACTCTTAATAGTTTGTTGTCTGGGCTAGTTTTTATATTATAGTATATTATCAACTGGAGTTATTCTTTTTTTTTTTTTTCAAAAAGGGACTTTTAATTTTTATTTTATTTATTTATTTTGGCCTTTCGGGTCATCACACCCAGCGATACACAGGAATTACTCCTGGCTCTGCACTCAGGAATTACGCCTGGTGGTGCTCAGGGTGCCATATGGGATGCTGGGGATCGAACCCAGGTCGGCCGCATGCAAGGCAAACGCCCTATTCGTTGTGTTATTACTCCAGCCCCCTGGAGTTATTCTTTTTGTCCTTTTGTAACTTGTTTTTACATCCTTTAGTATTTTGTGACTGCTTTATCACCATACATATGCTTCTGCAAACTTCCATTTTCAAGGACCCCTTGGTATTCCAGCAAATCAGTATACCATACTTAGTTAAAATATAGGATCTTTTTGAAAACTTACGTTGTTATAGTTTAACAATACACAGTCTTTGAGGTAATTTACTAATTCCTAGAATTATTAGTTATTACTAATTCCTAAGGAAAGTGTCAAGGTGGGGTTTTTGCTACAGGTTGCTAATTGTCCTCAGGTAATGTACTAATTTGATAAAATTCTGGAAGGCCCTTAGTGGATTTTTAGAAAGGAGCAGTTCTTCCCAGTGGAAATTTGAAGGAACACATCTGCGTCCGTCAGACTTTATAATCTAGCAAAGGGTCGGTGAAGTTGGCCGGTTTGGGCGGACCCGTCAGATGAGACTAACATGGCCGGGTTGGCGGCCCCTCTGTCAGCAGTCTCTCTCTGCAGTATGAGGAGAGGGAGCCCTTGGCTACATTTTCCTTTACCCGGTGCCACAGACATTAGCATTTGGTTGAACCAGGCTCTCAAAGGAGTCCGCGATCGCCATGGCAACTCCATCGAGAACCCCCACCTCCTCACCTTGTTCCACCGGCTCTGCAAGCTCCTGTTTTTTCGAATTCGTCCCATTTTTGTGTTTGATGGAGATGCCCCACTGCTGAAGAAGCAGACTCTGGTAAGAGTGCGCTGCCTGCCTCCTCTCGGTGGGGTCAGGCGTGGCCCTGGAACTCGGGGAACCCAGATGACTTCCGACACACACTCAGCATCTGTCACGTCCTCTCAGTAGCAACTCTGGGTTTGTTTTACTGAATCACAAACACCTTTTCTCTATCTTTGGTTTTGCGGCCACTTACTCCGGGCTCCGAGCTTGGGGATCACTCCTGCTGGTGCTCGGGGACCCTCCGGGGTGCCGGGGCTCGAACCCAGACTGGCCACGTGTGCGTCCATTCCCCAAACGCCTTCCCTTTGGAAAACAGGTTTCTTAGGGGCTGGGTGGTAGTACAGTGGCTAGGGCTCTGCAGACGACTGGCCTGGGTTCGATCCCCAACACCCCACCTGGTCCCTCAAACCTGCCAGGAGTGATCCCTCCTGCTGTGTGGCCCAAAAACCAGGAAAAAAAGTTTCTTAAGAGAGTGACATAATGGGTGCGATGGTGAAATAGGGAAAAAGGAGAATTTTTACAGTTGAGATGTGTTCCTTGAGAGTAGCCCTGCCTTTATCCTTCGAGCCCACCTCTGGGGTTGTGCTGACATGACGCCGTGAGGGGCGCTCCCGCCTAAATTCTGTCCCCCACGCCCCACGGTAGGAGCTTTCTTCTGAAGGTGAGTTGGGCGTTGGAGTAAGCAGTCCTGCGTGCTGAGGCCACCAGGGGCTCGAGCAGGAGAGGAACCTGAGCGGGAGGGAAGAGGCGCGTGGTTGCCTGAAGCCGGAGACGAGGCGGGGGTGCTCAGACAGAACCTCACCACGTTGGGCCACGCCCGGTGATGCTCGGGGCCTCCTCCTGGCTCCATGCTCAGGGAGCACTCCTGGCAGGGCTCGGGGACTAGTTGGGATGCCCGGTTGGAACCTGGGTGGACTGCAAGCAAGGAGGGCGCCTGGCCTGTGCTTCTTCACACGACCCTCTCCAGCCCTGCCCACAGCCCCCGCGAGGGCTGGCAGGGTCAGCGGTGTTTCAGACTGAGGCACGGGCACTCGCTTAAAGGCACGATGTCGTATCACACGGCACCACAGTGCAGCGTGAGCGGGAAACCCGAGCCTAGGCGGGAATCACCAGTTCTTCACATTAGTATCTTAGTTTTTCTTATTTTTTGCTTTTTGGGTCACACCCGGTGATGCTCAGGGGTTATCCTGGCTCATGAACTCAGGAATTACTCCTGGCGGTGCTTGGGGGTCCCTATGGGATGCTGGGAATCGAACCCAGGTCAGCTGCATGCAAGGCAAACACCCTACCTGCTGCACTATTGCTCCAGCCCAGTTTTTTTTTTTTTGGTGGGGGTCACACCCGGTGACGCACAGGGGTTACTCCTGGCTCTGCACTCAGGAATTACTCCTTGCAGTGCTCGGGGGACCATATGGGATGCTGGGAATCGAATCCGGGTTGGCCACGTGTAAGGCAAATGCCCTCCCCGCTGTGCTATTGCTCCAGCCCCTGCTCCAGCCCAGTTTTTATTTTCTTAAGAAGCCCCAGCAGTGGGGCTGGAGTGGTAGCACAGTGGGTAGGACATTTGCCTTGCACACCACTGACTCAGGTTCGAATCCCAGCATCCCATATAGTCTGCTGAGCACCGCCAGGAGTAATTCCTGAGTGCAGAGCCAGGAGTAACCCCTGTGCCTCGCCGGGTGTGACCCAAAAAGAAAAAAAAAAAAGAAGCCCCAGCAGTGCTCAGGGGCCACTCCTGGCAGGCCCGGGGGACTACCTAGGGTGCTGGGGGTGGAGCATGGGCCAGCTGTGTGCCCGTGAGCACCTGGCCCGCCGTCCTACCTCTCCAGCTCCTGCTCATCACTTTATAATCTCACCAGGTGGGTGTTACGGGTCCCATGAGGACGCAGGGTAGAAGTAAGGATTCCTAACTGCACGGGGCTTCTTCGAGAGGCTTAGGGCGAATGCTGCAGTTTCAGCTTCCCGTGAGCACTGTAGAGTGAGCACTTCATGGAGTTGGGAAGGGAAAGGGAACGTTTAGATGTTCCTGCCTCTTATTCAGCCATAAGGGCTGGCACTTCCATTTGGACATCTCTCCCAGCCTGGATCTCCTGACCGCGTTCTGCACGTTTAAAGCTTCCTTATGCTAAAATCTGGAACGTCGGGTGCAATTGATAATTTTGAAAAATAAAACTAATTGGCAGCCTTCGGTTTAACAGTAACTTTTCACAATATATTACCTTGATAGACAACTCCCCGAGGAAGCGTTTGCTTCGTTGTATACTGTTAGTGCAGAAACTGGACATGTGAGGGAAAGTATTAAAAAGTACCCGCCAGTCCTCCAACTCGCGGTATAGGACAGCTGTCCACAGCCTGCTCAGACAAGCGGGGCCACGGCGTGGGGCTGGAGGCTGGACGCTGACAGACCCCCTCTGGGGGGAGCCACACGAGTGCTTTTCCTGTGCGGGTGGCTGGAGTCGAGTCCCTCCTCCCTCCTCCTCCCAGGCCAAGAGAAGGCAGAGGAAGGACTTAGCCAGCAGCGACTCCAGGAAAACCAGGGAGAAGCTTCTGAAGACGTTTTTGAAGAGACAAGCCATCAAAACCACCTTGAAGAGCAAAAGGCAAGAGGGACCGCGGCTGGGTCCCCGCGCTGTCCCCAGCGGTTCCTCCCGGTGTGGGGGCCCGGGTGCCTCTCCCCGCCCTGAGAGAGGAGGGGGAAGGGCGCGTGCTCAGCCCTCCGGGGTCCCTGGGGCCCTGCTGCCCCGCGGGCCACTTCCCGTGACTCCGCCTGGCACCCGCCCAGCTGCCCACCCTGCCTTTCCCGAGATGCTGTTTCCCCTGGGAACGGGCGCAGCGGGGTGAGCCCGGCGCCCTCCTCCCTCCATCACCCCTCCCCAGTGTCTGTGCAAGGGGCCTGAGTCTCCTGTCCTTCCCAGGGGTGACCCGCTCCCCAGCCTGACGGAGGTGCGCCACCAGGAGGATATCTTTGCTCTGCCACCCCTGCAGGAAGAAGCCAAGAACAGGTAAACCCCCGCCTCCCGGAGGGATGACTGAGCACGGAGCCACGAGTCAGCCCCGAGCATCCCCGGGTGCGGCCCCCAAACAGAGCAGAGCAAATCAGGGAGACGTGGGCTGGGAAGAGCCGAGGGCTCTGTGCCCGAGGGGGCTGAGAGGCGCGGGATGGGGGTCTGGAGAGTGTCCCCCTGGACCCCTTTCCCCTCTCCCCGTCATTCCCCTCCCCCAGGCCGGCCGTTTTAATTCCTTAATAGCGTCACTGGTCTGGGGGTGCCCGTGGCCGGTGGGAAGCCGAGGGGCTGTTTCTTTCCCTTTGCGGGCCCCGAGCCCTCAGGCGCGGCCGACCCCTCACCAGGGCGTCTCCCCATCCCCCAGGCCCGCGGGGACCCTCCCCCGCCAACACTGCCTCCCGGGCTGGCGCCCCTGGTGGCGTCTGCCCTGCTCAGCGGCACGGCTGTGGCGCAGGTGCAGGTGGAGGGGCAGGTGCCTGGTCCCTGTCCTCCCCCCCTCCCCCCTCCCCCCCTGTAATCAGCCCGCGCTCTGCCCCGGGGCCTCGCCCTCTTCTCTCTCTCTCTCTCTCTCTCTCTCTCTCTCTCTCTCTCTCCTCTCTCTCTCTCGCTCGCTCACTCTCGCTCTTGAATTAATTTTTCATTTTATAAGGTAGTTGACAGTATGCGATTCCATTTAATATTCAAACTCCAGTCCCACCACCATGACACCTTCCCACGCCATATTTGGGATGTTTCCATCCCAAGCCCCAATCCCTGTCCCAAAGCACAACCAAAATAATATGTATTTTGTATTAGGTGTTATGAAAAACCACTGAAAATGCCACAAAAATGTCTCCATAGAAGAAAGAGTGTGAAGATTGTTCTATTTTGGCTGGGGCCATTAAGACTGTCTTTAGGATATCACTAAAATGTTTGTTAAAGGTTGAGTGAGTAATGTGAATTTTCGTGTATATATATCTGAATATTTTATATATATATAAAATATATATAAAATATATATATATGCATGGGCTGGAGCTATAGCACAGTGAGTAGGGCGTTTGCCTTGCACATGGCCGACCTGGGTTTGATTCCTTCGCCCCTCTTGGAGAGCCCAGAAAGCTACCGAGAGTATCCCACCCGCACAGCAGAACCTGGCAAGTTACCCGTAGTGTATTCAATATGCCAAAAACAGTAACAAGTCTCACTTGGAAACGTTATTGGTGCCTGCTCGAGCAAATTGATGAACAATGGGACGACAGTGATATATATATATATATATTTCCCTCTATGATTGGCTGCCTACTATTTGAACCCCAGACTCTTGGAGAATGCGTAGGGAGTGTCCTATGAAAGGCGGTCGCATGGTCCAGGGAATAGGGTCACTCAGGCATGAGGCTTGGCCCGAGCTTGTGGGGAGCGGCCTTGAGCGTGGCGGCGGTTGGGGTCTGGAGGTTTTATTTTGGCTGCTGGAGCTGGGTCCCTTGGCACAGGGAGGGCTCTCACCCGCCCCCTCTGGGGCGCCTTGAGTGAAACAGCCTGGCTCGGGGTCCGGTGGCATGGTTATGGGGGGCGTCCTATTGCTCTCTTCTGGGAGAGAAGCTCTGTCTCTGTCTCTGTCTCTCTCTCTCCCACTGTGTCCCCTCCCATATGCCCCTTCTGGAACTCTCCCCACAAGCCTCTGCTTCACCAGGGCGCCCTGCTGAATGTCACCATTTGCTTACAGTGCTCCCCTCCTTCCCAGCCCCGTGACCGACTGTCCCTGGCCATAACCATGGAATTCCAGAGCCTTCTGGAATCCCAGAGAGGGCTGAGGTGCCCCGAGGTGACCCTGTGCCACTCCCCGGCCTGTGTCCCGTCACCCTCCCTCACCCTCCCAGCACCCACTTAGCCTCTGGGCCTGGCTGGAGGCCCCCACCGGCCCCCTAGCCCAGACCAGACCAGCGCTGCCCTGCCCTGCCCGGGAATGCTTTGTAAAGGGTGGAGTTCACAGGGCCGCTTCCCTTGCAGCTCAGAAGAGGAAGATGAAAAAGAATGGCAAGAGCGGATGAGCCACAAGCAAGCACTGCAGGTATCTAAATAATTCCCCAAGTCAGAATGTTTGGACAGGAATCACTGTCACTGTCATCCCGTTGTTCATCGGTTTGCTCAAGCGGGCACCAGTAATGTCTCCATTGTGAGACTTGTTGTTACTGCTTTTGGCATATGGAATATGCCATGAGTAGCTTGCCAGGCTCTGCCGTGCGGGTGGGATACTCTCAGTAGCTTGCCGTGCTCTCCGAGAGGGGCGGAGGAATCGAACCCGGGTCAGCCAAACAAGGGTCCCCCATGCAAGGCAAACGCCCTACCCACTGTGCTATCGCTCCAGCCCAGGACTGTGAATCTTTTTTTTTTTGTTTTGTTTTGGGGCCAGCAGTGCTCAGGGTTCTTCCTGGCTCTGCACTCAGGAATCACTCCTGGCAGTGCTCAGGGACCCTGTGGGATGCCGGGGACTGAAGCCCCGTCAGCTGCATGCAAGGCAGACCACCCGCCCGGCGCTGGTGACCCTCAGCTGTCCCAGTGCTTTCCCAGGGCGGCCCTGGGAGCACGGGGAGCAGGAGCCCCCCGAGGGCAGCTCCCGAGTCCTGGGGCTCCCGAATCCGGCGGCTCCTGCCCGGTTAACACAGCGGACACAGTCGTGGGGGACCCCATGGCCTCAGGAGCAGAAGGTGGAGCCACTTCTCAAGGGTCTCGTCCCCTTGAAGCAACACCAAGGCCGGCCCCCCCTACTCATACCCGTGCCAGACGGTCACACGGCTGCCGGCCGCACGTTCCCCCGCAGAGGAAAGGCCAAGCGGGACTACGAGTGTCGCCAGAGGAGCCGGGCTGCCCCGCCTCTCGGGTCTTTGTGGGCCTGTGCACGGCTTCAGAGCCGTCTGGGCGGTTCCGAGTGCGGGGACCAGGGACTGGGTGCTTCCCTGCCCTTCCCGTGGGGCTGCCTGCGTAGACGTGGGACTCGGGGTGCCACCGGCACAGTAAGCACCCGCCCCGGGAGTAAGCCTGGGTTGGGGCTCACGGGCCGACGTCCCCTCCCAGGAGGAGTTCTTCCGGAACCCGCAGGCCATCGACATCGAGTCCCAGGACTTCACCAGCCTGCCCCCCGAGGTGAAGCACGAGATCCTCAGCGACATGAAGGAGTTCGCCAAGCGCAGGAGGACGCTGTTCGAGGCCATGCCGGAGGTGGGGCCGAGGAGGACTCCGGGAGAACTCCTGGCGTGCTCTGTCCAGAGGCGGCGGCCTGGCTGAGCCCGCGAGCCCGGGGAGCAGCGGGTGTTTCGAAGCCTTTGCTCTTCGGGGAGGGGGCCTGGGTCGGGGTGCTGGGGGCGGCCAGGGCTCCCCCGGCAGGATGGGGGTCACGACCTGCTCCTGCCCCCAGATCTTTCCCTTCCCAGCCCATCTGTGGCGCAACCGGCTTCTTGGTGTAGGACTGAGACCGCGACGCCCATCTCCTGGGGGGGGGGGGGAAGTCAGGCGGGCCAGCGTGGAGAGCAGTGCTGGGCGGAGGCCCTTCCCGGGAAGGCTGTGTAGGTGCTGGTCTGGTTAGAGGCTGACACTGATGACCAGGGCTCGGGCCGGCGCTTTCCTGGCACACATGCCCGTGCTCTAGGGCACTGCCTACCTGCTGCAGCCTTGCCCGAGCGCCCCCCGCTGGCCAGGCCTGGCATTGCGGGTGTTGTGAGTCAATCATTGCGTCATAAGCAGGACCTGGCTTCATCTCTTTGGTCCGATTCCTTTTGTCGTGAAGAAAGCTTTTTTTTCTTTACTTTTTATTTATTTATTTGTTTATTTATTGCTTTTTGGGTACACCCAGCAATGCACAGGGGTCACTCTTGGCTCATGCACTCAGGAATCACCCCTGGCAGTTCTCAGGGGACCATATGGGATGCTGGGAATCGAACCCGGGTCTGCCGCGTGCAAGGCAAATGTCCTACGCGCTGTGCTATCTCTCCAGCCCCCCGAATAGCATTCTTGTTCTGTTTTCGTAGGACCCAGGTCTCTAAGGCATATGTTAGTGCAGGAAGAAGGGTGGAATTGAAAAGATGTGCCTGGAACTGGAGGTTCTTCGTCCTCTTAACAACTTCTTCAACACTCTTGAAGGCGTTTCACGCTGCTCTCTTCCTCCTGCACAGCTCAGGTGCCAGGTCGTTTGTCATGTTGAGTTCTTGACCCGGGTACACATAGCTGCTGCATTCGGAGATGTTCGTTCTGTTGAGAGCAAATGGAACATCAGGAACTAGTCCGTTTCTCATGAACATTGTCCAACCTTTCCACACTCATGGTCAAAGTCGGCCAGCATTGGTGCCGCGTGGCTAATGTTTGGTGTTATGAGAACGATGTCATCATTGAAGGAGAGGTGGTGTAGTTGCCTACTGTCTCTATCTTCACTCCCATTCCTTCCCATTCCAGTCATTGCATAATGTTCTCGGTTCATATCCCACAGATGTATGCAGTGATTCTATGTCTGTCCCGCTCTTTCTGACTCATTTCACTCAGCATGATACTCTCCATGTCCATCCATTAATAAGCAAATTTCATGACTTCATTTTACCTAACAGCTGCATAGTATTCCATTGTGTAGATGTGCCACAGTTTCTGTATCCAGTTGCCTGTTCTCAGGAACTTGGTTTGTTTCCAGATTCTGTGAATAGTGCAGTGAACATAGAAATGCAGATGGTGTTTCTGCCGTGTGTCTATGGGTCTCTGGGGTATATTTCCAGAGATGGTATTGGTGGGTCATATGAAAGCTCAATTTCTAGTGTTTGGAGGAATGTCCATATTGTTTTCCAAAATACGCTTGACCAGCCAGCATTCCTACCAACAATGAAGGAGAGTCCCTTTCTCCCCACACCTGTGCCAGCACTGGTTGTTCTTCTTCTTTTGGATATGTGTCAGTTGCTGTGGTGTGAGTTGATATTTCATTATGGTTTTGATTTGCATCTCTCTGATGATTATCAGCGTAGAGCACTTTTTCATGTACCTTTTGGCCATTCGAGTTTCATCTTTGAGGAAATTTCTGTTCATGTCTTCTTCCCATCGTTTGATGGGGTTGAATGTCTTTTTCTTGAAAAGTTCTACCAGTGCCTTATATATTTTTTATATTAATCCCTTATCATGTAGGTATTGTGTCAATAATTTGTCCCATCCCGCGGGTTGTCTGTATCTTGGTCACCATTTCTTTTAAGGTACAGAAGCTTCTTAGTCTCATGTAGTCCCATTTGTTGATCTTTGCTTCCACTTGCTTGGTCAGTGGTGCTTCATCTCTGAAGATGCCTCTAACTTCAGTGGAAGCAAGTTCTTTCATAAGGCAGCTCTACTTTTCCCTTCCGATTTTTATTTTATACTTCGCAGATACCACCAGTTGGGTGGTAAAATCAATCGTTTCTTGTCCCAGGTTGGGGAAGGGGCTAGGAATAGAGGACTAGTGTCTCTCCATGACACAGGATTCATCTTCTTTCTTTGTTTCAGGAGTCCAATGACTTTTCTCAGTACCAGCTCAAAGGCCTGCTGAAGAAGAACTACCTAAACCAGCACATAGAAAACGTCCAGAAGGAGATGAACGAGCAGTGCTCGGGCCAGATCCAGCGGCAGTACGAGCAGGAGGGGGGCTTCCTCAAGGACGTGGAGTCCCGCCGGGTGGTCTCCGAGGACACGTCTCACTACATCCTCATCAAAGGTACCCAGAGCCGGCACATCCCCTCGGGGCCAGACCCCAACCATGCTGGGGGTCACCCACATGCAGATCCCCCAGCGCCACTGGGGGCTAAAAACAATGACAAAAAACTCCCAAGGGACAAAAACCCATCCACCAGAGAGACCAATTCTATGACCCGCCCCAGCTAATCATTTATCATTAACCTGCCTCGTTCCTCCTTACCTGTCCTGGGACTGGACACAGCCATGAGTGCTGGGTTGCAAAGGAGGGTTTAGTTTGTGCCCCTGCCTTTGTCCACACACCAAACCCAGCCCCTCCCTGGTCACGGCCAGCCCTGTCTGTCAGCCCTGATGGAATAACACGCGCATAGACCCTGTCCGTCAGCCCCGATGGAATAACGCGCGCATAGACCCTGTCTGTCAGCCCTGATGGAATAATGCGCGCATAGACCCTGTCCGTCAGCCCTGATGGAATAATGCGCGCATAGACCTTGTCCGTCAGCCCTGATGGAATGATGCGCGCGCATAGACCCTGTCCGTCAGCCCCAATGGAATAACGCGCGCATAGACCCTGTCCGTCAGCCCTGATGGAATAACGCGCGCACAGACCCTGTCCGTTAGCCCCGATGGAATGAAGCGCGCACAGACCCTGTCCATCAGCCCCGATGGAATGACACACGCGCAGACCCTGTCCGTCAGCCCCGATGGAATGAAGCGCGCGCAGACCCTGTCCGTCAGCCCCGATGGAATGACGCGCGCACAGAGCGCGCCGGGAAACGGGAAGCGTCGGCCAAAAGGACGCCTGTTCCAGGTGGAGGGTTGGAGCGAGGCGCGGGCAGCGGTGTCCCCCCTGAGTGCGTGCGTCTCTCCGCAGGCGTCCAGGCCCCGCCCAAGGCTGCCGGCCTGGCAAGGCCCCCTCTCAGCCCCCCGCCCAGCGCCCGGGCCTCGCCGGAGCCGCGCCCCACGTCCCCGCGCCCCCCATCCCCGCGGACGCTGCGGGCCCTGCAGGCCGCCCTGCTGGGCAGTGGCTCGGACGAGGACAGCGAGCCCGGGCCGCGGGAAGGCGCCGTGTCGCCGGCCACCCTCCGGGCCATCCAGAAAGCACTGGACGACGACGAGGACCGCGACAGGGACGGGGGAACGGCTGACCCCGCCGCGCACACCCTGCAGGGTGCCCCCGACGTGCCACAGCGGCCCTGCCAGGATGCGGCTGACCTCGTCCCCATCGTCCCCATGGCCCCTGGCCACAGGGCGGAGTGGGCACTGAGCGGGGCCTCCTGGGAGGAAGGAGCAGGGCCCGCACCCACGGCCAGCAGTGGAAGGGCACTGTCCCCGCCGCCCCCGCCCCAGGTGCAGACACCCCCCAGGAGACCGGGGGCCAGCCCCAGTGCCACCTCGGCCGGCCAGCAGGACCCCTGTGCTGCAGGGGACCAACGTACACCCCAGGCCCCCACCAGCACAGCTGCCCACCCAGAGGCCAGCGGGTCCGTCACAGCCCCAGGCTCGGGCACGGCAGGGGCACTGGGCCTGCAGGGAGGACCGAGCGTGCAGGGAGCACCGGATGTACAGGGAGGACCAAACATAAAGGGAGACTCGAGCATGGTGGGAGCACTGGGTGTGCAGGGAGCATTGGGCATGGCAGGAGCACCTGACAAGCAGGGAGCACCGAGCACGCAAGAAGGACTGAGCATACAGGGAGCACCCGGTGTGCAGGAAGCATTGGGCTTGACAGGAGCATCTGACAGTCAGGGAGCACCCAGTGTGCAGGGAGCACCAGGCATCCAGGAAGCGCCAGGCATGGCAGGAGCACCCGACAGGCAGGGAGCACCTGGTGTGCAGGGAGCATCAGGCATGGCAGGAGCACCTGACAGGGAGGGAGCATCCGACAGGCAGGGAGCACCAACCATGGCAGGAGCACCTGACAGGGAGGGAGCACCCGGTGTGCAGGGAGCACCAGGCATGGCAGGAGCACCCGACAGGCAGGGAGCACCGGGCATGGTGGGAGCACCCAGCGTGCAGGGAGCACCCCACAGCCCTCCTGAGGCAGCGCCCAGCTGTGACGAGTCTCGCAGCCCCAGTGCAGCCGGGCAGGACAGGTCCCTGAGGGCCGCCACGCCGGACCTTGCCCACCAGGATCTCCCGGGCCCCACGTCCGAGGAGCCAGGGGACGAGGACACGTCAGGAAGTGACTCTGACGGTAAGTGCTGGGCGTGGGGCGGGGTGGGGGGCCCCTGCTCTGGCCTGTGGGGCCGGGTCTGGCCTGGCGCACCCCCGTGGGCTCTGGAGACACCCGCTGGGCCCGGACTCGGCCTCGTCAGTTCCACTTTGGCTTTTCATTGACGGTTTCCACATTTGGTTTCGGTCCTCACCCAGCAGTGCTCGGGCCTGACTCCTGGCCCTGTGTGGGGATCCTGTGGGGTGCCGGGATTGAACCCGCTGCGCCACGTGCACGGCCTCCCGGCCCGTCCTGGCTGCCGTTGGGCCGGTGCCGGGCCCAGGGAGAGACGGGAAGGACGTTTCCTGCGGCGTTTCTTCAAGTCTCAGCAGCTGTGACTCCGCACGGCGCCTCCTGGCCCCCGCCTCGCCGGGCTGCTGTCGAGTGCTCGCTTCTTGCCGCCTCTTGCCCTCCGGTGGGGCCGGCTTGGCCTGTGCTGTCCCTGTAGCTTCCGGCACTTTCCCTCTCTCTCCTGGCCCTCCCCGATCTTATGACCAGGGCCTTTGGTTTGTGGGGGGGCCTTTTCCTGACTCCAGGGCCCCCGGTTCCTTGAAGCAATGGGTGAGAGTTAGAACCCACACCCGGGCCCCGGGGGGCAGGGAGGGTCCGGTCACTACTGACCCCGCCGCTGGCCAGCTCCTCACCAGCTGCCCTTTCCTGGGCACACAGCGGCGTCTGTCTCTGTGTCTGTGTTTGCAGATCTTTGCGTCCACGCTGGCCGTGCACGGTGGCCGTGGCCTCTGCTCATTGTGTCAGCTCCCGCCCTCGTGGCAGGGACATCATCCCCGGAACCCCGAATTGCTTCTCAGCGCCTCTCTCCTCACCCTGCCCACTCCCCCCCCCCCCCCCGGCCCTCCTGGGTCCGGGGCCGCCAGGAACACAGGCTTGGAGCTGGGAGCGAGTCCCCGGGCCGCCCCGTCCCTGAAGGGTAGGGAGCGTCTAGTGTAAAGGTTCTTCCAGGTAAAAGATGTTCAGTGGGGAGGGCGGAGAGTGAAGAGGATGCACAGTTTATTCTGTTCCAGCCCAGGCTCTTCCTCCCAGCCTCGCCCCTAGTCAGGACGTCTTCAGTGACACGTGAACACACTCAGCTCCCATCTCCTGGTTACGAGCTCTGACTTGGGGACTGTGTCACGGAACCCCATGGCCGGGTCTTGGCTGACGGCAAGGACAGCACCGCGTGCGGAGTGGACAGGGTTATTTTGGTACCAGATGTCCGTCGCTGTCCCGTGTTTTCCAGGACTCCGGGACTTTGGGGACCTGCGGGGAGCCCCCGACTCTCAGGGAGTCTTGATGCTCCACTCGCGGGTAAAGGGATCTTCGTGTGTTGGTGCAGGCAGCTTCATTGAGGTGCAGAGCGTCGTTGAAGACGATGAGCTTCAGGCTGAGCTGCCCGCCGGCTCCAGCCCCTCCTCTGGACGAGAGGAGGGGTCGGCGGCGGCCCCTCAGGGGGATGAAGACTCCATGGACTCCGAGGGGCCCCCCCAGGGCAGCTCTGAAGGCCAGGCCTCGGATATCGACTCCCCCGAGACCCCCAACGAAGCTGAAGGAGACGGACACGAGTCGCCCAATGAATGGCAGGATATTGATTTGGTAACGCAGGGACGACCCCCTCCCCCGCCCCGTCACCCTTGCTCAGGCAGCCCCGCTCAGTGGCAGGCTCTCAGTGCTACGGGGTCCCGGGGGAGTATTTACCGGCTGTTACTCGCATCTCCCCGTCTTGCGGGCACTCCTCTTGCATGCCTGGGACTGGCTCCATTCTCCTCGTGGTTTTGCAAGGGAGCCTCTAGAGCCTGAGACGCGCTCAGGGCCCCCGCGGAAAGCTTGCTGGGCAGCAAAGGCCAGTTGGCGACGTCAGACTAAATGCAGATGCTTTGCATAACCAGTGCCCTTAGGGACTGGAGAGACAGTCCAGGTAGGAGGCGCTTGCCTTGAGCACAGAGCCCAGAGTGAGCCCCGAGCAGTATCAGGCGTCTCCCCCGGACTGAGATAATGACATTGGGCAGTGCCCTTTGCTGCATTACTTACCTAATAGTCAACAGGTGAAATTATTTTCCAGGAGGAGCTGGAAGCCCTGGAGAACGACCTTTTAACCCAACAGAACACACTGAAAGCTCAAAAGCAGCACCAGGAGCGGATGGCGGCCTCCGTGACGGCGCAGATGTTCCTGGAGAGCCAGGTGGGTGCCCCCAGCACCCCGTTTCCCGTAGATTTCCCCAGGGGGAGGGGTCTGTGGCACGGCTCCCCCTGCTGGTGAAGGAGCAGGAGTGCACCGGGGCAGAGCTCCTGGTGTCCGTGACTCTGCTCCCCCTGCTGGTGAAGGTGGGTGTGTGCGCTGCTGGAGTTTATAGCGTCTGTGGCACGGCTCCCCCTGCTGGTGAAGGAGCAGGACTGCACCGCTGCGGGGCTCATGGTGTCTGTGACTCTGCTCCCCCTGCTGGTGAAGTTAGAGAAGTGCACCAGGGCAGAGCTCATGGTGTCCGTGACTCTACTCCCCCTGCTGGTGAAGCTGGGCGTGTGCGCTGCTGGAGTTTATGGTGTCTGTGGCACGGCTCCCCCTGCTGGTGAAGGAGCAGGAGTGCACCGGGGCAGAGCTCGTGGTGTCTGTGACTCTGCTCCCCCTGCTGGTGAAGTTGGAGAAGTGCACCAGGGCAGAGCTCTTGGTGTCCGTGACTCTGCTCCCCCTGCTGGTGAAGGTGGGCGTGTGAGCTGCTGGAGTTTATAGCGTCTGTGGCACAGCTCCCCCTGCTGGTGAAGGAGCAGGAGTGCGCCGCTGCAGGGCTCATGGTGTCTGTGGCACTGCTTCCCCTGGGGGTGAAGGTGGGCGTGTGCACTGCTTGGGTTTGGCTCCCCCTGCTGGTGAAGGTGGAGGAGTGCACCACTGCCTCGCTCGTGGTGTCTGTAGCACTGTGCCCCCTGCTGGTGAAGGCAGGTGCGTGCACTGCTGGAGTTTACGGCGTGTCGGTGGCTCTGCCCCCGCTGCTGGTGAAGGTGGGACCATGCCCCACTGCCGAGCTCCGGGCCTGTGTGTGGCGCTGCGCCCTCTGCCGGCGAAGGCGGGGCGTGCACTGCCATCCAATTCACGTCCTGCCTTTGACTCTGCAGGAACTTTTGCGCCTCTTCGGTGTCCCCTACATCGAGGCCCCCATGGAGGCGGAGGCGCAGTGCGCACTCCTAGATCTTACCGACCAGACTTCCGGAACCATCACGGACGACAGCGATATCTGGCTGTTTGGGGCCCGGCACGTCTACAAAAACTTTTTCAATAAAAACAAGTTTGTGGAATATTACCAGTACGTGGACTTCCACAACCAGCTGGGTAAGGCCGGAATCGCGATGACTCCCCGACATTCACCTCGGGAGTCTGTCTTTGGCAAGGAGCTCACTTGCTTCGTGCCTGAAAGGGAAGGGCTCGTTCGAAGAAGTAGTTTTGCTTTTTTGTTTTCCCTTATGTCGAGGAATAAGATTTTTTTTTTTTTTTTTTTGCTTTTTGTGTCACACCCGGCGATGCACAGGGGTTACTCCTGGCTCTGCACTCAGGAATCACTCCTGGCAGTGCTCAGGGGACCATATGGGATGCTGGGAATCGAACTCAGGTCGTCTACATATAAGGCAAATGCCCTACCTACTATGCTATTGCTTCAGCCCTGAGGATTAAGTGTTTTACAGTAGATTCAAGAAGTTCAAATCCATCCAGAGTGATAGGGAAGTGGTCAGAGCATTTGCCTTGCACGTGCAGACCTGGGTTTGAGACTCAGCAAATGTGGTCCCTGAGTACTGCCAGGAGTGATCCCTGAGCACAGAGCCAGGAATAAGCCCTGAGCACCACTGGGTGTGGCCCCCAAACCACACACACACACACACACACACAGAGTTAAAGCCCTGGTGTTTTCTGCAGTTTAGTCACTAGACCTGGTCAGTTGGAGGCCAGCTGAGGTCCAGAGTGAACCCAGGTGGGCGTGTCCCCTGTCTGGGCCCCGTTGCCCTGGAGGCTTGCCCTGGCATTTCTGGCCGAGGCTCCGTCTTCATGCTTGTTAGGGCCACAGGGTGAGGGATTCCCGGGTGCCAGTCGTGCCTGCAGAGGCTCGCTGGCTGTCAGGAGAGACCTGGTCAAGGACAGGGGACCCGAGTGGACAGGGAGTGGGGCAAGAGTCCCTGGAGCACAGCGATGCCCGAGGGCTGGTAGGGGCGGTCTGCACGACAGGCCCTCGCGGGGGCTGGGTCTCCGTGGAGGAAACAGGGTAACCGAGTCATCACCCTGGGCTGGAAGCAAGCCTGGCAGGTGGCAAAATATTTTCCCGCCCATAGGGTTGGACCGGAGCAAACTAATCAACCTGGCGTACCTGCTGGGAAGCGACTACACAGAAGGCGTCCCCAGCGTGGGCTGCGTCACGGCCATGGAGATCCTCAACGAGTTCCCCGGGCGCGGCCTGGAGCCTCTGCTGAAGTTCTCGTGAGTGCAGAGACTGGCGGAGCCCAGGGCAGGCCCCCTCTCTCCCGCCTAGGCTGGGCGGGGTTGGCCCCCGGGCCCCACTCCATCCCGGACCCCGAGTTGGACCGTGCCCTCGGGCCAGGGGGCCCAAACATGGTGCCGGATCTAACTGGTGTGTGTGGGGGGAGCATACATGATGCAGGATCTAACTGGGTCTGGCGGTTCTGGAGGGACCATACCTGGTGCAGGGATGTAACTGAGTCGGGCTGGAGGGACCGTACATGGCTCCGAATCTAACTGGGCCAGGCGGTTTTGGTGGGGGGAGGGGTCACCATACCTGGCGCCAATCTAACCGGGCCGGGTGGTTCTGGGGAAACCATCTGTGGCGCCGGATCTCACTGGTCGGGCCTCTCCCAGCACTGAGCCCAGGGCCGCGTCGGCCTTCAGGGAGCGAAGCCCCTGGACTGCCCAGCGCAAGGGGCGTGTCCGGGCCTGGGCATCCTCCTCCCGGGTGACCGGGCTGTCGCCCCCCCTACCCTGACCGACGTCCACTCTGTCCCCGCAGGGAGTGGTGGCGCGAGGCCCAGCAGAGCCGGAAGGTGCGGCCCGACCCGCGGGACACGCGTGTCAAGCGGAAGCTGCGCACGCTGCGCCTGGCGCCCGGCTTCCCCGACCCCGCCGTGGCCGACGCCTACCTGCGGCCCGTGGTGGACGAGTCCACCGGCGCCTTCCTCTGGGGCAGCCCCGACCTGGGCCGGATCCGGGAATATCCTTGTCCTGATCCCCGAGGCGGGGCGGGGCGGTCCCTCGCAGACCCCGAGCGCGCTCCCCGCCGCGCCCCCCGCCAGGACCCTCGGGCGCTGCCCAGAGGGCGGCCCCCGGGCGCCGCCTCCCCGCCCGGCCCCTCCCTGCACATTCTGGCCAGGCTTGGGCCTGTTTGCAGAGTTTGGGAATATTTTCTCCAGGGTTTTATTATTGTTTTTCATGTTCCAACTTCTCTTAGCTGATTGAGGTTCTGTGATTTGCAGTGGATGGTGCGGATCATCTTAGTAACGGTTCCCGGTGTCCAGGATCGCGGCACCCCCACCCGCAGGGTCCCCCTTTCAGCCCGTGGTCAGTACTGCCAGCCGTGGGCAGCTCTTCCTGCCCGGCCCAGGGCATCCTGCGTGGTGGCCAGGTCTGTCCGGTTCTCTGCGTGCACCTGGGGCCGCGCGCGCGCGCGCTTCCCACCTCAGGATGTTCTTCCTTCTAGGACCCAGTTGCGCCACTGGTGCCTCGCGTTGCACCCGAGCTGCGCTGCGTCAGGGCTGGCCTATATTTAGAAACGACCCATTATCCTCTTTTTTGTTTCGTTTTGGTTTTTTGGGTGCCCTACCTGGCTCACTCCAGCTCTGTGGTCAGGAATCACTCCTGGCGGTGCCCAAGGACCATAGGCACAGGGCCAGCGTCCAGCCCGCAGCCCTCTTGCTCCTGGGCCTCTTGTTTTTTTTTTTAATTTGGTACACCCAGCAATGCACAGGGGTTACTCCTGGCTCTGCACTCAGGAATTACCCCTGGTGGTGCTTAGGGGACCATATGGGATGTTGGGAATCAAACCTGGGTTGGCTGCGTGCAAGGCAAATGCCCTCCCCGCTGTACTATCACTCCAGCCCCTCTTCACCGTTGTTTTTCAAGAGCATCTTGATCTGAAATAGGTGGTCACCAAGCGTTGGTACACAGCACTGCATACCGAGCTGTTCCTTCAAAATGGAGAAGCTGCTTCCTTCTGTTCTTTTCATTTCTGCGTGCCTTTCTGCATCTTTAAATAGTCAGTTTGGATAGAGGTTTAAAAGTGTGCAGTAGACTTGATCTAATGATATGAATCCCCTCCCCCCCAGTGATAGCTACATGGTAGTTGAAACATGTCCTTATTTTAAGCTAACTTTTCAAAATTATTTTTAAAAATAACCCCTAGTCTTTGATTTCCTAAAACAAATGAGGCATGAGTTTTCTTAGAGGTTATTCAGGAGAGTACGGCAGGGAAAGGGTGAGGCGTGGTGGTCGTTGCTGGTGTTACCCCAACAACTGAGCACTGTGGGTGTTACCCTACTAACTAAGCACTGTGGGTATTACCCTACTAACTGAGCACTGTATCTGTTACCCTACTAACTGAGCACTGTGGGTGTTACCCCAGTGACTGAGCACTGTGGGGGTTACCCTACTAACTGAGCACTGTATCTGTTACCCTACTAACTGAGCACTGTGGGCGCTACCCCAGCAACTGAGCACTGTGAGCGTTACCTCAGTGACTGAGCACTGTGGGCGTTACCCCAGTGACCGGGCACCCACATGCAAAGCCGGGAGTCAGGCCACTGAGCATATATTGGTGTGATTTGTTTCTTAAGACCACTTTTGTTTTCAAAAGCGTTTCTGAAGCAGGAGGAAACTCTGGAGATACGGGGAATGGAAATAGTGGGGCTGGGGGGGTCGTTGGCTGTCTCTCTCTGTCGCTTGCCCGGGGACTCCGGAGACCCAGACAGGCCTTAACTGCCGGCACGTTCTGTCAGCGCTACTTCGGCTGGAGCAGGACCAAGACGGACGAGTCCCTGCTCCCGGTGATGAAGCAGCTGAACGCCCAGCAGGTAGCCAGGGGCAGCCGAGGCAGCGCCTCTTCACGGAGGGCACCCGAGTCATGTGGCGTGACTGGGCCTCAGGGACAGAGAACGCTGGCCCTGGTCTTCCGTCCCGGTGTCAGCTCAGGAATGGGCCCTGGCGTCCTTTTGAGCCATCCTTCCCCCGGGGAAGAAAAACCCTCCGGCCCTCAGGGATGCTGAGCTGCTGGTCACCGACCCGTTAACCCGATTCTCTGCCCGTCTCCCAGCCCGGAACCTCCTGTGTGTGTTGTGCGGGTCTTAGAAAGCGTCTCACTGGGATTCTGCAGGCGAGCCCCCCCAGTCCCAGTCAGTCACCCCGTTTCTGCGGGAGGGATGTCAGGAGAGAGCCTTTCCCGTGGTCCCCAGAGCTCCCTGTCTTGGTCCGTCCATGCATGTGTCTCTGCCATGCCGAGCCCGGTGCAGTGTGGGGTGTAGATGGGCCTTGGCACGGGCCCCCTGCGGGGCGGGTGTAGCCGGGCCTTGGCTCCCGCGCGTGTCCGTCCCTTGCAGACCCAGCTGCGGATCGACTCCTTCCTGCGCGTGGCGGAGCAGGAGCGGCGGGACGCCAGGGGCATCCGGGGCCGGAGCCGGCGGCTGGACCGGGCCGTGACCTGCCTGCGGAGGAAGGAGCGCGAGGGCGCCGGAGCCGAGCCCGAACCCGAACCCGAGCCCGAGCCCGGCCCGCGCTCCCGGGGCGCCAAGCGGGCGCGCGGCGGCTTCCTGGGGGCCACCTGCCCGTCCCCTGCCTCCTCCTCCTCCGACGAGGGCCCCGCCAGAGACACCGGCCGCCCCACCCCGCCGGCCGCGCCCCCCGCGCCCCCGCGGAGCCCCCCGCGGCGGGCCCCAGCCGGGAGCACCAGCAGCTCGAGCGGGGAGGACGAGGAGCCGGCGGGGCGCGGGCTGGTCACGGCCAGACCCGTGTTCGCCGCCAAGCGCAGGAAGAGAGGGGGCGCGACCCGCGGCAGGAGGGGGGCCCGGCGCTGACCCCGCCGGGCCGGCTGGGCTCAGGGCCCCTCCTGGGGTGCTCGGGGCCCCTCCCGGGGTGCTCAGGGATCACAATCCTAACGGTGCTCAGGGATCACTCCTGCCTCTGCGCTCAGGGATCCCTCCTGGCGGGGCTGCGGGGACCCTGTGCCCTCTGGGGCATTAAGCCTGGCTAGCCACGCAGTTGCTAGTGTTTTCCAGAATCCCGGGTGGTTCCTGGCACCCGGAAACTCTTTGTTTCCTTTTTCCAGTCTTGGGCAACGCGAGCTTTGTGACATTAAAAGCCCAAAAGCGCCGTGTGGGTCTCCGAGCCTTTCCCTCTGCGCTGCTCGCCCTCTCGCCTCGGTGCCCCCACCCCTGCCCCCTGCAGAGGGCAGCGCTGCTGGGTCACCGCCAACTCGGTAGGTCACTCTCCAAACAGGAGGTGACTCCTGCACGCCCAGGTGGGACCCGCAGCTGGAGCGTCTGGTCGGGAAGACCCTTAAGGCCCTGGGGACTCTGTGTGTGTGTGTGTGTGTGTGTGTGTGTGTGTGTGTGTGTGTGTGTGTGTGAGAGAGAGAGAGAGAGAGAGAGAGAGAGAGAGTTTGGGTCACACCCATCAGTGCTGGGGCTCCCTCCTGGCTCTGGCTCTGTGCTCAGGGGTCCCTCCTGTGGCCTTGGGGGCCATATGGGGTGTTGGGGTCCAAGCCCGGGTTGGGCGTGTGTGTAAGGCCAACACCTGCTGCGCTGTCTTTCCAGCCTGTTATTATTATTATTATTATTGTCACTGTCATCCCGTTGCTCATCGATTTGTTCGAGCGGGCACCAGTAACGTCTCTCATTGAGAGACTTATTGTTACTGTTTTTGGCATATCCAATACGCACGGGTAGCTTGCCAGGCTCTGCCACGCGGGCTCCATACTCTCGGTAGCTTGCCGGGCTCTCCGAGAGGGGCGGAGGAATCGAACTCGGGTCGGCCGCGTGAAAAGTGAACGCCCAACCGCTGTGCTATTGCTCCAGCCCGTTATTATTATTAATGACCCTTGTCCTTATTATTGGTTTGGGGGCTCCCCTGGCAGTGCTCGGGCTCCATCCTGGCTCTGCTCCGGGGACCACTGCTGGAGGCTTGGGCGGGGGGGGGGGGCGTGTAAGTGGTGCAAGGCAAGCGCCGTCCTGTCCTACGACTCAGCTCCCGGAGCAGCAGAACCCCCCATGCTCACTGAGCCCTGGATCCTCTGCCGGGTGCTCCTCCCTAGGTCCTCCCACAGGTCCTCTCCCGGCTGCCGCTGAGGGCAGAAATACAAACAAGTCACTTTCGCAGTCTTTGTTTTTTGGGGGGCCACCCCTGATTTGGGGGTGGAGGTGGTTTGGGCTCCTCCTGGGGTTCCCGGAGCTTCCGTGCAGCCAGCGCCCTGCCCGCCCCTCCCCCCCTGCAGAGCCGTGCTGCAGCGCTTGGAGCATCTCCCCCCACCCCCATGTTCTTTTTCAAATGTCTCGTCTATGTTATTTCCAGCCTGAACAGCCCGAGCGCAGCGACTGCTCTTTGCTTGTCGTTGTGCCCGTATCTGCCTTTCTGCACGGCATTCTTCTGAGGTGAGCTCTCCTACGGAAAGAAGCCCATTGTTTTTCAAATTAAATTTTTTGTTGTTTTGGCGCCATCCCTGGCAGTGCTCAGGGCTTACCCTGGCTCTGTGCTCAGGGCTCACTCCCGGCTCTGTGCTCAGGGCTCACTCCAGGTGGGCCTCAAGGTACCACAGAGGGTGCCGGGATGGAAACTGGGTCAGCCACGTGCAAGGCAACCCGCCCTCCCTGGTGTCCTGTCTCTCCAGCCCCCAGTTTTTTTCTTTTCTTTTTTTCTTATTTTTACACTCTTCCCCTTTCTTCTCAGCAGCTGGGGAAGGAGAAGAGAGGAGATACTCTTTGTTTCAGCTTTAGTTTTTGGGTCACCCCTGGCGGTGCTCTGCATTCAGGAATGACTCCTGGCGGAGCTAGGGGGACCACATGGGATGCCAGGAATCGAACCCGGGCTGGCCACGTGCAAGGCAGATGCCCTCCCTGCTGTGCTATCACTCTGGCCCTGAGAGGAACTATCCTTATTTCTCTACGTCTAATTGGGAGTTTCCTGCCTATCTGGGGGTGGTACAGCTCCCTGTGTGGAGAATCAGTGAGCTGCCTTGACGGACAGTCTCGTGCGCTTGCAGGGCAGGGGGGGGGTTTCCAGACCACACTGCAGGAACGAGGAGAGATGCGCGTCCCAATGGCCTCTGGAGTTGGAGCACTGGACTCAGTCTGGCCCCTGAGCAGGGGGACGCCGGGGTGCAGGAGGGGCCTCACACCCACTCACGCCCAGCGGGCTCGGGGCAGCACTGGGCTTGCAGCAGCAGGGAGGGAACTCGGGCACCCGGCACGGATGAACCCCCGGCCCCCGCCCCCGCCCTGGCCCCGGGTTCTTCGTTACGTCTGAAATAGGCCGCTTAAAGCCACAGCAGCCACGCAAAGTTGCCACGACAGAAAACAAACGGCTGTGCCCGTTGCTCACGTGGGGTGACGGGCTTTATATCCTCTCGTGTGAAACTCTCGGAGCTCGTACCCCTTTCTCTGCATTGGCTGCTGAACGCTCTGAGTTCCTTAGTGCCCTTACCTGCCCCTTCAATTCGTGTTTTATGGGCTCCACAGCCCCGGTGGGATTCTTGCCAGGTAGTTTTTTTGCCGACGTGAATGAGTCACTTTAAAGTCTGTCAAAAAACGCAACCACGCCTCCTCTCTGAGTCCGAGTGAGTTCCTGCTCAGGCCTGCCTCGGGGTCCCCCTCGAGAGCCGCCTGGGGTGCAGAAACGGGAGGTGCTTAAAGGAGGCTGGAAGCTCTTGGTGCTGAGGGCCACGTGTCGCCCATCGGGTGGGGTGGATCTGTCAGCCTCTGTCCTGCGCTAGATGTCTCACGGCTGTTTGCCAGCCGCCGTCCGGCATCTGGGGTGTCTCCTGGGCATTTTGTTTTGCTTTTGAGCACCTTAGTCTTGGAAAATTAACCTTTACCAAATAATTTATCAAGTAACACTGTAGCACTGTCATCCCGTTGTTCATCAATTTGCTCGAGCGGGCACCAGTAATGTCTCCATTGTGAGACTTGTTGCTGTTTTTGGCATATCGAGTACGCCACGGGGAGCTTGCCAGGCAGGGCAAAGGCAGATGCCTTGCCAGGCAAACGCCCTGCTTGCTGTGCCATCACTCCAGCCCAGGTATTTATCAAGTAAATATCTTTCCTTTGGGGAACGGTCATGAACACTTTAATTTTATTGAATTAATTAGTTTTCATTCTGGTTTAGACAGTGGGCTTCCCACTGTGCCCAAGAGTTTGGGACCGATGGACAGGACTTTAAACACATGGCCTCACCCCAGCCCGCCCTCTGTCTGCCTCCGGCCCGCCATCTCCATTATCAGTCATGGTCTTGGGCATCTCGAATCCCGTGTCTCCACCGTAGCCCCACCCACACCCTGCCCTTCGGCCGTGGGTCGGAGCTGAGCGTCACCCGCCACCCATACTCCTTAGATCTTTTCATGGTGGGATTTGTCCCGAATTCCTGGGTCTCTCGCCAGGCCCAAGTCCCCTGCCTTTGTCTTCGGGTCTGGAGAGATTGCTGGAAGTTCTGCTGGCCTTCTGCCACGCAGAACTCTCGTTTGCTCCCCAGTCTCTACGCCAGGGGAGGCGAATGTGTGGAGGTTGGCTGCCTGGATCCTGCATAACAGGGTGTGTGTGTGTGTGTGTGTGTGTGTGTGTGTGTAAGAGACAGAGAGAGAGAGGGAGAGAGAGAGGGAGAGAGAGACAGAAAGGGAGAGGGGGGTAAGGAGGGAGAGAGAAAGGGAGGAGGCAGGAGGAAGCAGGAGGGAGGGAGAGGGAGAGAGCACTCCTGGGAACTGTAGTAGAGTCTCTGCACTTTTAAAACAATTTTTAAAAATAAATTAAGCATGGTCGTCATGTTGTTTTAGATAATTGATTTGGGAATTTTATCTCTTAATACAATTAATCATACAACTCTGAGGTTTTGGAGTATAACTCAATGAAAAATACAGGTAGGTGATTTTCATTCACTAAAGAATATTTTGTTCTTTTTTTTTTCTTCAAAAAATTTCTTTACACTTTATGTAAACACTGTGGTTTACAAAGTTGTTCATGATGATTTGTTACAGGCATTCAATATTCCAACACCCGTGCCACCACCATTACACCTTCCCCAGCCATTGTCAATAATTTTTTGTTCTTGTTCTTGGGGGGAGGCGTATATATATGGAGAGAGACAGACAGAGAAACAGAGAGACAGATGGAGAGACAGACAGAGAGACAGACGGAGAGACAGAGAGACAGACAGACAGACAGACAGAGAGACAGATGGAGAGACAGAGAGACAGAGAGACAAACAGAGAGACAAACAAAGAGACAGACGGAGAGACAGACAGACGGAGAGACAGACGGAGAGAGCTCATCCCTCGGCCTAGAATTAACTGCCGGGAATGGTCGTTTCCATTGTTCACGACCTGCAGTTTCCAGGGTATCTTTGCTCGTCTGTTTCACCCCACAAGTACTCAGCAAGTGCTTTTTAAAGAACTCCGTGATTGGTACATGTGGGAGCAAAGAAACACACAACATAAATTCTTAAAATCACAAACTATTATTATTCAGTTTTTGATTTTTGATTTTGGGGCCACGCCCAGCAGTGCTCAAGGCATAGCCCTGGTGGGGCCCTGGGGCCACATGGGCTTCTGGTGACGTGCAAGGCCAGTGCCCTGCCCACTGCACCGTCTCTCGCCCCCTCAAGCTTATTGAAAGGAACAACTCAGTCAGGCCGCAGAGACTCTGCCCTTCCCAGTATATGAACAGGACACTGCTCAGTTCGTAGGCAAGCCAGCCTCATCCATGCCTCAGTCTTTCTCAGAACTGGTGACCCAGACGCCTGAACTTCTGTGAATTCCCAGGGTTGCCTGGTTTTATTAGAGACCTGGGATCTCAGGAATAGTATGTCAGTGATGTGAAGTTTCCAGACCGTCTGCGCTGCAGGGGCACACGGAATGCTCAGGTGTTGGGGTGTCCCCCCACCCCAACAAGACACAGACACACAGACACACACCAGACACAGACACAGGCACACACGTACACACACCAGACACAAACACAGACACAAACATAGACACACACACCAGACACAGACACAGGCACACACACACACCAGACACAAACACAGGCACACACACACAGCAGACACAGACACAGACATAGATACAGACACCAGACACAGACACAGACACAGGCACACACACTAGACACAGACACAGACATAGACACACACACACACACACACACCAGACACAGACACAGACATAGACACACACACCAGACACAGACACAGACACAGGCACAGACACAGACACAGACACAGGCACAGACACAGACGCACACACACACACCAGACACAGACACAGACATTGACACACACACACCAGACACAGACACAAACACAGGCACACACACACACCAGACACAGACATAGGTACAAACACACACCAGACATAGACACAGACACAGGCACACACACACCAGACACAACAGACACAGACACAGACATAGGCACACATGCACACACCAGACACAGACACAGACATACACACACCAGACATAGACACACACACACACCAGACATAGACACACACACACCAGACATAGACACAGACACAGACATACACATGTGCATGGGCGTGCGCATACACACACAGACACACACACCCCCTCTCAGCATTTACTAGAAGAAACCCTGATGTCCTGCTCCCGTGCCCGTGCTCGGCTGCTCCCCTTCTCCAGTCTTCTGGTGTGACCCTCTGAGGCGACGATGGATGTTCGCACCAGGACAGGACGCACAAAGCACACAGCCCCGTTTCCCAGGACGTCACAGCTGGGTCCTGCCCGGGCCAGGCCCTGTCCCCACCTGTCGCAGGAGTGAGTGACGGTCAGCCAGCAGGCAGCCTGGCTCTGCCCAGGACACACCCCCCTGGAATATTCCTCCCGCTCTCCAGCCCTCTATTTATGGGCTCTGTGCTGGACGGTCTGAGCTCTGAGACCGAAGGCGTGAGAATCCCAGGGCGTCGGTGAGGACTGGCCGTGGGCCCGGCCTTACAGTAGTGACTGTGGGCGTGGGACGCCCCTCGGGGCACCACCAGAGCTCATGGCCGCAGAGCCAAGGCGGGGTGATGCCTCTCGCTGCCCAGAAACGCCACGAGGCACGTCCACACCGAACAGTGAGTCGATTTGGACCATCAGCTGCCACTTTCTTTGCTAGAACAGAAGTTGGCTGGGGACGAGGCGGGGGACACTCGGCCGTGGGGAGAAGGGGGCGCCCAGCTGTGCCCCTCAGCACTTCATCTTCCTGTCTGGGAACTGCAGGGAAAGTCCCTCGCCTCTGGGAGTTTTGGGGTCCTCAGGAGAGAGGAGTGCCGTGTAAATCTGTGCTAGTAATTACTTACACAGCACTCCTCGGGAAGGGCAAAGCATCAGGTCATGGTTTATTCTAAAGTGATTCTTTCCCCAAAGCTTATTTATTGGTACTCTGTGCTTTGAGAGCCTTCTAATACTTCAGGCTCTTATTTTCCCACGTGTCTGTTGGAAGATTGTGAAGTGGAAACTGCCGACTGGCCATTGGGTGGGTTGTTTGGGCTTGTATGCTGATGACTCTGCAGGAACACGGAGTTGTTGCTATATGGGATGAGCACTGGATTCCTTTACAGGAGTCTCCGGCGTGTCTTACTCTGCTTGAGTGAGACCCATTTTCTCTCCGAGCGCTTGAATCACTGCTTACATTGCTTCCGTTTAAGAATGCTATCTTATTAGTCAAGACGCTGTGTTCTTTCTCTATGAAAAGAGTGGATGAGACGGTTTTTGGGAAAGAATGTGTTTTGTTCCCCCTACTGCCTCCCCCTCCCCTTTGGTCATTCTCAACTTTTTGCATCTGTAGCTTTTGTGCAAATTATGATTAGATGAGATGGTGAGTCCAGGGCTTTCTTCAATCATGTTTTATTAATATATAATACATAACATTTTTCTCTGTTTTTTTGAGCTTTGTTAGGTAAATATAAGACTCTTGGCATGTTTGGAATTTTCACTGTTTGCTATTTTAAGGTATTATTTGCCTACTTTTACAAGAAACGATCAAGAAAACATCCATCTAGAGGAATCTATTAGCTGACTGCTTAATGGATCCCGAAGCTCAAAAAGGTAAATAATTTTAGGTTTCCTTATGTAATCTAACCTGGGATTAAGGGGCCATACAGCTGATCTTTGCAGTGTCCATGGATGTCCCCGGAGAGAGTATGCTCCAGCGAAGATCAGTGCCTTGGCTTCTTGCTAGCCATCTGGTCCTCATGACATCTTGGAGATAATTTTGTCAGATAATAAATTTTGTACATTTGCTAAGTACTTAGAACTCATTTTTAATCTGCAACCGTGGATCGTTTCTCCCAAGTGTTATTCACTGAGTGTATGATTGTGCTTCTAGCTTATTTCATCCCGACAGGGAGCCCGAGGAGAGATGCAAGGAGCTTCATGGAAGACCGGATGTCTTCACTCATGCTTGCACGAAAGATGCGCTTGGACTCTAGAAAACATTTCTAGCTCGAGTGTTTAGTTTCTCTGACCTATGACTTCATGAATACCTAGTGCATTCTAGCCTCTGTCAGGAGAGTTAGTGTTCGAGTTATATCACCAGTCTTCGAAATCATCTCAGGCACCAAGGTTGGCTTCACCAAAGTTGCCATGGTATAACTAGCCTCATGGTCTTGAGAGAAAAAGTGCAGATGTACATTTTTGACATCTGCAAAGGTTAGAGTGACCACATTTTGAGGAGGATTTATAGTACAAGTTTTATTATGTAGCTATACTTACCCTCCTTAGGAGCACACTGTGACTATTTTCTGAGCTCTCTGGTGCTGTCATTTTCTCCTTTCAGGGAAGCCAGGTGGCTTCTGCCTAGGTGAGCATAGCTCGCGGGTGTCTGTCCGCAAAGGCAGCCTGCGGGCCCCGTGTGGCTTCAACATGATCAGTTTCACTAGCGAGTTTTGCAACCATAAACATTTGAAGCCACAGTCACCAAGAGAATCCAGCCACAGAGGTGATTTGAGTGAAGATGCGGTTTCTAGGTGATGTGCACGTAAAATGACATCATTATCCTTCTCGTGGGTAGCATTGTCTGGTTTCAACCATCATTTGGCAAATTACAAAGGAAGTGGAAGGCACGGAAGGCAAGGTTGAGACAGAACCAGTTTGAAAATGTTTTGCACCATGAATAAACACGCCCTTCGTCATCTGTATAACCAATTAGAGATTTAAAAATATGTTCCTGGCGCTCAGGGATTAAGTGTGCTACTGGGCAGAGTCAGATGGCGTTTTTTTGGAAAGACTTTCACTCACTAAAGGAACACTGTGTTCGCAAACCCTGAAGGTGACCGACCCCCCACCCTGTCCCATCTCAACTCTGACATCCTGGAAGGGGTGAGGCGGACTCACAGCCCAGTTCTCGTCTATGCCAGCCCTGAGGGCCAAGAGTTATAAAATGTCACTTATTTCTGCACAGATTAAAGTTCGGAGTATGGCAGAGGCTAAAAATTCCTCCGTCTCTGGTTGCTCGTGCTTCATTACCAGGCCAGCGGTGCAGTCTCCCCCACGCGAATTGCTCCGAGGAGCTTGTGGTGTTCCCCCTTCTCCGGAATCCAGTGTCCAGGTGTTACCCCACTGCACATCGTGTTAGAAAGTGCCCGTGTGGGGCTGGAGCCATAGCACAGCGGGGAGGGCGTTTGCCTTGCACGCTACCGACCCGGGTTCAATTCCCAGCATCCCACATGGTCCCCTGAGCACCGCCAGGAGTCATTCCTGAGTGCAGAGCCAGGAGTAACCCCTGAGCATTGCTGGGTGTGACCCAAAAAGCGAAAAAAAAAAAAAGAAAATGCCCGTGTGTCGCTCTCTGTTTGGGGGGTGCCCCAGGACAGGGGCTGCCGTCTAGGTCCACGCTCAGTCTGCTCAGCGACGCCAGGGGGCCTGCCGGTTCCAAGTTCTGCCCCCGGATGCTTCCTCCCCTCCTGCCCGCTGCCTGGGGCCAGTGGAAAGTCTGCCCCTTCCAAAGGGACCATACCCCCATGGGCTGGGGACAAGAAGCCTCTACCTGCACCCCAGTTCTGAAAAAAGTCTTGGGTCATTCAAAGGGGAGACCCTGAGCAGGAAGCAGCCCTTCTAGAGCGGTGTCCTCCAAGGTGTGGGGGTGGGGTGTCGGGAAAGGCCGTGCGGGGGTGCTCGGACCCTCTGCCCTTATGCAGTTCCGCTACCTGGGTCTCTCTCGGTTTACAGCAGCACCATCGCCCCCAGCCTGGGGTCAGCTCCTCACCATCGCATCTGGGGGACTTGGAGGCCTGTCCCCTCCCCGGCCCCTTGCCTGGCCTGTGGTCTCAGGGACCTGACTTGGGTTCCCATCGAAGGCCTCACCCTGGCCTTGCCTCCCTTATTTCTCTCGAGCTCTTTCTCCACACCTGGCATAATCTTTAAAGAAGTTCCCGTCCGGGGGCTGTGCTGAGAGGGCAGAGGGGAGGGCGTTTGCCTTGCAGGTGGAAGACCCCGATTTGATCCCCAGCGCCACAGAAGGCCGCCTTAGCCTGCCAGGAGGGATCCCTGAGCACAGAGCCGGGAGGAAGCCCTGAGCACTGCCAGGTGTGGTCCCCCAAACAAAACCCAAAAGTTCCAGCGAGGCGTCACCCCCTCTTCAGTGCCTCATTGTTATTTTTTGATCGAAGAGAGTTAAGAGTGCTGAGGACGGCCCGGAGGTTCCATCTGAGGCAAACCCACCGCTTGGTCTACTCGAAGCTTCTCTGGTTTTCTCCACGTTGGACGACAGGCCAAGAGTCTTGCTTTCTGCCAAGTGGGCTTTGCCATGGCTCTGGCTGGTCTCACCCATAGTCCTCAGGCTGGGCCTATTCTCGCCTCAGTGGCTCGAGACATGAAGCTTTGAGTTTCAGTCTCCACACATTTCCACGCTGATCTGTCTTGGAGTGGAAAGTGCCCAGTACTTAATGAGTGCACTATGAACTAGCCAGAAGTCAGGCCTATTGGCTCGGTTTAACAGTTGCTAACAAGTGACGCTCTTGCTCATCTGGTCACCACTTAGCAGCCTCTTTTCAGGACCGAGGATGCCAGAGAACTCGAGACCACAAGCAAACCTTCCCCAGGGATCCAGGTGAATGTGAGATGAAATTTTTGTAAGCAGCATCGCCTGGATTTATGAAGAAGAAAGTGTATTTGTGTGATTCTATTACTGTTTAAGAAACAGCCAACTATAATATGAGACAAGATAATTTGATCTGCTAGTTGGAATATAATACTAACATGGGACATGTTCTTTACTTAGTTTTAACTATTTTAACTGATCTAAGATTTACTTAGAAAGGTGGCCTGAAGTTGAGATTCAATTAAGTTTTATTATACCACTATTTTGGGGCCACACCCGAAATAGTCAGGAGCTATTCCTGGCTCCGAGCTCAGGAGTGAGTTGAGAAGTGTTGGGGGTTGAAGCAGAGCTGGCCAAAGTGATTGCCTTCAGGGCAAGTGCCTTGCTTCCTGTCTCATCTTGCCAGCCCTTCAACTTCTTTTTAATTTTTTTTCAGATGACCCGTAACGTCACCACCATTTACTATCACTGTCCTATATTCTAATCACTGAGCATCCTTGTGGCTATAATCCTGGTGCTCTGGGGGTTCCAGGATTCTACCTACCTCTTCTCACACACTGTAGATGCTTAAAAAGTAATCTGAATAGGAACCAACTTAGATACCAGAACAAAAATAACTGCAGAGTTCAATGAAGACAGATTCTCTTTTTTCACAAGCTGAGTTGAAACAACTCCTGACCGTAGCAAGCTGCCTTTGGTATCTGCAAAATTCGAGCCTGAATGTCCAGCTCGGTTGTGAGTCTTACGTGGGGCCCATCTTTCCTGGCTGCAGAACCCCAGATTCCTCCTTGGCTGCCGGTCCCAGGGATGCTGCCTCGCTCAGATGCTTGTCCGCCCTACTGATCACTCCCAGCTCCCCGCCCCCGCCCCCCGCCGGTGAGCCCCCCACAGTCAGAGGGGCGCTTCAACAGCAGACCCGTGCCTGTCTGCTCCGTGCCAACAGCCTTTCCAAGAAGAACCCGAGTCCCATCCCCACCTGCTCCTCGGGCTTCTTTTTCCTCCAGAGTCCGACGTGCACCTGAGACCCAGCTCCAGCATCTGCAGGGCAGGGCATGTCTGTCCCCACACCTCCAGGACACTCGTCTCCCCTGAGTGTTTCTTCCCCTTCTCTCTTCCATACCTGCCAGCTCTGCTCCAGTGGCCTGTCCTTAGAAATGCCTCCCCCATCCCCACCGCTTGCCCCAGCAGACGAGAGCTGATTCCTTCACTGCACTGACCAAACCTCATCGGCATTTGTCTAGTTTTGTCTGCCCACTCGTACCCAACCGGGGACTCAGAATGCGTCTGACTTATCCCCCCATTACTAGCCTCAGTTGTCCTGGTCAAAGAAGGTGTTCTCTCTTCTGTAAGTGTGAGGTCGTCTGTCCTACTTGACTGAAGTCACGTTCTCTGTGTCCGCTGTGCAGAGGTGAGCAAGGGGGACACCTAGGAATCAGTCTCAGCCCCAAGATCTTGCCTTGGAGAATTCCCTCTCTGGGCTTCACTTGCGACTGACTGTTCGCTAATCGAGAAACATCTTTAGCATCCCCCCTTCTCACCCCCTTCACCCACCCCCGAAAGCTCCAGGTATTTCTTAGAAGCAGTTGACATCCGTCTTTGAACAAAAAATGTGCTTGAATGACAGTCTCTTTCATTTAGCAGACGGCCTGCCGCTTCACACTCCGCTGGCAGGGTTCTGGTGACAGCCCACAGAGGGGAAGCTGCAATTCACTTGTCATAGCTATTAAAGATTCTGGGGGGTGTCTCTCTGCGATCTGATTCCTCCATTTATTGTGGCTGACCTTCAAAGTGGAAAAGAAAAGAAGGGAGTTTTGAAGGCTGCAGACACCAACCCACCATCAAAGTTTCCTCCTACGATAATCCTCTGCATCGTGGGGCCAGACTCGTGCTAATTTTCATTTCACACTTGAAACTCCTTTAATTCTCAGGGGGGAACAAGTGCACCCGGTAGGTTGGCTTCACGATGGCAAAGACTGAATGGCAGGAAGATGGTGTTAAGATGCTTTTGGTGTTGAGGAGCAGAGAAATAGCTATGTGTAAGGCGATAAGGCTGTCCTGAGTCTATTGCATTTCACTTTCTGTTGTTGCTGCTTTTGGCTTTCTGGATCATACTTGGAGATGCTCAGAGTTACTTCTGGTTCTGCACTCAGGAATGACTCCTGGACCGTATGGGATGCCGGGGACCAAATCCAGGTTGGCCGTGTGCAAGGCAAATGCCTTACTCGCTGTACTATCACTTTACCTCCCCTCATTTCAACTCATCAAATTTTTTATTTGAAGCTCATTTGTAAAACAATATTCTGATGGCGGTAGATAGCTTTAAAGCTACAAAAGTCAGGAGTATTTTTTTCACTTTTAATTTGTTTCCTAATTTATTATCCTGGGGCCATGCCATGCTTGGGAGGGCCATTCCAGGGAGGCCTGGAATGGACTGAGGCCCCTGAATGTGGCAAGTGTGCCCTTTGGCATGTCCCTGGCTGTTTTTATTTGTTCCAAAAGGTCTTTATTTCTGTCCCCTTTCCCTTCCCTTCGGTGGTTGAGGTGACTACAAGTCACTGAGGACTGGTGGCACTCCCGGATGTTGGGCCCGGGTGTCCCTGGGGGCTGCACTCTGGTCTCTGCCTGCCCTCTAGTTCCAGGGCCTTGTGCTGGCGGCACGCTTTCAGCGCTGGTGCTCCCGGCTGCCTGGCTGTGGGGCTGTGGGGGTGGCACATCCTGTCACAGAGCTGGAGGGCCTGTGCCCAGCGGACTGGGAGGCAGCGGACATTCAGCTCCAGGCTTCACACTTGCAAGGTTTGCCCTTTTGCCCCGGAGCCACCCAGGTTTTGCTTTTTAAACGATGTGTTTGGGAACTAGAAAGAGAGTTGGGGGGGGGAGGCACTTGCCTTGCATGGACCCAACTCCACTTTGATCGTGGCACAGCATGGCCCCCTGACCTCTGCCAGGGGTGATCTCAGAGCCCGGAGCCACAGACAGCCCCTGAGCTTTGAGGGATGTGGGCCCACCTCACCCCCAATAGATATTTTGTGTAATGGTACCTGGTTTGAGTTATTTGTCTTGGGGCTAGATAACAAGGAGAGAGAATCTGTAGAAAAGTCATTTTTCTGAAGTGTCCATTCAAATTCCACTGGATGATAAGGCTGCTAATTTTAGGGAGGAAATTTATGGTCAGGCTTGAACAAAAGACCTAAAGAATACAGGCTGTCTACTAATCCACTGATCTTCTCAGGGTTCAATCCCATACTTAACAAATGACAAACATGCGTGCTGAAGGAAGGGTCCCTTCTTTGTCATTTGTCTCAGGAGCATGGATATCTCTCTTTCCCAGTTAGGCAGCTTAGCGTGTAGCTCGCCCCAGAGACGGGAGTTACCTTGGTGTTACTTCGAAGTGGACGGTGGTATTCTTGAGGCAAGACAGTAATTCTTGAGGCTTCCTGTCAAACAGATCTTTGACTTAAGTAACAACCACTGCTAACGCCATTCCCACAAAATCCTTAGAAGTTAATACTAAAAACAAACATTTTCAGATGGAAGTAGCTATGCTTATGAGTCTGTGTGTAGTTGCTTTTGTTTTACCTTTCTGGTTTGGGGGCCACACTCCGTGGTGCTCAGGGCTTACTCCTGCCTCTGGGCTCAGGGGTCACTCCTGGTGGTGCTCAGGGGACCGTTTGCAGTGCTGGGGATCAAACCAAGGTCAGCTCTGCGCAAGGCCAGCACTTTATCCCCTGTGCTATCTCCGTTGTAGTTGCTTTTAAAATCCCACATAGCCTATCTAGACAAACGAAGTATCTAAGTTCAGCAGGTTTTGGTTTCTGGGGGAACAAATTATTCTAATCTTCATGAATATCATTCTTTTTTTTTTTTTTTTGCTTTTTGGGTCACACCCAGCGATGCACAGGGGTTACTCCTGGCTCATGCACTCAGGAATTACTCCTGGCGGTGCTCGGGGGACCATATGGGATGCTGGAAATCGAACCTGGGTCGGCCGCGTGCAAGGCAAACGCCCTCCCCGCTGTGCTATTGCTCCAGCCCCATGAATATCATTCTTCTGACAGTTGTTTTCACATACTACTTAAACGCAAATAAAACTGCATTGATAAGAAATGTCAGTTAAAATTGGGCCAACCTGAAAATGTTTTTCATAGGCGATATCATCATTTTCGTTTTATAGTACTCTATTCATTTGTGCTCTTTTGTACATGAAATCAATGATCAATACTGTTTTTATTGCTTCATGCCTGTGTCTTTTACACAGGAAACCCTTGGTAGATATTGCTGTTTCATGAGATCTCTCAAATGTTTTCTAGGAGGCTCTCTTGAATATTCTATAGTGACATTTTAAAATTAAAATAATAGATTCTTATGTTATTATAAGCCTTGCATTTTTCAGGAAGGTAGCGATGTAGTCTTTATGAAAGATTGTTTAAATGCCACTCAAAGATGGAAACCGTTGGTTACTCTGCCGTGGTTAGAACAGCAGCGCTTAAGGCGGCCAACTCACCTTTAAATGCAAACGCAATGTCAGAGACATCAGGCTGTAGCAGCAAACATTCACTGGCAAAGTTTTTATATCAAAAACAGGAATCTGAGGAGCCACTCCCGGGACTTGGCGTGCTCTCACATCTATTAATCCTGGAGACGGTGGGTGACCTGTCGGGGCAGCGCTGCCTTCCCCGGGAGCAGTGAACACCCAGGAGGGCACCGCAAGCTAAAGGTCAGGGAAGCAATTAATGTTCTCTGCTTCTCCCCGGAGAACCGCCCTCCCCCCGCCCTCTTAGCAGGCAAGTGAATGTAATGAAATGAAAGCTAAAGTTCACATAAAACCCATTACCAGTATTACTGGGTGCCCGGAGCAACGCCCAGATGGGACACAGCGCTGTCGGGGAAGAATCCCAACCACAGGGCTGACAGGACTCCTGGCAGGAGGCCCAGACTCCATCCAGCAGGCAGGCCGGGGTGGGGTGCGGGAGGGACAGTGGGGACCCTGGCGAAGGTGGGGACGCTATACACCAGACACGCTCATGAATGACTTTGTCAGTAATGGTGCCGACATCAGAGGGAACCCCAGGGAGAGACGAGAAGAGCGGGTGTTGCGGGCACGGTGGATGTCTCTTGGCTTCGCTTCCTTAGCGTCTCTGCCAAGGGGCAGGGGCGGTGGTGGAGGACCAGGCTGTGGGCAGGGCAGAGTAGCTAGGGTGAAGTTTGGGGGCGTCAATGCCTGCCTCTGTCTGGTTCCCAGGAAGTGCCCTGATGAGGAGTCGGGGGTAGGAACCCAAGGTGGCAGACGGTCCCTGGCAGCGGCCTGACCCCCCAGTTGCTCTTGTGCCCTCTGAGCACTCGGGAAAGACGGGGCTGGAGGTCAGTGAGCAGAGGCCCTCCCTGCCCTGGGGACCCTGAGCCCCTAAGGCCCGAGACCCCTGCTCCTTTCCTGTCTCAGTAGAAGTAGAATGATTCGAGGTCTTCACTTGAGCCCCAAATTAAAAATTCTGGAACCATAATTATTATTTTTTCCTTGCCTATTCTCCTCCGTCCCCAGGTTTTTTATTTTTATTTTATTTTTTTGGCTTTTTGGGTCACGCCCGGCGATGCTCAGGGCTGACTCCTGGCTCTGCACTCAGGAATTATTCCTGGCAGTGCTCAGGGGACTATATGGGATGCTGGGGATGGAACCTGGGTTGGCCGCGGGCAAGGCAAACGCCCTGTCCGCTGTGCTATTGCTCCAGCCCCGGGACCTGTTTTTAAGAATAAAATGATGCTCATCTCGGATCTTTCCTTTAGAAATAATGTGTCAGCTTTGTAAGGAACAATTACCACCCACGAGGACAAAAGCTGGCCTGTCAGCATGGTGGGGTGCAACCTTCCCGTCAATGTGGTGGGGTGCAAACTGCCCATCAGCCTGGCGGGGTGCTACCCAGAGAGAGGCAGCTCCTCTCTTTCAAGGAGAAGCGTGAGGGGACCCAAGGAGGGGCTCATATGTGGGGCAGGGGGCAGTGTTTTCTCACCTGTCAGTTCACCTGTTTCTCGGGCCGTCCTTCCGCCGGGCTGCTCACAGATGACCATCCTTCTCCTTGAGTGCCTGTCACCTTTACTTGGCGTGTCACCATGACATCCCCTCTCTGCCACAGATATCTGGACTCTACAGTGGGTGGCTCTTCTCTGTCCATGCAATCTTTGGGGGCTGTCCTTTCTGGGCCATGGCCAGCTGTACTCAAGTCTCCCTCCTGACTCAGTGCTCACGAGGCACTCATGGTGGTGCTTCGGGGGACCAGATGCAGTGCCAGAGATAGAACCTGGGTATGCTACATGCAAGGCAAGCACCTTACCGGATGTGCCATCTCTCCTGACCTTCACATGTGATTTTTATAATGGTCACATCCGGTGGTGCTGGGGTGGGACCCCTCAGGGCCACAGTCCGTGATGCTCAGCTTGAGTCCAGGTCCCGGTGAACTGGGTGCTGGGCTGGTGGTGCTGGAGCTGCAGGACCCCCCTGGTGGTGCCTGGGGCCATGGATGCCAGGGATGGAGCCCTCAGGCCTTGGCATCTGTGGGGATGTGCTCGACCACTTGGGCTCTGAAGGCTTCCGGTGTTACTTCCTCGGCATTTTTATTTGCTTTTGTTTTGGGACCAAGCCTGGCAGTGCTCAGGGGTTACCCCTGGTGCTGCATTCAGGGATCACTTCTGGCAGGGCTCAGGAGACCATATGGGATGCCAGAGATTGAACCCATGTCAGCCGCGTGTACGGCAAGTGCCCTCCCTGCCGTACGACTGGTCCAGCCCCGATGTTATTGCTTAACTTTACAGAGTCGGTTAGATGCATATGAAGATGCCACGGGCTGCTCTAGAACAGCAATTGAAAGATAAGTAATAATAAAATAATGTAAGGGTATTGAATGATGCCAATTTCTTTGTATAAAGGCAAATCTTAAAAGATATGCTACTTAAATTACTGAAATAGCCATATTAGTACTGTGCAGCCACTGGACTTAGGGTCTTATGTATATTTTTATGTGCATGTATATATTTGTGTATTTTATTGAATCTTAGAGTATGATGCCCACACGGCAGAGCCTGGCAAGCTAGCTGTGGTGTATTCGATATGCCAAATATAGTAACAGGATCTCCGCCGAGATGTGACTGTTGCTGGATGATCATGATCCTGGAGTCCACCTATCTACTTTTGGCACCAGCAGCTTCTTGCAGAAATGTCTCTAGACTGTGAATTGAGCCACGGCCCCATGCCACCCCAGGAGGGGAAAGGTTTTTCCCTCTCGGCTTTTCCTCTCCGGGGGTGGGCGGAGTGGCGTGGTGACAGTCATATTATAAGGACCACGAAAGAGAGGTACGAGCTTGCAATGGTGCAATTTCTGGCAGAAATTTTCCTGGACTTATTTAGTTACTAAAATACTAAAACACAGAAATCCAAGACCTCATATCTCTTCATTCTCAGCAATGGAAAACAAATTATCAAATGCTTCCATTTTAGCAGGTCTGATTTTGGGGGGGGGGGGGAAACTCCAGACAATAATAGTGAGTTTTTTTTTGAAATATTGAATGTAATCAAAGTAAAGAGCAAGTAAAGTGAAAATTATGAGCTATGCAGGCAGGGTGGTAGGGGTGGGGTGGGAGGTAGACTGGGGTTCTTGGTGGTGGAACATGGGCACTGGTGAAGGGATGGGTGTTTGACCATTGTATAACTGAGACTTAAGCCTGAAAGCTTTGTAACATTTCACATGTTGATTCAATAAAAAAAAAAAAATAGTAACAAGTATCACAATAGAGACGTTACTGGTGCCCACCCAAGCAAATCGATGAGCAATGGGATGATAGTGACAGTGACAGATTTTATTGAATCACCATGAGATAGGGGCTTCTATTTTATCCCCAACCTCTCTCTTGTTGTAGACCAGATTCTCAACCTATTTGGTTTAGCAATTGCTTTTTCAGAACAAAGTCACTCAGTGCCCTGCTGGAACTCACCTTGCTGCCAGGTTCTTCCCCTTTGGACGTAACCACGGTCTGTCCCTTCTCATTCCAGAGAGCAGAGCCGGCAGCGAGGATGAGGCCGTGGTGGCCGAGATCCTGGCCAGGTGTTCTGTGCCTGCCCTCATAACCACCACCTCGTGGGAGGCCTTTCGATTCGTCGGTCACGAGATTCGCATCACTGAAGCCATGGACTGCTATGGCGCCGTGGTCTGGCCGTCGGTATGGCGTCCTGTCAAATTGGTTGCGTGTCAGCTTCTTTGCAGCCCTTTTGAAGGATTCAGTGCCGGTGGAGGGAGGGCCCGGCAGGGAGGGGCTTGGCTTGTACACAGTCGGCCCCTCACAAGGGGGGAATCACTTTGCCAGAGTGATCCCTGCGTGCAGAACCAGAATAGCCCTGAGCACTGGCTGGTGTGACCCCCAAAACAAAACAAAACAACACTAGTATCTAGAAAGCATGAAATTGTGAAAATGGTCCTATTAATGAATTCTATGTCAAACTTTATGAAAACTTGTAACACTAATAATTTTGTTATGCCCTCAGACTTCCTTTCTAATGACAGAAGTATTAGAACAGCAATTTTACTTCCTATTTAACTGACATCACTCGAAGTGAACAATTCTATTGAAATCTATTGGTCTTGACATGCTGGAGTGATAGCACAGCGGTAGGGCGTTCGCCTTTCATGTGGCCGACCCGTGTTCGATTCCTCTGCTCCTCTCACAGAGCCTGGCAAGCTACCCATGGAGTATTGGATATGCCAAAAACAGTAACAGTAAGTCTCACAATGAGAGACGTTACTGGTGCCCGCTCGAACAAATCGATGAGCAACAGGATGACAGTGACAGTGACAGTGGTCTTGACATGCAGATTATTCTAGAAGATGACAATTCTTAAAGAATTCAGCTCAGTGTCCCCAAAGATCTGCTAATCCCACACCCTTATTGAGAAGCCTATTGTTATTAAATTCCTTTCTTTAAATATTACTAGTCAAAATCAACTGAGTGCCATGTTCGGGATTGAGGACAATAATCCCCAAGGACTATTGTTTTTTGGCCAAAATATTGAACTATTTTGTTCAATATTGAGCAATTGAACCTATTGAACTTCTACTGAATCTTTTTGGTAGTAACATGTATATACACATGCATGTAGTATATACACACAGGTTCATACGCATATAGATATATACACATGCATGTAGTATATACACACAGGTACATACACATTCAGGTATATACACATTCAGGTATATACGCATAGTATATACACATGCAGGTACATACATGTGCAGGAATATACACACATGTAGTATATACACATGTGGGTACATATACATGCAGGTATATACACACATGTAGTATATACACATGCAGGTACATACACATTCAGGTACATACACATAGTATATACATACGCAGGTACATACATGTGCAGGTATATATACACACATGTAGTATATACACATGTAGGTACATATATGTGCAGGTATATACACAGGTACATACAAATGCAGGTATATACACACATGTAGTATATATACATGCAGGTACATACACATTCAGGTACACACATAGTATATACATACACAGGTACATAAATGTGCAGGTATATACACACATGTAGTATATACACATGTAGGTACATACAAATGCAGGTATATACACATGCATGCTTTAATGTGCACACATATATATACTCACGTGCACACAAACATATCATAGCATCAGTGTGGAATATTTCTAATGGAATTTCCATTTTTCATTCTGTTGTTACTTGCCAACCACAGCTTCTTTCTTTCTTTTTCTCTGTTTGATGTCCCCAGGCCCTTGTTCTATGCCATTTCCTGGAAACGAATGCGAAGCAGTACGACCTGGCTGACAAGCACGTGATTGAGATCGGCGCTGGCACAGGGCTTGTGTCCATCGTGGCGAGCCTGCTGGGTAAGTGGGCTGGCTGGCCGCAGGGCTGCCCAGGGTCCGGCTCGACAGCGGGAGTCACGCACCCGGCCAGTGTACAGTGAGCTGGGCCCGTTTCAGCCCTTCATTGTCTGGCTGAGCCTCACCCATGTCTCCGTGCATGGCAAAGTCACCTGCCCGACTCTCCCTGCATGTCCGGCGAACCCTATTCCTGGTGCTCCTGGCGACCCGCAGCCATGCAGGGTGAGTGACATGGTGCGCAGGCCCCGAGTGCTTGCCATCAGCCTGGGTGGTGCCCAGCTTCCTCCTGCCACAGCACACAGGGATGAGCCGGGGCGGGGGATGTGCAGGGATTGAAGCTGGGCTGTGTGCCAGGGCCGTGCCCTCGCCACTGCACCGTCTCTCTGTCGCCACCCTCAAGCTTTGATTTATTTATTCATTTTAGTTTTTTATTTTTTACATTTTTGCTTTTTGGGTCACACCTGGCGATGCTCAGGGGTTATTCCTGACTCTGCACTAAGGAATTTTTCCTGGCAGTGCTCAGGGGACCATATGGGATGCAGGGGATTGAACCCAGGTCAGCTGGATGCAAGGCAAATGCCCTGTCCGCTGTGCTATTACTCCAGTTCCCCTCAAACTTTTAAAGGGGAATCATAGAGTTGCCTCCATGTCACTTTGAAAGGGGTCTCCCACCTGTACGTACTGACGCCTTCCCCTTGAAGTCAGCCATTGTGCTCTCTGCCAAGTGCTCATTGACAGGAACTCTGATGGTGAAACCTCCTCTCACCAGGAACTTTTCGCAGGTGCCCAGGTGACGGCCACCGACTTGCCCGAGTTACTCGGAAACCTACAATACAACGTTTCCCGAAACACAAAACTGAAGTGCAGGCACCCCCCGAAGGTGAGAGAGCTGTCCTGGGGTGTGGATCTCGAGGCCAACTTCCCCAGGTCTTCCAACAACTTCGACTACGTGCTGGCGGCGGACGTGGTGTACGCCCACCCGTTCCTGGACGAGCTGCTCGTCACCTTCGAGCACCTGTGCAGAGACACGACCGTCATCCTGTGGGCCATGAGGTTCAGGCTGGAGGAAGATGACGCCTTTGTAGACCGGTTCCAGGAGTTGTTTGAGCTGGAGGAGCTCTCGGGTTTCCCCTCGCTGCATATTAAGTTGTACAAAGCGGTGAAGAAAAGTCGGGGGAGTGCATGACACTCTCCAAGGACTTTTAGAAAGTGAAAGCAGTTTCCAGCTGCCTGGGAAAGCGACCCTGCATAAGCTGATGTAGCTTTCCCACGGGAACACACACACACACACACACACACACACACACACACACACACACAGCCCTCACTCCGGGCAGACACAGCTTTTCCTGGATCTCACTTGCACATGGGTCTGGAGCCGGTAGTTACGTGATGTGGGTTTTGATTAGGTCAGTGTCTGCCGACCTTCCCCCTTCATGCACCCTGGGCTGTCATGGCCACCATACCAGTGATGGGGAAGTCATTAATTTTAATGTATAGCTACAGAATGAGAATTTTTAAGGGACGCCGTGTCTAAGGTGAATGACCCTACTGTCTGGGACGTTGGCCCAGACAAGTCTCTCTCTAGGCAGAATCCGGTTATCATGGGTCCTGCAGAGAGGGCTTGGGTGGACTCAGGGCGTCGGGGGATGGGCGGCTGTCAGGGGTTTCATTCGCGCCGAGGCGGGGGTCCTGTCTGCTGGGCAGGCTGACCCTCCCGCACAGCCTCGGTTCGGCTTGTGGATTTTAGGGTGTGGACACAATGTTGAGAAGGACATTCCAGCCTGTGCAGTGGGGAAATGAAGGGAAGCTCACTGAAGACCCACTGAGGTGTGGGAGGAAGCGTTATTTTGCACAACAGAAGCAGAAATAAATGGGGAAACAATGGATTAAAAACACACATGAAAAGATTTAGTTCTCATGCTTGCTTCAGCAGCACATATACTAAAATTGGAACGATACAGAGAAAATTAGCATGGCCCTTGCGCAAGGATGACACGCAAATTTGTGAAGCGTTCCATATTTTTTATTTTCCCAGAACATTGTACCCAAACCCTGTTAAAATATAAAACATATAAAATAAAAAAAGAAAAGATATAGTTCTCTAATCTCACACCACCAGAGGTCTTAATGCTGCAAGTGCTTCTGATGAACACACACATGCACACACACACACACACACACACACACACTGACACACACACTAGATTTTGGCATCCTGTCTGAATACTCTTTTCACTTGAGCTTTAGAGATTAGGATAAAGTCTGAAGTGATTAAAGTCAGTGCAAGAAGAGGAAAAAAAACCTGGAATTTTTTTGAGACCTTATAAGAAAACTGTATGGGAGGGTTCTGACCCATCTGTCCCGACCAATGACTGTCCTTGCCTCCCTGGGGGTGACAGGCTCTGCTCAGGGCAGCCCTCTCAGCACTGCAGGAAGTTCTCAGCTTTGTTGGAATCCCTCAGCCCACTCAGGGTTGAATGTAGCTGAACCTATAAACCAGGTGCCAATACACTCCACCGGAGTTTTTGGTGCTTTTAGACCCCGTGGGAGTGTAGATTGTATAAGATTCTAGGATCAGCTCAATAATTCCCAATATTTGCATGGCCCAGTAGGACTCCACAATCTGTTACTTAAGTAAATTCATTTCTCACGACCTAAGAACTCTGAGTGGCGCCATCATCCCCACTCCACAGCCAAGAAAGCAAGACTTCAGAGCTTGAGCCCTTTCTCCAGGCCACTATGTGGGCAGGCTGGGGTGCCCAGACCCAGGGGTGTTGAGGCCCAAGGTATGTCCTCTACCACTACGATGCCTTTATGCATTCAAAATAACACTTCAAAATAGCACTTTTCACTCCCTGAAAAGTCAAAAAAATTCTGAGAAAAAAAGATGATGGAAGAGTTATCACATTCCTTAACTTAACTTTAAAACATACTACAAAACTATAGTAAAATCCAGAGTGGTACTAGAATCAAAACAAACTCTCAGGCCAGTGGGATTGAAAGTCAGCCCATATATGTGCGTGTGTGTATACACACACACACACACACACATACACACACACACACGCGCGCGCGCGCACATAATATACATAACTAATTTACAGCCAAAGAGCAAAAGTGGAGGGAGGCAGCCTCTTCAACAAATGGTCAGGCAAACCGATCAGCCCCGTGTGGGGGAGTGAAGCCCAGAGACCGCTCCCTCAAACCACACACACAGTCAGTTCAAATGGGTTAAAGACCTCAATGTTAGAACAAAGCCGAAAAATACAACAAGGAAAACTTGAGGCTAGCTTCAGACATGTTTTCAATGACCTAACTCTGTTGATAAGTCAAGAAAAATCAAAGTAAACAAATGGGCCCTATCAAATTAAAATCCTTCTATATTGCAAAAGAAATTATGGATAAAATACAAAGGATATTGAAAAATCTCCATCTTGGAGAACCTGGCAAGATACCGAGAATATACTGCCCTCACGGGGGAGACCCTGGCAAGCTCCCCATGGTGTATTCATATGCCAAATACAGTAACAATGATGGGTCTCATTCCCCTGACTCTGAAGAGCTTCTAATGTGGCACCATTGGGAAGAACGAGTTAAGAGAGGCTGCTAAAATCTCAGGGCTAGGACGAATGGAGACATTACTGGGCTCCCTTGAGAAAATTGTTGATCAATGGGAAGACAGTGATACAGTGATATGAAAGATGATATATGTATACCTATAAATATATACACATATATATACACACACGTACAAAAACTTACAAAACTGAAAAATAAACTACTAAAACCAGGATAAGAAATGGAATAATTACACCTTCCAAGAAGATATATGGAAAGCTAAGAAGTAGATGAAAAATTGTTCATCATTACAGATTATTAAGGACATACAAATAGAAATGACAATGAGATATTATCTCATGCGAGTGAGATATAAAAGAGGCCAAAGAGAACCAATGCTGTAAAGATGTGGAGAGAAAGGAAACTTTTTCAAGTATGGTGGGCATGTAATTTGGTTCAGCCTCTGTGGAAAACTGAATGGAGATTTCTAAAAAAAATTAAAAACAGAGCTGTCATATAACCCAGCAAGCCCATTCCTCGGCATCTAACCCAAGAACACAAGAAGTCTGAGAAGATGCATGCACACCTATATCAACTGTAGTGATATTTACAGCAACCAGCAACCAGGGACTGACAACAGATGAGCGGGTAAAGCAGATCTGGTCTATAGTCTACTCAGCTATAAGAAAGGGAAAATTTCCATTTTTCTACAACTTGAGTTGGACTAGAAGGGAGTCACGCTAAGTGAAATTAGTCAGGAGAAAGACAATATCTGATGATCTCACTCACGTATGGACAGTGAAGAAACAAAGCGAATGATAGACAAAGGTCAATGAGCACAGTCCTGAGGCTGTGAGGAGAAGCCAGTTTTCCACGGAGAGGGTGGGGTGGGAGAGACAGAAGACAAGAAGGGACCTAGAGGTGGGGTGGAGAGATATTGGCACTAGTTAGTGGGCCCAGTGCGGTAATATTGCACATATGTGAGCATGATGGTAAACTATTACCTCAATAAAAACACACAGTTCTTTTCCATCTCTTTAAGCAATTGAAGTAATTGAAGTAAAAAATCTCAAAATGAAATCTATGCCCAAAATGGTAAGGAAATGCACGAGGAAAATCAGAATGCTTCCTTTTAAAAAACTATTTAAAAATTAAAAATAAATAATTTTAATGTTAAAAAAAGCCAAAATTGTTGATATGATTTTAGAATTAAAATTGGTTTGATAATAAAACTTGGATATTAAAATCAACAAGTATAAAAAAATCAATTTACGTGAAAATTGTTATATCTGATGGTGGGGTTGTTAGGTCCTTGTCTAAGAATTTATTAAGCTATTGTTGCTAGTTGAGCCTTTTGCGTTGTGTGTTTGCTTGTTGAGTTGGTTTCTATGTCACCTTCCCCTCTGACTTGGTGTGCTCCTACTGGAACTGCAGTACCCAGCAGTTAGGAGGTGATGTGTGGTCCAGAGACCTCAGGATCCATGGTCTGGGCCCATCGGTGGGGCTGTGGGAGGTGGGTGTGGCTGTTGGGGTTTCCAGGAGTAAGGGGGTGAGGGGAGGCTGTCCTCCCCGACACCCCAAAACACCAGAGTTCTCAGCCTGGGCACCGGGTACCTGAGAGGATTCACAGTTTGGTGTCTCTGCAGAGACCATTGGTAAGGCTGTGGGGTTGGGCTGGGAGTGGCCGCAGTGGTGGGGTGTGGGTGTGGCTTCTGCAGGGTGGGGCACCTTCTCCCGAGGGTGTCCCAGAGAGTTTGGCTGTGAGGAGCAGCATTTCTGTGAGTTTTAGCTGCTTGGGGCGTGTCTCCCGGGAGGTTTAATTGGGAGGTTTAACTGGGGATCGGTAGGGCAGGGCCGGTGGGTGACTGAACACGGGAACAGCACTTTTGTTTTTTGTTTTTTGGTTTTTTTTTTGGGGTCACACCTGGTGATGAACACAGGTTACTCCTGGCTCAGGCACTCAGGAATTATTCCTGGCGGTGCTCGGGGGACCCTATGGGACGCTGGGAATCAAACTCGGGTCGGCCACGTGCAAGGCAAACGCCCTCCCCGCTGTGCTACTGCTCTAGCCCCGGGAACGGCACCTTTCTTAGCTTTGGATTTTTTTCCCTCTCATATCCTGCCTGAGCCAGCTGTTCAGGGTCAGCTCCTCTGCACTCGAAGCCGTGAGGATGCACAGGGACATCTGTGTGCCCGTTGTTGAGCCACGACGCGTGGCCCAGCAGAAGCAGCTCTGTGAGGATGGAGCTGAGGGGGTGGTGGGCCGTAGTGAATCTGTAAGTGGTCAGGGGCCAGCGGGCTGGGGGCAGGCGCGCGAGGAGCCAGGCCAGACGTGAAGCAGAGGGTGGTGGGCTGAGTGGCAGCTCAAGGGGACACCGGCTTCTTGGGACTCAGTCTCAGAGGCCCCTGAGTTCCGGGGTGCAGGTTGTTAATGAGGAGGAACCGTTGCAGACCGACAGATGGAAAGTATTAAGGGAGTGGAGGGAGGAGGGTGGGAGTGGGGGGAGGAGGGTGGGAATGGAGGGAGGAGGGTGGGAGTGGGGGGAGGAGGGTGGAGTGGGGGGAGGAGGGTGGGTGTGGGGGGAGGAGGGTGGGAGTGGAGGGAGGAGGGTGGGAGTGCAGCTACATCAACATTCACACGAGGTCGGGCTAATGTAGTTCTGGAATACGGTGTCAGTCTGGACATCTAATTGCCCAGGTTTGAGATGCCTTTGGGACGCCCAGCTGTGATCTCCAAGTCTTCTCCATTGATGTCTGTGGGTCCTGAGCTCAGTAGGCGGCCCCTGCCCCCACTAATGGACAGCTGCAGGAGGCCAGCAAGAATGCACAGCTGTTGGTCAGCCCCTCTCCAGAACCTCCATCTATTTTCATGAGTGTGTTTTTGGGTCACACCCAGTGATGCTCAAGGGTGCCTCCTGGCTCTGCACTCAGGAATTACTCCTGGTGATGCTTGGAGGACCCTATGGGATGTCGGGGATTGAACTCTGGTTCGACGTGTGCAAGGCAAACGCCCTCCCCGCTGTGCTATCGCTCTGGCCCCAGAACCTTGGTCTCAAGGGCTCAGACACGTCCCTCTGCCTGTGCTATAAGTGAATTGTGTGTTTGTGTTGTCAAGTGAACACAGCACTGTCAAGTGAAGCTTCTCCATAAAGGTGGGCGTTTGCACTCAGATAGCAGCCCCCGGTCACGTCCT